>NW_028129277.1:17052500-17070000 GCF_055761805.1 Camellia sinensis | reverse complement strand
ATGGCACGCTGCTGGCCAAGGCCGGGGCATAGCACGCTGCTGGCCATGGCCGTGGCTTGGCAAGGTTGCCAAGGCCGGGGCATGGCGTGCTGCTGGCCAAGGCTTTGGCATGCCATGTTGCTGGCCAAGGCTGTGGCATGGCATGCTGCTGGCCAAGGCTGTGGCATGGCATGCTGCTGGCCAAGGCCGTGGCATGACATGCTGGCCAAGGCCGGGGCATGGCATGCTGCTGGCCAAGGTCGTGGCATGGCATGCTGCTGGCCAAGGCCGTGGCATGACATGCTTGCCAAGGCCAGGGCATGGCATGCTGCTGGCCAAGGCTTTGGCATGCCATGTTGCTGGCCAAGGCTGTGGCATGGCATGCTGCCCTAGGCCAACGTGCCACCGCCACCGCCGCGGGCCGCCACTCGACGCATCCCGTGCTTGGCTATGTAGTTTCGATGCCACAAGCCAATGCCACAAGCCAAGCGATGGCATGTGCCAAGCGCCCGCCTAGGCATAGGCGTGGCCTGTGGCCTGGCCATGCTGGCCAGCCTTAAGGGAGGTGCCCCCCCCTTATAATAGCCTGTTAAGCCCTTTTCAATCTGGCAGGAGGAAACATCAAGCATGTTCGAGGAGTCATAATGGGGTTTTTTTAAAAAGTAATGGTTTTTTGCCAAAACTTTCAACATGAAAGTTGTATGAAATAATTTAATACACCATAAAAAAAATTATAAAAAATATTTGGCCACCGGAATATTTTATTTTAATTTATTTCAATTTTAATACTTAAAAAATAATAAAAATTACTAAAAATACTCAAAAAATTCTAGAAAAATTCCAACAATTATAAGATGAGGCACTAGTAATTATAGTAATTTTTTTAATTATTTTTTTATTTTTAATTTATTTTATTATAATTTTTATGAGTAAATAAATAATTAAAAAGCCCGACGAACGTGCAAAAACTCTTAGAGAAACCCAGCAAGCATCGGATAGCTCGAATGCAAATAACAAACGCAACAGGCAACTTCCGAGGGACATACTTTTCCCAACAAGCTTCCACTGGGGAAAGCACTAGCAACGTGTTCGCAAGTCAAAGGCAACCAAACCGGCTATTACCCGAGGGACAAGCATTTCGCAGGGCAACATATACGTAAGTCAAAGCCAAACCAAATGGCAATTACACGAGGGACAGGATTGCTTGCCAAGGGCGTGGCATGCGATGTTCTAGCCCAAGGCCAAGGCACGCCACGCTGCGGGACAAGGCCGTGGCAAGACATGCGGCTGGCCTTGGCCTTGGCATGGCATGCCGCCGGCTTTGGCTGGGCTGCGTTGGCCTTGCCATGGAATGTTGCTGGCTTCGGATGGGCTGCCTCGGCCTTGGCCTTGGCCGTGGCATGGCATGGCATGCTGCTGGCCTTGGCCTTGGCCTTGGCATGGCATGCTGCTGGCTTTGGCTGGGCTGCCTTGGCCGTGGCATGGCATGCTGCTGGCTTTGGCTGGGCTGCCTTGGCCGTGGCATGGCATGCTGCTGGCCTAGGCCTTGGCATGGCATGCTGCTGGCTTTGGCTGGGCTGCCTTAGCCGTGGCATGGCATGCTGCTGGCCTAGGCCTTGGCATGGCATGCTGCTGGCTTTGGCTGGCAGCCTTGGCCGTGGCATGGCATGCTGCTGGCCTTGGCCTTGGCATGGCATGCTGCTGGCTTTGGCTGGCCTGCCTTGGCCGTGGCATGGCATGCTGCTGGCCTTGGCCTTGGCATGGCATGCTGCTGGCTTTGGCTGGCCTGCCTTGGCCGTGGCATGGCATGCTGCTGGCCTAGGCCTTGGCATGGCATGCTGCTGGCTTTGGCTGGCCTGCCTTGGCCGTGGCATGGCATGCTGCTGGCCTAGGCATGGCATGGCATGCTGCTGGCTTTGGCTGGGCTGCCTTGGCCGTGGCATGGCATGCTGCTGGCCTTGGCCTTGATATGGCATGCTGCTGGCTTTGGCTGGGCTGCCTTGGCCGTGGCATGGCATGCTGCTGGCCTAGGCCTTGGCATGGCATGCTGCTGGCTTTGGCTGGGCTGCCTTGGCCTTGGCATGGCATGCTGCTGGCTTTGGCTGGCCTGCCTTGGCCGTGGCATGGCATGCTGCTGGCCTAGGCCATGGCATGGCATGCTGCTGGCTTTGGCTGGGCTGCCTTGGCCGTGGCATGGCATGCTGCTGCCCTTGGCCTTGATATGGCATGCTGCTGGCTTTGGCTGGGCTGCCTTGGCCGTGGCATGGCATGCTGCTGGCCTAGGCCTTGGCATGGCATGCTGCTGGCTTTGGCTGGCCTGCGTTGGCCGTGGCATGGCATGCTGCTGGCCTAGGCCTTCGCATGGCATGCTGCTGGCCTAGGCCTTCGCATGGCATGCTGCTGGCTTTGGCTGGGCTGCCTTGGCCGTGGCATGGCATGCTGCTGGCCTTGGCCTTGGCATGGCATGCTGCTGGCTTTGGCTGGGCTGCCTTGGCCGTGGCATGGCATGCTGGTGGCCTAGGCCTTGGCATGGCATGCTGCTGGCTTTGGCTGGCCTGCCTTGGCCGTGGCATGGCATGCTGCTGGCCTAAGCCTTGGCATGGCATGCTGCTGGCTTTGGTTGGGCTGCCTTGGCCGTGGCATGGCATGCTGCTGGCCTTGGCCTTGGCATGGCATGCTGCTCGCTTTGGCTGGCCTGCCTTGGCCGTGGCATGGCATGCTGCTGGCCTAGGCCTTGGCATGGCATGCTGCTGGCTTTGGCTGGGCTGCCTTGGCCGTGGCATGGCATGCTGCTGGCCTTGGCCTTGGCATGCCATGCTGTTGGCTTTGGCTGGCCTGCCTTGGCCGTGGCATGGCATGCTGCTGGCCTAGGCCTTGGCATGGCATGCTGCTGGCTTTGGCTGGGCTGCCTTGGCCGTGGCATGGCATGCTGCTGGCCTTGGCCTTGGCATGGCATGCTGCTGGCTTTGGCTGGGCTGCCTTGGCCGTGGCATGGCATGCTGCTGGCCTTGGCCTTGGCATGGCATGCTGCTGGCTTTGGCTGGGCTGCCTTGGCCGTGGCATGGCATGCTGCTGGCCTAGGCCTTGGCATGGCATGCTGCTGGCTTTGGCTGGGCTGCCTTGGCCGTGGCATGGCATGCTGCTGGCCTAGGCCTTGGCATGGTATGCGGCTGGCCTAGGCCTTGGCATGGCATGCTGCTGGCTTTGGCTGGCAGCCTTGGCCGTGGCATGGCATGCTGCTGGCCTTGGCCTTGGCATGGCATGCTGCTGGCCTTGGCCTTGGCATGGCATGCTGCTGGCTTTGGCAGGCCTGCCTTGGCCGTGGCATGGCATGCTGCTGGCCTTGGCCTTGGCATGGCATGCTGCTGGCTTTGGCTGGCCTGCCTTGGCCGTGGCATGGCATGCTGCTGGCCTAGGCCTTGGCATGGCATGCTGCTGGCTTTGGCTGGCCTGCCTTGGCCGTGGCATGGCATGCTGCTGGCCTAGGCATGGCATGGCATGCTGCTGGCTTTGGCTGGGCTGCCTTGGCCGTGGCATGGCATGCTGCTGGCCTTGGCCTTGATATGGCATGCTGCTGGCTTTGGCTGGGATGCCTTGGCCGTGGCATGGCATGCTGCTGGCCTAGGCCTTGGCATGGCATGCTGCTGGCTTTGGCTGGGCTGCCTTGGCCGTGGCATGGCATGCTGCTGGCCTTGGCCTTGGCATGGCATGCTGCTGGCTTTGGCTGGCCTGCCTTGGCCGTGGCATGGCATGCTGCTGGCCTAGGCCATGGCATGGCATGCTGCTGGCTTTGGCTGGGCTGCCTTGGCCGTGGCATGGCATGCTGCTGCCCTTGGCCTTGATATGGCATGCTGCTGGCTTTGGCTGGGCTGCCATGGCCGTGGCATGGCATGCTGCTGGCCTAGGCCTTGGCATGGCATGCTGCTGGCTTTGGCTGGCCTGCGTTGGCCGTGGCATGGCATGCTGCTGGCCTAGGCCTTGGCATGGCATGCTGCTGGCTTTGGCTGGGCTGCCTTGGCCGTGGCATGGCATGCTGCTGGCCTTGGCCTTGGCATGGCATGCTGCTGGCTTTGGCTGGGCTGCCTTGGCCGTGGCATGGCATGCTGGTGGCCTAGGCCTTGGCATGGCATGCTGCTGGCTTTGGCTGGCCTGCCTTGGCCGTGGCATGGCATGCTGCTGGCCTAAGCCTTGGCATGGCATGCTGCTGGCTTTGGTTGGGCTGCCTTGGCCGTGGCATGGCATGCTGCTGGCCTAGGCCTTGGCATGGCATGCTGCTCGCTTTGGCTGGCCTGCCTTGGCCGTGGCATGGCATGCTGCTGGCCTAGGCCTTGGCATGGCATGCTGCTGGCTTTGGCTGGGCTGCCTTGGCCGTGGCATGGCATGCTGCTGGCCTTGGCCTTGGCATGCCATGCTGTTGGCTTTGGCTGGCCTGCCTTGGCCGTGGCATGGCATGCTGCTGGCCTAGGCCTTGGCATGGCATGCTGCTGGCTTTGGCTGGGCTGCCTTGGCCGTGGCATGGCATGCTGCTGGCCTTGGCCTTGGCATGGCATGCTGCTGGCTTTGGCTGGGCTGCCTTGGCCGTGGCATGGCATGCTGCTGGCCTTGGCCTTGGCATGGCATGCTGCTGGCTTTGGCTGGGCTGCCTTGGCCGTGGCATGGCATGCTGCTGGCCTAGGCCTTGGCATGGCATGCTGCTGGCTTTGGCTGGGCTGCCTTGGCCGTGGCATGGCATGCTGCTGGCCTAGGCCGTGGCATGGCATGCTGCTGGCCTTGGCCTTGGCATGGCATGCTGCTGGCTTTGGCTGGCCTGCCTTGGCCGTGGCATGGCATGCTGCTGGCCTAGGCCTTGGCATGGCATGCTGCTGGCTTTGGCTAGCCTGTTTTGGCCGTGGCATGGCATGCTGCTGGCCTAGGCCTTGGCATGGCATGCTGCTGGCTTTGGCTGGCCTGCCTTGGCCGTGGCATGGCATGCTGCTGGCCTAGGCCATGGCATGGCATGCTGCTGGCTTTGGCTGGGCTGCCTTGGCCGTGGCATGGCATGCTGCTGGCCTTGGCCTTGATATGGCATGCTGCTGGCTTTGGCTGGGCTGCCTTGGCCGTGCCATGGCATGCTGCTGGCCTAGGCCTTGGCATGGCATGCTGCTGGCTTTGGCTGGCCTGCCTTGGCCGTGGCATGGCATGCTGCTGGCCTTGGCCTTGGCATGGCATGCTGCTGGCTTTGGCTGGCCTGCCTTGGCCGTGGCATGGCATGCTGCTGGCCTAGGCCATGGCATGGCATGCTGCTGGCTTTGGCTGGGCTGCCTTGGCCGTGGCATGGCATGCTGCTGCCCTTGGCCGTGATATGGCATGCTGCTGGCTTTGGCTGGGCTGCCTTGGCCGTGGCATGGCATGCTGCTGGCCTAGGCCTTGGCATGGCATGTTGCTGGCTTTGGCTGGCCTGCCTTGGCCGTGGCATGGCATGCTGCTGGCCTAGGCCTTGGCATGGCATGCTGCTGGCTTTGGCTGGGCTGCCTTGGCCGTGGCATGGCATGCTGCTGGCCTTGGCCTTGGCATGGCATGCTGCTGGCTTTGGCGGGGCTGCCTTGGCCGTGGCATGGCATGCTGGTGGCCTAGGCCTTGGCATGGCATGCTGCTGGCTTTGGCTGGCCTGCCTTGGCCGTGGCATGGCAAGCTGCTGGCCTAGGCCTTGGCATGGCATGCTGCTGGCTTTGGTTGGGCTGCCTTGGCCGTGGCATGGCATGCTGCTGGCCTTGGCCTTGGCATGGCATGCTGCTGGCTTTGGCTGGCCTGCCTTGGCCGTGGCATGGCATGCTGCTGGCCTTGGCCTTGGCATGGCATGCTGCTGGCTTTGGCTGGGCTGCCTTGGCCGTGGCATGGCATGCTGCTGGCCTAGGCCTTGGCATGGCATGCTGCTGGCTTTGGCTGGGCTGCCTTGGCCGTGGCATGGCAAGCTGCTGGCCTAGGCCGTGGCATGGCATGCTGCTGGCCTTGGCCTTGGCATGGCATGCTGCTGGCTTTGGCTGGCCTGCCTTGGCCGTGGCATGGCATGCTGCTGGCCTAGGCCTTGGCATGGCATGCTGCTGGCTTTGGGTGGGCTGCCTTGGCCGTGGCATGGCATGCTGCTGGCCTTGGCCTTGGCATGACATGCTGCTGGCTTTGGCTGGCCTGCCTTGGCCGTGGCATGGCATGCTGCTGGCCTAGGCCTTGGCATGGCATGCTGCTGGCTTTGGCTGGGCTGCCTTGGCCGTGGCATGGCATGCTGCTGGCCTTGGCCTTGGCATGGCATGCTGCTGGCTTTGGCTGGGCTGCCTTGGCCGTGGCATGGCATGCTGCTGGCTTTGGCTTGCCTGCCTTGGCCGTGGCATGGCATGCTGCTGGCCTAGGCCTTGGCATGGCATGCTGCTGGCTTTGGCTGGGCTGCCTTGGCCGTGGCATGGCATGCTGCTGGCCTTGGCCTTGGCATGGCATGCTGCTGGCTTTGGCTGGGCTGCCTTGGCCGTGGCATGGCATGCTGGTGGCCTAGGCCTTGGCATGGCATGCTGCTGGCTTTGGCTGGCCTGCCTTGGCCGTGGCATGGCATGCTGCTGGCCTAGGCCTTGGCATGGCATGCTGCTGGCTTTGGGTGGGCTGCCTTGGCCGTGGCATGGCATGCTGCTGGCCTTGGCCTTGGCATGGCATGCTGCTGGCTTTGGCTGGCCTGCCTTGGCCGTGGCATGGCATGCTGCTGGCCTAGGCCTTGGCATGGCATGCTGCTGGCTTTGGCTGGGCTGCCTTGGCCGTGGCATGGCATGCTGCTGGCCTTGGCCTTGGCATGGCATGCTGCTGGCTTTGGCTGGGCTGCCTTGGCCGTGGCATGGCATGCTGCTGGCTTTGGCTTGCCTGCCTTGGCCGTGGCATGGCATGCTGCTGGCCTAGGCCTTGGCATGGCATGCTGCTGGCTTTGGCTGGGCTGCCTTGGCCGTGGCATGGCATGCTGCTGGCCTTGGCCTTGGCATGGCATGCTGCTGGCTTTGGCTGGGCTGCCTTGGCCGTGGCATGGCATGCTGGTGGCCTAGGCCTTGGCATGGCATGCTGCTGGCTTTGGCTGGCCTGCCTTGGCCGTGGCATGGCATGCTGCTGGCCTAGGCCTTGGCATGGCATGCTGCTGGCTTTGGGTGGGCTGCCTTGGCCATGGCATGGCATGCTGCTGGCCTTGGCCTTGGCATGGCATGCTGCTGGCTTTGGCTGGCCTGCCTTGGCCGTGGCATGGCATGCTGCTGGCCTAGGCCTTGGCATGGCATGCTGCTGGCTTTGGCTGGGCTGCCTTGGCCGTGGCATGGCATGCTGCTGGCCTTGGCCTTGGCATGGCATGCTGCTGGCTTTGGCTGGGCTGCCTTGGCCGTGGCATGGCATGCTGCTGGCTTTGGCTTGCCTGCCTTGGCCGTGGCATGGCATGCTGCTGGCCTAGGCCTTGGCATGGCATGCTGCTGGCTTTGGCTGGGCTGCCTTGGCCGTGGCATGGCATGCTGCTGGCCTTGGCCTTGGCATGGCATGCTGCTGGCTTTGGCTGGGCTGCCTTGGCCGTGGCATGGCATGCTGGTGGCCTAGGCCTTGGCATGGCATGCTGCTGGCTTTGGCTGGCCTGCCTTGGCCGTGGCATGGCATGCTGCTGGCCTAGGCCTTGGCATGGCATGCTGCTGGCTTTGGGTGGGCTGCCTTGGCCGTGGCATGGCATGCTGCTGGCCTTGGCCTTGGCATGGCATGCTGCTGGCTTTGGCTGGCCTGCCTTGGCCGTGGCATGGCATGCTGCTGGCCTAGGCCTTGGCATGGCATGCTGCTGGCTTTGGCTGGGCTGCCTTGGCCGTGGCATGGCATGCTGCTGGCCTTGGCCTTGGCATGGCATGCTGCTGGCTTTGGCTGGGCTGCCTTGGCCGTGGCATGGCATGCTGCTGGCCATGGCCTTGGCATGGCATGCTGCTGGCTTTGGCTTGCCTGCCTTGGCCGTGGCATGGCATGCTGCTGGCCTAGGCCTTGGCATGGCATGCTGCTGGCTTTGGCTGGGCTGCCTTGGCCGTGGCATGGCATGCTGCTGGCCTTGGCCTTGGCATGGCATGCTGCTGGCTTTGGCTGGCCTGCCTTGGCCGTGGCATGGCATGCTGCTGGCCTAGGCCTTGGCATGGCATGCTGCTGGCTTTGGCTGGGCTGCCTTGGCCGTGGCATGGCATGCTGCTGGCCTTGGCCTTGGCATGGCATGCTGCTGGCTTTGGCTTGCCTGCCTTGGCCGTGGCATGGCATGCTGCTGGCCTAGGCCTTGGCATGGCATGCTGCTGGCTTTGGCTGGGCTGCCTTGGCCGTGGCATGGCATGCTGCTGGCCTTGGCCTTGGCTTGGCATGCTGCTGGCTTTGGCTGGGCTGCCTTGGCCGTGGCATGGCATGCTGCTGGCCTTGGCCTTGGCATGGCATGCTGCTGGCTTTGGCTGGCCTGCCTTGGCCGTGGCATGGCATGCTGCTGGCCTTGGCATGGCATGCTGCTGGCTTTGGCTGGGCTGCCTTCGCCGTGGCATGCCATGCTGCTGGCCTTGGCCTTGGGGCTGGGCTGCCTTGGCTGCGGTTCTTATCACTAGACGTGCGTTGCGTGCGAAGGCGTGCAAAGGCGTGCGCGACCATGCGCGCAACACGCGCACCGTGGTCAAAAGACCACGCGCGGGGTATTCGCACAGGCCACGCTGCCCACGCCGCGGGCATGCCAGGCCGCCCAGGCCGTGCGCATGCCATGCCGTGCTGCCCAGGCCGGCTGCATGCCAGGCCGCCCAGGCCGTGCGCATGCCATGCCGTGCTGCCCACGCCGCGGGCATGCCAGGCTAGCTGCATGCCAGGCCGCCCAGGCCGTGCGCATGCCATGCCGTGCTGCCCACGCCGCGGGCATGCCAGGCCGGCTGCATGCCAGGCCGCCCAGGCCGTGCGCATGCCATGCCGTGCTGCCCATGCCGCGCGCATGCCAGGCCGCCCACGCCCGCGCGCATGCCACGCCATGCTGCCCAAGGCCGCGCCCAGGCCGCGCAAGGCCGCGCCCAGGCCGCCCAAGGCCGCGCCCAGGCCGCGCAAGGCCGCGCAAGGCCGCGCCCAGGCCGCCCAAGGCCGCGCCCAGGCCGCGCAAGGCCGCCCAAGGCCGCGGTCCAGGCCGCCCAAGGCCGCGGCCGAGCCGCCCCAGGCCGCAGCCCAGGCCGCGGTCGAGCCGCAGTGCATGTAACCCAAGGCCGCAGCCCAGGCCGCGCCCAACATGGGGCGTACCTGCCACTGCCTTGCCCTGGGCAAGGGAGGTGCCCCCCCCTTATAATAGCCTGTTAAGCCCTTTTCAATCTGGCAGGAGGAAACATCAAGCATGTTCGAGGAGTCATAATGGGGTTTTTTTAAAAAGTAATGGTTTTTTGCCAAAACTTTCAACATGAAAGTTGTAGGAAATAATTTAATACACCATAAAAAAAATTAAAAAAAATATTTTTTTACAGAAAATATTTTATTTTAATTTATTTCGATATTAATACTTAAAAAATAATAAAAATTAATAAAAATAGTCAAAAAATTATGGAAAAATTCCCATAATTAAAGGATGATTCACTAGTAATTATAGAAATTATTAAATTATTTTTTTCATTTTTTTTATTTTATTTTGATTTTTTTATGCCAAATAAGGGCTTTAAAAATTCGAAAAGCTCCAGAAAAATTGCAAAAAAATAGGGAATGACATTTAAAATTGATTGTAGTGCATTTTTAATTGTGTTGCACGGTTTGGGTAAGATTATAAAAGAATCATGTTCAAAAAGATCGATCGAGGCGGTGGCACGCCATGGCCTTGGCCATGGCCTTGGCCTTTGCCCGCGGCCTTGGCCTTTGCCTTGGCCTTGGCCATGCCTTGCACAGGGACTTGGCCTTGCCCACTGCCTTGGCCTTGGCTTTGGCCTTGGCCTTGGCATGGCATGGCATGCTCGCCGAGGCCGTGGCATGCCTTGCTGCTAGCCAAGGCCGTGGCGTGGCATGCTCGCCCAGCCCGTGGCATGCCGTGCTCGCCCAGCCCGTGGCACGCCATGTTGGCCCAAGGCATTGGCATGGCATGCCGGCCAAGGCATGCTGGCCAACGCTGCACAAGGCGGTGCCATGGCATGGCATGCTGACCAAGACAGTGCCATGGCATGCTGGCCGAGGCCGTGGCATGGCATGCTGGCCGAGGCCGTGGCTTGCCATGCCGCCACGGCCGTGGCATGCTGGGCAACGGACCGGCATGGCATGCTGGCCGTGGCGGTGGCACGACATGCTGGCCAAGGCAGTGGCATGGCATGTAGGCCAAGGCTAAGGCATGGCACGCTGTGGCATGGCACGCTGGCCAAGGCAGTCGCAAGGCATGCGGGCCGAGGCCGCGGCACGGCCCGCTGGGCAACGCGGTGGCATGGCATGCTGGGCAACGCCGTGGCAAGGCATGCGGGCCGAGGCCTTGGCATGGCATGCTGGCCGAGGCCGTGGCATGGCATGCGGGCCGAGGCCGTGGCATGGCATGGCATGCGGGCCGAGGCCGTGGCATGGCATGCGGGCCGAGGCCGTGGCGTGGCATGGCATGGCATGTTGGGCAACGCCGTGGCAAGACATGCGGGCCGAGGCCGTGGCATGGCATGTTGGGCAACGCCCTGGCAAGCCATGCGGGCCGAGGCCGTGGCGTGGCATGTTCGCCAAGGCTAAGGCATGGCACGCCGGGCAACGCGGTGCATTGGCATGCTGGGCAGCGCGGTGGCAAGGCAGGGGGGCCGAGGCCGTGGCATGGCATGTTGGGCAACGCCGTGGCAAGACATGCGGGCCGAGGCCGTGGCATGGCATGCGGGCCGAGGCCGTGGCACGACATGTTGGCCAAGGCTAAGGCATGGCACGCCGGGCAACGCGGTGGCATGGCATGCTGGGCAACGCGGTGGCAAGGCATGCGGGCCGAGGCCGTGGCATGGCATGTTGGGCAACGCCGTAGAAGGGCATGCGGGCCGAGGCCGTGGCATGGCATGCGGGCCGAGGCCGTGGCATGGCATGTTGGGCGACGCCGTAGCAAGGCATGCGGGCCGAGGCCGTGGCATGTCATGCGGGCCGAGGCCGTGGCATGGCATGCGGGCCGAGGCCGTGGCATGGCATGTTGGCCGAGGCCGTGGCAAGGCATGCGGGCCGAGGCCGTGGCATGGCATGTTTGGCAACGCCGTGGCAAGACATGCGGGCCGTGGCATGGCATGGCATGCGGGCCGAGGCCGTGGCACGACATGTTGGCCAAGGCTAAGGCATGGCACGCCGGGCAACGCGGTGGCATGGCACGCCGGGCAACGCGGTGGCAAGGCATGCGGGCCGGGGCCGTGGCATGGCATGTTGGGCGACGCCGTAGCAAGGCATGCGGTCCGAGGCCGTGGCATGTCATGCGGGCCGAGGCCATGGCATGGCATGCGGGCCGAGGCCGTGGCATGGCATGTTGGGCGACGCCGTAGCAAGGCATGCGGGCCGAGGCCGTGGCATGTCATGCGAGCCGAGGCCGTGGCATGGCATGCGGGCCGAGGCCGTGGCATGGCAAGTTGGGCGACGTCGTGGCAAGGCATGCGGGCCGAGGCCGTGGCATGGCATGCGGGCAGAGGCCGTGGCATGGCATGTTGGGCGACGCCGTCGCAAGGCATGCGGGCCGAGGCCGTGGCATGGCATGCGGGCCGAGGCCGTGGCATGGCATGTTGGGCGACGCCGTAGCAAGGCATGCGGGCCGAGGCCGTGGCATGTCATGGCATGTTGGGCGACGCCGTAGCAAGGCATGCGGGCCGAGGCCGTGGCATGGCATGTTTGGCAACGCCGTGGCAAGACATGAGGGCCGTGGCATGGCATGGCATGCGGGCCGAGGCCGTGGCACGACATGTTGGCCAAGGCTAAGGCATGGCACGCCGGGCAACGCGGTGGCATGGCATGCGGGCCGGGGCCGTGGCATGGCATGTTGGCCAACGTCGTAGCAAGGCATGCGGGCCGAGGCCGAGGCCGTGGCACGGCATGCGGGCCGAGGCTGTGGCATGGCATGTTGGGCGACGCCGTAGCAAGGCATGCGGTCCGAGGCCGTGGCATGTCATGCGGGCCGAGGCCGTGGCATGGCATGCGGGCCGAGGCCGTGGCATGGCATGTTGGGCGACGCCGTAGCAAGGCATGCGGGCCGAGGCCGTGCCGTGGCATGCGGGCCGAGGCCGTGGCATGGCATGCGGGCCGAGGCCGTGGCATGGCATGTTGGGCGACGCCGTAGCAAGGCATGCGGTCCGAGGCCGTGGCCTGTCATGCGGGCCGAGGCCGTGGCATGGCATGCGGGCCGAGGCCGTGGCATGGCATGCGGGCCGAGGCCGTGGCATGGCATGTTGGGCGACGCCGTAGCATGGCATGCGGGCCGAGGCCGTGGCATGTCATGCGCGCCGAGGCCGTGGCATGGCATGCGGGCCGAGGCCGTGGCATGGCAAGTTGGGCGACGTCGTGGCAAGGCATGCGGGCCGAGGCCGTGGCATGGCATGCGGGCCGAGGCCGTGGCAAGGCATGTTGGGCGACGCCGTCGCAAGGCATGCGGGCCGAGGCCGTGGCATGTCATGCGGGCCGAGGCCGTGGCATGGCATGCGGGCCGAGGCCGTGGCATGGCATGTTGGGCGACGCCGTAGCAAGGCATGCGGGCCGAGGCCGTGCCGTGGCATGCGGGCCGAGGCCGTGGCATGGCATGTTGGGCGACGCCGTAGCAAGGCATGCGGTCCGAGGCCGTGGCATGTCATGCGGGCCGAGGCCGTGGCATGGCATGCGGGCCGAGGCCGTGGCATGGCATGTTGGGCGACGCCGTAGCAAGGCATGCGGTCCGAGGCCGTGGCATGTCATGCGGGCCGAGGCCGTGGCATGGCATGCGGGCCGAGGCCGTGGCATGGCATGTTGGGCGACGCCGTAGCAAGGCATGCGGGCCGAGGCCGTGCCGTGGCATGCGGGCCGAGGCCGTGGCATGGCATGTTGGGCGACGCCGTAGCAAGGCATGCGGTCCGAGGCCGTGGCATGTCATGCGGGCCGAGGCCGTGGCATGGCATGCGGGCCGAGGCCGTGGCATGGCATGTTGGGCGACGCCGTAGCAAGGCATGCGGGCCGAGGCCGTGGCATGTCATGCGGGCCGAGGCCGTGGCATGGCATGCGGGCCGAGGCCGTGGCATGGCAAGTTGGGCGGCGTCGTGGCAAGGCATGCTGGCCGAGGCCGTGGCATGTCATGCGGGCCGAGGCCGTGGCATGGCATGCGGGCCGAGGCCGTGGCAAGGCATGTTGGGCGACGCCGTAGCAAGGCATGCGGGCCGAGGCCGTGGCATGTCATGCGGGCCGAGGCCGTGGCACGTCATGCGGGCCGAGGCCGTGGCATGGCATGTTTGGCCACGCCGTGGCAAGACATGCGGGCCGTGGCATGGCATGGCATGCGGGCCGAGGCCGTGGCTCGACATGTTGGCCAAGGCTAAGGCATGGCACGCCGGGCAACGCGGTGGCATGGCATGCTGGGCAACGCGGTGGCAAGGCATGCGGGCCGAGGCCGTGGCATGGCATGTTGGGCAACGCCGCAGCAAGGCATGCGGGCCGAGGCCGTGGCATGGCATGCGGGCCGAGGCCGTGGCATGGCATGCGGGCCGAGGCCGTGGCATGGCATGCGGGCCGAGGCCGTGGCATGGCATGTTGGGCGACGCCGTAGCAAGGCATGCGGTCCGAGGCCGTGGCATGTCATGCGGGCCGAGGCCGTGGCAAGGCATGCGGGCCGAGGCCGTGGCATGTCATGCGGGCCGAGGCCGTGGCATGGCATGCGGGCCGAGGCCGTGGCATGGCAAGTTGGGCGGCGTCGTGGCAAGGCATGCGGGCCGAGGCCGTGGCATGTCATGCGGGCCGAGGCCGTGGCACGGCATGCGGGCCGAGGCCGTGGCACGTCATGCGGGCCGAGGCCGTGGCATGGCATGTTTGGCAACGCCGTGGCAAGACATGCGGGCTGTGGCATGGCATGGCATGCGGGCCGAGGCCGTGGCTCGACATGTTGGCCAAGGCTAAGGCATGGCACGCCGGGCAACGCGGTGGCATGGCATGCGGGCCGGGGCCGTGGCATGGCATGTTGGCCAACGTCGTAGCAAGGCATGCGGGCCGAGGCCGAGGCCGTGGCACGGCATGCGGGCCGAGGCTGTGGCATGGCATGTTGGGCGACGCCGTAGCAAGGCATGCGGTCCGAGGCCGTGGCATGTCATGCGGGCCGAGGCCGTGGCATGGCATGCGGGCCGAGGCCGTGGCATGGCATGTTGGGCGACGCCGTAGCAAGGCATGCGGGCCGAGGCCGTGCCGTGGCATGCGGGCCGAGGCCGTGGCATGGCATGCGGGCCGAGGCCGTGGCATGGCATGTTGGGCGACGCCGTAGCAAGGCATGCGGTCCGAGGCCGTGGCCTGTCATGCGGGCCGAGGCCGTGGCATGGCATGCGGGCCGAGGCCGTGGCATGGCATGCGGGCCGAGGCCGTGGCATGGCATGTTGGGCGACGCCGTAGCATGGCATGCGGGCCGAGGCCGTGGCATGTCATGCGCGCCGAGGCCGTGGCATGGCATGCGGGCCGAGGCCGTGGCATGGCAAGTTGGGCGACGTCGTGGCAAGGCATGCGGGCCGAGGCCGTGGCATGGCATGCGGGCCGAGGCCGTGGCAAGGCATGTTGGGCGACGCCGTCGCAAGGCATGCGGGCCGAGGCCGTGGCATGTCATGCGGGCCGAGGCCGTGGCATGGCATGCGGGCCGAGGCCGTGGCATGGCATGTTGGGCGACGCCGTAGCAAGGCATGCGGGCCGAGGCCGTGCCGTGGCATGCGGGCCGAGGCCGTGGCATGGCATGTTGGGCGACGCCGTAGCAAGGCATGCGGTCCGAGGCCGTGGCATGTCATGCGGGCCGAGGCCGTGGCATGGCATGCGGGCCGAGGCCGTGGCATGGCATGTTGGGCGACGCCGTAGCAAGGCATGCGGTCCGAGGCCGTGGCATGTCATGCGGGCCGAGGCCGTGGCATGGCATGCGGGCCGAGGCCGTGGCATGGCATGTTGGGCGACGCCGTAGCAAGGCATGCGGGCCGAGGCCGTGCCGTGGCATGCGGGCCGAGGCCGTGGCATGGCATGTTGGGCGACGCCGTAGCAAGGCATGCGGTCCGAGGCCGTGGCATGTCATGCGGGCCGAGGCCGTGGCATGGCATGCGGGCCGAGGCCGTGGCATGGCATGTTGGGCGACGCCGTAGCAAGGCATGCGGGCCGAGGCCGTGGCATGTCATGCGGGCCGAGGCCGTGGCATGGCATGCGGGCCGAGGCCGTGGCATGGCAAGTTGGGCGGCGTCGTGGCAAGGCATGCTGGCCGAGGCCGTGGCATGTCATGCGGGCCGAGGCCGTGGCATGGCATGCGGGCCGAGGCCGTGGCAAGGCATGTTGGGCGACGCCGTAGCAAGGCATGCGGGCCGAGGCCGTGGCATGTCATGCGGGCCGAGGCCGTGGCACGTCATGCGGGCCGAGGCCGTGGCATGGCATGTTTGGCCACGCCGTGGCAAGACATGCGGGCCGTGGCATGGCATGGCATGCGGGCCGAGGCCGTGGCTCGACATGTTGGCCAAGGCTAAGGCATGGCACGCCGGGCAACGCGGTGGCATGGCATGCTGGGCAACGCGGTGGCAAGGCATGCGGGCCGAGGCCGTGGCATGGCATGTTGGGCAACGCCGCAGCAAGGCATGCGGGCCGAGGCCGTGGCATGGCATGCGGGCCGAGGCCGTGGCATGGCATGCGGGCCGAGGCCGTGGCATGGCATGCGGGCCGAGGCCGTGGCATGGCATGTTGGGCGACGCCGTAGCAAGGCATGCGGTCCGAGGCCGTGGCATGTCATGCGGGCCGAGGCCGTGGCAAGGCATGCGGGCCGAGGCCGTGGCATGTCATGCGGGCCGAGGCCGTGGCATGGCATGCGGGCCGAGGCCGTGGCATGGCAAGTTGGGCGGCGTCGTGGCAAGGCATGCGGGCCGAGGCCGTGGCATGTCATGCGGGCCGAGGCCGTGGCACGGCATGCGGGCCGAGGCCGTGGCACGTCATGCGGGCCGAGGCCGTGGCATGGCATGTTTGGCAACGCCGTGGCAAGACATGCGGGCTGTGGCATGGCATGGCATGCGGGCCGAGGCCGTGGCTCGACATGTTGGCCAAGGCTAAGGCATGGCACGCCGGGCAACGCGGTGGCATGGCATGCTGGGCAACGCGGTGGCAAGGCATGCGGGCCGAGGCCGTGGCATGGCATGTTGGGCAACGCCGCAGCAAGGCATGCGGGCCGAGGCCGTGGCATGGCATGCGGGCCGAGGCCGTGGCATGGCATGCGGGCCGTGGCCGTGGCATGGCATGTTGGGCGACGCCGTCGCAAGGCATGCGGGCCGAGGCCGTGGCATGGCATGTTTGGCAACGCCGTGGCAAGACATGCGGGCCGTGGCATGGCATGGCATGCGGGCCGAGGCCGTGGCACGGCATGCGGGCCGAGGCCGTGGCATGGCATGTTGGGCGACGCCGTAGCAAGGCATGCGGGCTGAGGCCGTGGCCGTGGCATGGCATGCGGGCCGTGGCCGTGGCATGGCATGGCATGCGGGCCGAGGCCGTGGCATGGCATGTTGGGCAACGCCGTGGCAAGGCATGCGGGCCGAGGCCGTGGCATGGCATGATGGCCGAGGCCGTGGCATGTCATGCGGGCCGAGGCCGTGGCATGGCATGTTGGGCGACGCCGTAGCAAGGCATGCGGTCCGAGGCCGTGGCATGTTATGCGGGCCGAGGCCGTGGCATGGCTTGTTGGGCGACGCCGTAGCAAGGCATGCGGGCCGAGGCCGTGGCATGTCATGCTGGCCAAGGCCAAGGCATGACATGGCATGGCATGCGGGCCGAGGCCGTGGCATGGCATGTTGGGCAACGCCGTGGCAAGGCATGCGGGCCGAGGCCGTGGCATGGCATGATGGCCGAGGCCGTGGCATGCCATGCTGGCCAAGGCAAAGGCATGGCATGCCGGGCAACGCGGTGGCATGGCATGCTGGGCAACGCCGTGGCAAGGCATGCGGGCCGAGGCCGTGGCATGGCATGTTGGGCAACGCCTTGGCAAGACATGCGGGCCGAGGCCGTGGCATGGCATGGCATGTTGGGCAACGCCTTGGCAAGGCATGCGGGCCGAGGCCGTGGCATGGCATGCTAGCCGAGGCCGTGGCATGGCATGTTGGGCGACGCCGTGGCAAGGCATGCGGGCCGAGGCCGTGGCATGGCATGCGGGCCGAGGCCGTGGCACTGCATGTTGGGCGACGCCGTAGCAAGGCATGCGGGCCGAGGCCGAGGCCGTGGCATGGCATGTTGACCGAGGCCAAGGCATGGCATGCCGGGCAACGCGGTGGCATGGCATGCGCGGCCGAGGCCGTGGCAAGGCATGCGGGCCGAGGCCGTGGCATGGCATGTTGGGCGACGGCGTGGCAAGGCATGCGGGCCG
>NW_028129277.1:17027500-17042500 GCF_055761805.1 Camellia sinensis | reverse complement strand
CGAGGGACATACTTCTCGCAACAAGCTTCCACAAGGAAAGCACAGGCAACTCGTTCGCACGCCAAAGCCAACCAAATGGCAATTTAACCGAGGGACATGCATTTCGCAAGGCAACTTGTACAATTACCCGAGGGACATGGCATGCTTGCCAAGGCCGTGGCTTGGCATGCTTGCCAAGGCCGTGGCATGACATGCTGCTGGCCAAGGCCGGGCATGCCATGCTGCTGGACAAGGCCGTGGCAAGGCATGCTGATGGCCGAGGCCGTGGCAAGGCATGCTGATGGCCGAGGCCGTGGCAAGGCATGCTGATGGCCGAGGCCGTGGCAAGGCATGCTGCTGGCCAAGGCGTTGGCATGGCATGCTGCTGCTGACCAAGGCTTGGGCTTGCCATGCTGCCGGCCAAGGCCGCGGCATGGCATGCTGCCGGCCAAGGCCGCGGCATGCCATGTTGCTGGCCAAGGCCGTGGCATGGCATGCTGCTGGCCAAGGCCGTGGCATGACATGCTGGCCAAGGCCGGGGCATGGCAAGCTGCTGGCCAAGGTCGTGGCATGGCACGCTGCTGGCCAAGGCCGGGGCATAGCACGCTGCTGGCCATGGCCGTGGCTTGGCAAGGTTGCCAAGGCCGGGGCATGGCGTGCTGCTGGCCAAGGCTTTGGCATGCCATGTTGCTGGCCAAGGCTGTGGCATGGCATGCTGCTGGCCAAGGCTGTGGCATGGCATGCTGCTGGCCAAGGCCGTGGCATGACATGCTGGCCAAGGCCGGGGCATGGCATGCTGCTGGCCAAGGTCGTGGCATGGCATGCTGCTGGCCAAGGCCGTGGCATGACATGCTTGCCAAGGCCAGGGCATGGCATGCTGCTGGCCAAGGCTTTGGCATGCCATGTTGCTGGCCAAGGCTGTGGCATGGCATGCTGCCCTAGGCCAACGTGCCACCGCCACCGCCGCGGGCCGCCACTCGACGCATCCCGTGCTTGGCTATGTAGTTTCGATGCCACAAGCCAATGCCACAAGCCAAGCGATGGCATGTGCCAAGCGCCCGCCTAGGCATAGGCGTGGCCTGTGGCCTGGCCATGCTGGCCAGCCTTAAGGGAGGTGCCCCCCCCTTATAATAGCCTGTTAAGCCCTTTTCAATCTGGCAGGAGGAAACATCAAGCATGTTCGAGGAGTCATAATGGGGTTTTTTTAAAAAGTAATGGTTTTTTGCCAAAACTTTCAACATGAAAGTTGTATGAAATAATTTAATACACCATAAAAAAAATTATAAAAAATATTTGGCCACCGGAATATTTTATTTTAATTTATTTCAATTTTAATACTTAAAAAATAATAAAAATTACTAAAAATACTCAAAAAATTCTAGAAAAATTCCAACAATTATAAGATGAGGCACTAGTAATTATAGTAATTTTTTTAATTATTTTTTTATTTTTAATTTATTTTATTATAATTTTTATGAGTAAATAAATAATTAAAAAGCCCGACGAACGTGCAAAAACTCTTAGAGAAACCCAGCAAGCATCGGATAGCTCGAATGCAAATAACAAACGCAACAGGCAACTTCCGAGGGACATACTTTTCCCAACAAGCTTCCACTAGGGAAAGCACTAGCAACGTGTTCGCAAGTCAAAGGCAACCAAACCGGCTATTACCCGAGGGACAAGCATTTCGCAGGGCAACATATACGTAAGTCAAAGCCAAACCAAATGGCAATTACACGAGGGACAGGATTGCTTGCCAAGGGCGTGGCATGCGATGTTCTAGCCCAAGGCCAAGGCACGCCACGCTGCGGGACAAGGCCGTGGCAAGACATGCGGCTGGCCTTGGCCTTGGCATGGCATGCCGCCGGCTTTGGCTGGGCTGCGTTGGCCTTGCCATGGAATGTTGCTGGCTTCGGATGGGCTGCCTCGGCCTTGGCCTTGGCCGTGGCATGGCATGGCATGCTGCTGGCCTTGGCCTTGGCCTTGGCATGGCATGCTGCTGGCTTTGGCTGGGCTGCCTTGGCCGTGGCATGGCATGCTGCTGGCTTTGGCTGGGCTGCCTTGGCCGTGGCATGGCATGCTGCTGGCCTAGGCCTTGGCATGGCATGCTGCTGGCTTTGGCTGGGCTGCCTTGGCCGTGGCATGGCATGCTGCTGGCCTAGGCCTTGGCATGGCATGCTGCTGGCTTTGGCTGGCAGCCTTGGCCGTGGCATGGCATGCTGCTGGCCTTGGCCTTGGCATGGCATGCTGCTGGCTTTGGCTGGCCTGCCTTGGCCGTGGCATGGCATGCTGCTGGCCTTGGCCTTGGCATGGCATGCTGCTGGCTTTGGCTGGCCTGCCTTGGCCGTGGCATGGCATGCTGCTGGCCTAGGCCTTGGCATGGCATGCTGCTGGCTTTGGCTGGCCTGCCTTGGCCGTGGCATGGCATGCTGCTGGCCTAGGCATGGCATGGCATGCTGCTGGCTTTGGCTGGGCTGCCTTGGCCGTGGCATGGCATGCTGCTGGCCTTGGCCTTGATATGGCATGCTGCTGGCTTTGGCTGGGCTGCCTTGGCCGTGGCATGGCATGCTGCTGGCCTAGGCCTTGGCATGGCATGCTGCTGGCTTTGGCTGGGCTGCCTTGGCCTTGGCATGGCATGCTGCTGGCTTTGGCTGGCCTGCCTTGGCCGTGGCATGGCATGCTGCTGGCCTAGGCCATGGCATGGCATGCTGCTGGCTTTGGCTGGGCTGCCTTGGCCGTGGCATGGCATGCTGCTGCCCTTGGCCTTGATATGGCATGCTGCTGGCTTTGGCTGGGCTGCCTTGGCCGTGGCATGGCATGCTGCTGGCCTAGGCCTTGGCATGGCATGCTGCTGGCTTTGGCTGGCCTGCGTTGGCCGTGGCATGGCATGCTGCTGGCCTAGGCCTTCGCATGGCATGCTGCTGGCCTAGGCCTTCGCATGGCATGCTGCTGGCTTTGGCTGGGCTGCCTTGGCCGTGGCATGGCATGCTGCTGGCCTTGGCCTTGGCATGGCATGCTGCTGGCTTTGGCTGGGCTGCCTTGGCCGTGGCATGGCATGCTGGTGGCCTAGGCCTTGGCATGGCATGCTGCTGGCTTTGGCTGGCCTGCCTTGGCCGTGGCATGGCATGCTGCTGGCCTAAGCCTTGGCATGGCATGCTGCTGGCTTTGGTTGGGCTGCCTTGGCCGTGGCATGGCATGCTGCTGGCCTTGGCCTTGGCATGGCATGCTGCTCGCTTTGGCTGGCCTGCCTTGGCCGTGGCATGGCATGCTGCTGGCCTAGGCCTTGGCATGGCATGCTGCTGGCTTTGGCTGGGCTGCCTTGGCCGTGGCATGGCATGCTGCTGGCCTTGGCCTTGGCATGCCATGCTGTTGGCTTTGGCTGGCCTGCCTTGGCCGTGGCATGGCATGCTGCTGGCCTAGGCCTTGGCATGGCATGCTGCTGGCTTTGGCTGGGCTGCCTTGGCCGTGGCATGGCATGCTGCTGGCCTTGGCCTTGGCATGGCATGCTGCTGGCTTTGGCTGGGCTGCCTTGGCCGTGGCATGGCATGCTGCTGGCCTTGGCCTTGGCATGGCATGCTGCTGGCTTTGGCTGGGCTGCCTTGGCCGTGGCATGGCATGCTGCTGGCCTAGGCCTTGGCATGGCATGCTGCTGGCTTTGGCTGGGCTGCCTTGGCCGTGGCATGGCATGCTGCTGGCCTAGGCCTTGGCATGGTATGCGGCTGGCCTAGGCCTTGGCATGGCATGCTGCTGGCTTTGGCTGGCAGCCTTGGCCGTGGCATGGCATGCTGCTGGCCTTGGCCTTGGCATGGCATGCTGCTGGCCTTGGCCTTGGCATGGCATGCTGCTGGCTTTGGCAGGCCTGCCTTGGCCGTGGCATGGCATGCTGCTGGCCTTGGCCTTGGCATGGCATGCTGCTGGCTTTGGCTGGCCTGCCTTGGCCGTGGCATGGCATGCTGCTGGCCTAGGCCTTGGCATGGCATGCTGCTGGCTTTGGCTGGCCTGCCTTGGCCGTGGCATGGCATGCTGCTGGCCTAGGCATGGCATGGCATGCTGCTGGCTTTGGCTGGGCTGCCTTGGCCGTGGCATGGCATGCTGCTGGCCTTGGCCCTGATATGGCATGCTGCTGGCTTTGGCTGGGCTGCCTTGGCCGTGGCATGGCATGCTGCTGGCCTAGGCCTTGGCATGGCATGCTGCTGGCTTTGGCTGGGCTGCCTTGGCCGTGGCATGGCATGCTGCTGGCCTTGGCCTTGGCATGGCATGCTGCTGGCTTTGGCTGGCCTGCCTTGGCCGTGGCATGGCATGCTGCTGGCCTAGGCCTTGGCATGGCATGCTGCTGGCTTTGGCTGGGCTGCCTTGGCCGTGGCATGGCATGCTGCTGCCCTTGGCCTTGATATGGCATGCTACTGGCTTTGGCTGGGCTGCCATGGCCGTGGCATGGCATGCTGCTGGCCTAGGCCTTGGCATGGCATGCTGCTGGCTTTGGCTGGCCTGCGTTGGCCGTGGCATGGCATGCTGCTGGCCTAGGCCTTGGCATGGCATGCTGCTGGCTTTGGCTGGGCTGCCTTGGCCGTGGCATGGCATGCTGCTGGCCTTGGCCTTGGCATGGCATGCTGCTGGCTTTGGCTGGGCTGCCTTGGCCGTGGCATGGCATGCTGGTGGCCTAGGCCTTGGCATGGCATGCTGCTGGCTTTGGCTGGCCTGCCTTGGCCGTGGCATGGCATGCTGCTGGCCTAAGCCTTGGCATGGCATGCTGCTGGCTTTGGTTGGGCTGCCTTGGCCGTGGCATGGCATGCTGCTGGCCTAGGCCTTGGCATGGCATGCTGCTCGCTTTGGCTGGCCTGCCTTGGCCGTGGCATGGCATGCTGCTGGCCTAGGCCTTGGCATGGCATGCTGCTGGCTTTGGCTGGGCTGCCTTGGCCGTGGCATGGCATGCTGCTGGCCTTGGCCTTGGCATGCCATGCTGTTGGCTTTGGCTGGCCTGCCTTGGCCGTGGCATGGCATGCTGCTGGCCTAGGCCTTGGCATGGCATGCTGCTGGCTTTGGCTGGGCTGCCTTGGCCGTGGCATGGCATGCTGCTGGCCTTGGCCTTGGCATGGCATGCTGCTGGCTTTGGCTGGGCTGCCTTGGCCGTGGCATGGCATGCTGCTGGCCTTGGCCTTGGCATGGCATGCTGCTGGCTTTGGCTGGGCTGCCTTGGCCGTGGCATGGCATGCTGCTGGCCTAGGCCTTGGCATGGCATGCTGCTGGCTTTGGCTGGGCTGCCTTGGCCGTGGCATGGCATGCTGCTGGCCTAGGCCGTGGCATGGCATGCTGCTGGCCTTGGCCTTGGCATGGCATGCTGCTGGCTTTGGCTGGCCTGCCTTGGCCGTGGCATGGCATGCTGCTGGCCTAGGCCTTGGCATGGCATGCTGCTGGCTTTGGCTGGCCTGTTTTGGCCGTGGCATGGCATGCTGCTGGCCTAGGCCTTGGCATGGCATGCTGCTGGCTTTGGCTGGCCTGCCTTGGCCGTGGCATGGCATGCTGCTGGCCTAGGCCATGGCATGGCATGCTGCTGGCTTTGGCTGGGCTGCCTTGGCCGTGGCATGGCATGCTGCTGGCCTTGGCCTTGATATGGCATGCTGCTGGCTTTGGCTGGGCTGCCTTGGCCGTGCCATGGCATGCTGCTGGCCTAGGCCTTGGCATGGCATGCTGCTGGCTTTGGCTGGCCTGCCTTGGCCGTGGCATGGCATGCTGCTGGCCTTGGCCTTGGCATGGCATGCTGCTGGCTTTGGCTGGCCTGCCTTGGCCGTGGCATGGCATGCTGCTGGCCTAGGCCATGGCATGGCATGCTGCTGGCTTTGGCTGGGCTGCCTTGGCCGTGGCATGGCATGCTGCTGCCCTTGGCCGTGATATGGCATGCTGCTGGCTTTGGCTGGGCTGCCTTGGCCGTGGCATGGCATGCTGCTGGCCTAGGCCTTGGCATGGCATGTTGCTGGCTTTGGCTGGCCTGCCTTGGCCGTGGCATGGCATGCTGCTGGCCTAGGCCTTGGCATGGCATGCTGCTGGCTTTGGCTGGGCTGCCTTGGCCGTGGCATGGCATGCTGCTGGCCTTGGCCTTGGCATGGCATGCTGCTGGCTTTGGCGGGGCTGCCTTGGCCGTGGCATGGCATGCTGGTGGCCTAGGCCTTGGCATGGCATGCTGCTGGCTTTGGCTGGCCTGCCTTGGCCGTGGCATGGCATGCTGCTGGCCTAGGCCTTGGCATGGCATGCTGCTGGCTTTGGTTGGGCTGCCTTGGCCGTGGCATGGCATGCTGCTGGCCTTGGCCTTGGCATGGCATGCTGCTGGCTTTGGCTGGCCTGCCTTGGCCGTGGCATGGCATGCTGCTGGCCTTGGCCTTGGCATGGCATGCTGCTGGCTTTGGCTGGGCTGCCTTGGCCGTGGCATGGCATGCTGCTGGCCTAGGCCTTGGCATGGCATGCTGCTGGCTTTGGCTGGGCTGCCTTGGCCGTGGCATGGCATGCTGCTGGCCTAGGCCGTGGCATGGCATGCTGCTGGCCTTGGCCTTGGCATGGCATGCTGCTGGCTTTGGCTGGCCTGCCTTGGCCGTGGCATGGCATGCTGCTGGCCTAGGCCTTGGCATGGCATGCTGCTGGCTTTGGGTGGGCTGCCTTGGCCGTGGCATGGCATGCTGCTGGCCTTGGCCTTGGCATGGCATGCTGCTGGCTTTGGCTGGCCTGCCTTGGCCGTGGCATGGCATGCTGCTGGCCTAGGCCTTGGCATGGCATGCTGCTGGCTTTGGCTGGGCTGCCTTGGCCGTGGCATGGCATGCTGCTGGCCTTGGCCTTGGCATGGCATGCTGCTGGCTTTGGCTGGGCTGCCTTGGCCGTGGCATGGCATGCTGCTGGCTTTGGCTTGCCTGCCTTGGCCGTGGCATGGCATGCTGCTGGCCTAGGCCTTGGCATGGCATGCTGCTGGCTTTGGCTGGGCTGCCTTGGCCGTGGCATGGCATGCTGCTGGCCTTGGCCTTGGCATGGCATGCTGCTGGCTTTGGCTGGGCTGCCTTGGCCGTGGCATGGCATGCTGGTGGCCTAGGCCTTGGCATGGCATGCTGCTGGCTTTGGCTGGCCTGCCTTGGCCGTGGCATGGCATGCTGCTGGCCTAGGCCTTGGCATGGCATGCTGCTGGCTTTGGGTGGGCTGCCTTGGCCGTGGCATGGCATGCTGCTGGCCTTGGCCTTGGCATGGCATGATGCTGGCTTTGGCTGGCCTGCCTTGGCCGTGGCATGGCATGCTGCTGGCCTAGGCCTTGGCATGGCATGCTGCTGGCTTTGGCTGGGCTGCCTTGGCCGTGGCATGGCATGCTGCTGGCCTTGGCCTTGGCATGGCATGCTGCTGGCTTTGGCTGGGCTGCCTTGGCCGTGGCATGGCATGCTGCTGGCTTTGGCTTGCCTGCCTTGGCCGTGGCATGGCATGCTGCTGGCCTAGGCCTTGGCATGGCATGCTGCTGGCTTTGGCTGGGCTGCCTTGGCCGTGGCATGGCATGCTGCTGGCCTTGGCCTTGGCATGGCATGCTGCTGGCTTTGGCTGGGCTGCCTTGGCCGTGGCATGGCATGCTGGTGGCCTAGGCCTTGGCATGGCATGCTGCTGGCTTTGGCTGGCCTGCCTTGGCCGTGGCATGGCATGCTGCTGGCCTAGGCCTTGGCATGGCATGCTGCTGGCTTTGGGTGGGCTGCCTTGGCCATGGCATGGCATGCTGCTGGCCTTGGCCTTGGCATGGCATGCTGCTGGCTTTGGCTGGCCTGCCTTGGCCGTGGCATGGCATGCTGCTGGCCTAGGCCTTGGCATGGCATGCTGCTGGCTTTGGCTGGGCTGCCTTGGCCGTGGCATGGCATGCTGCTGGCCTTGGCCTTGGCATGGCATGCTGCCGGCTTTGGCTGGGCTGCCTTGGCCGTGGCATGGCATGCTGCTGGCTTTGGCTTGCCTGCCTTGGCCGTGGCATGGCATGCTGCTGGCCTAGGCCTTGGCATGGCATGCTGCTGGCTTTGGCTGGGCTGCCTTGGCCGTGGCATGGCATGCTGCTGGCCTTGGCCTTGGCATGGCATGCTGCTGGCTTTGGCTGGGCTGCCTTGGCCGTGGCATGGCATGCTGGTGGCCTAGGCCTTGGCATGGCATGCTGCTGGCTTTGGCTGGCCTGCCTTGGCCGTGGCATGGCATGCTGCTGGCCTAGGCCTTGGCATGGCATGCTGCTGGCTTTGGGTGGGCTGCCTTGGCCGTGGCATGGCATGCTGCTGGCCTTGGCCTTGGCATGGCATGCTGCTGGCTTTGGCTGGCCTGCCTTGGCCGTGGCATGGCATGCTGCTGGCCTAGGCCTTGGCATGGCATGCTGCTGGCTTTGGCTGGGCTGCCTTGGCCGTGGCATGGCATGCTGCTGGCCTTGGCCTTGGCATGGCATGCTGCTGGCTTTGGCTGGGCTGCCTTGGCCGTGGCATGGCATGCTGCTGGCCATGGCCTTGGCATGGCATGCTGCTGGCTTTGGCTTGCCTGCCTTGGCCGTGGCATGGCATGCTGCTGGCCTAGGCCTTGGCATGGCATGCTGCTGGCTTTGGCTGGGCTGCCTTGGCCGTGGCATGGCATGCTGCTGGCCTTGGCCTTGGCATGGCATGCTGCTGGCTTTGGCTGGCCTGCCTTGGCCGTGGCATGGCATGCTGCTGGCCTAGGCCTTGGCATGGCATGCTGCTGGCTTTGGCTGGGCTGCCTTGGCCGTGGCATGGCATGCTGCTGGCCTTGGCCTTGGCATGGCATGCTGCTGGCTTTGGCTTGCCTGCCTTGGCCGTGGCATGGCATGCTGCTGGCCTAGGCCTTGGCATGGCATGCTGCTGGCTTTGGCTGGGCTGCCTTGGCCGTGGCATGGCATGCTGCTGGCCTTGGCCTTGGCTTGGCATGCTGCTGGCTTTGGCTGGGCTGCCTTGGCCGTGGCATGGCATGCTGCTGGCCTTGGCCTTGGCATGGCATGCTGCTGGCTTTGGCTGGCCTGCCTTGGCCGTGGCATGGCATGCTGCTGGCCTTGGCATGGCATGCTGCTGGCTTTGGCTGGGCTGCCTTCGCCGTGGCATGCCATGCTGCTGGCCTTGGCCTTGGGGCTGGGCTGCCTTGGCTGCGGTTCTTATCACTAGACGTGCGTTGCGTGCGAAGGCGTGCAAAGGCGTGCGCGACCATGCGCGCAACACGCGCACCGTGGTCAAAAGACCACGCGCGCGGTATTCGCACAGGCCACGCTGCCCACGCCGCGGGCATGCCAGGCCGCCCAGGCCGTGCGCATGCCATGCCGTGCTGCCCTGGCCGGCTGCATGCCAGGCCGCCCAGGCCGTGCGCATGCCATGCCGTGCTGCCCACGCCGCGGGCATGCCAGGCCGGCTGCATGCCAGGCCGCCCAGGCCGTGCGCATGCCATGCCGTGCTGCCCACGCCGCGGGCATGCCAGGCCGGCTGCATGCCAGGCCGCCCAGGCCGTGCGCATGCCATGCCGTGCTGCCCATGCCGCGCGCATGCCAGGCCGCCCACGCCCGCGCGCATGCCACGCCATGCTGCCCAAGGCCGCGCCCAGGCCGCGCAAGGCCGCGCCCAGGCCGCCCAAGGCCGCGCCCAGGCCGCGCAAGGCCGCGCCCAGGCCGCCCAAGGCCGCGCCCAGGCCGCGCAAGGCCGCCCAAGGCCGCGGTCCAGGCCGCCCAAGGCCGCGGCCGAGCCGCCCCAGGCCGCAGCCCAGGCCGCGGTCGAGCCGCAGTGCATGTAACCCAAGGCCGCAGCCCAGGCCGCGCCCAACATGGGGCGTACCTGCCACTGCCTTGCCCTGGGCAAGGGAGGTGCCCCCCCCCTTATAATAGCCTGTTAAGCCCTTTTCAATCTGGCAGGAGGAAACATCAAGCATGTTCGAGGAGTCATAATGGGGTTTTTTTAAAAAGTAATGGTTTTTTGCCAAAACTTTCAACATGAAAGTTGTAGGAAATAATTTAATACACCATAAAAAAAATTAAAAAAAATATTTTTTTACAGAAAATATTTTATTTTAATTTATTTCGATATTAATACTTAAAAAATAATAAAAATTAATAAAAATAGTCAAAAAATTATGGAAAAATTCCCATAATTAAAGGATGATTCACTAGTAATTATAGAAATTATTAAATTATTTTTTTCATTTTTTTTATTTTATTTTGATTTTTTTATGCCAAATAAGGGCTTTAAAAATTCGAAAAGCTCCAGAAAAATTGCAAAAAAATAGGGAATGACATTTAAAATTGATTGTAGTGCATTTTTAATTGTGTTGCACGGTTTGGGTAAGATTATAAAAGAATCATGTTCAAAAAGATCGATCGAGGCGGTGGCACGCCATGGCCTTGGCCTTGGCCTTGGCCTTTGCCCGCGGCCTTGGCCTTTGCCTTGGCCTTGGCCATGCCTTGCACAGGGACTTAGCCTTGCCCACTGCCTTGGCCTTGGCTTTGGCCTTGGCCTTGGCATGGCATGGCATGCTCGCCGAGGCCGTGGCATGCCTTGCTGCTAGCCAAGGCCGTGGCGTGGCATGCTCGCCCAGCCCGTGGCATGCCGTGCTCGCCCAGCCCGTGGCACGCCATGTTGGCCCAAGGCATTGGCATGGCATGCCGGCCAAGGCATGCTGGCCAACGCTGCACAAGGCGGTGCCATGGCATGGCATGCTGACCAAGACAGTGCCATGGCATGCTGGCCGAGGCCGTGGCATGGCATGCTGGCCGAGGCCGTGGCTTGCCATGCCGCCACGGCCGTGGCATGCTGGGCAACGGACCGGCATGGCATGCTGGCCGTGGCGGTGGCACGACATGCTGGCCAAGGCAGTGGCATGGCATGTAGGCCAAGGCTAAGGCATGGCACGCTGTGGCATGGCACGCTGGCCAAGGCAGTCGCAAGGCATGCGGGCCGAGGCCGCGGCACGGCCCGCTGGGCAACGCGGTGGCATGGCATGCTGGGCAACGCCGTGGCAAGGCATGCGGGCCGAGGCCTTGGCATGGCATGCTGGCCGAGGCCGTGGCATGGCATGCGGGCCGAGGCCGTGGCATGGCATGGCATGCGGGCCGAGGCCGTGGCATGGCATGCGGGCCGAGGCCGTGGCGTGGCATGGCATGGCATGTTGGGCAACGCCGTGGCAAGACATGCGGGCCGAGGCCGTGGCATGGCATGTTGGGCAACGCCCTGGCAAGCCATGCGGGCCGAGGCCGTGGCGTGGCATGTTCGCCAAGGCTAAGGCATGGCACGCCGGGCAACGCGGTGCATTGGCATGCTGGGCAGCGCGGTGGCAAGGCATGGGGGCCGAGGCCGTGGCATGGCATGTTGGGCAACGCCGTGGCAAGACATGCGGGCCGAGGCCGTGGCATGGCATGCGGGCCGAGGCCGTGGCACGACATGTTGGCCAAGGCTAAGGCATGGCACGCCGGGCAACGCGGTGGCATGGCATGCTGGGCAACGCGGTGGCAAGGCATGCGGGCCGAGGCCGTGGCATGGCATGTTGGGCAACGCCGTAGAAGGGCATGCGGGCCGAGGCCGTGGCATGGCATGCGGGCCGAGGCCGTGGCATGGCATGTTGGGCGACGCCGTAGCAAGGCATGCGGGCCGAGGCCGTGGCATGTCATGCGGGCCGAGGCCGTGGCATGGCATGCGGGCCGAGGCCGTGGCATGGCATGTTGGCCGAGGCCGTGGCAAGGCATGCGGGCCGAGGCCGTGGCATGGCATGTTTGGCAACGCCGTGGCAAGACATGCGGGCCGTGGCATGGCATGGCATGCGGGCCGAGGCCGTGGCACGACATGTTGGCCAAGGCTAAGGCATGGCACGCCGGGCAACGCGGTGGCATGGCACGCCGGGCAACGCGGTGGCAAGGCATGCGGGCCGGGGCCGTGGCATGGCATGTTGGGCGACGCCGTAGCAAGGCATGCGGTCCGAGGCCGTGGCATGTCATGCGGGCCGAGGCCATGGCATGGCATGCGGGCCGAGGCCGTGGCATGGCATGTTGGGCGACGCCGTAGCAAGGCATGCGGGCCGAGGCCGTGGCATGTCATGCGAGCCGAGGCCGTGGCATGGCATGCGGGCCGAGGCCGTGGCATGGCAAGTTGGGCGACGTCGTGGCAAGGCATGCGGGCCGAGGCCGTGGCATGTCACGCGGGCCGAGGCCGTGGCATGGCATGCGGGCAGAGGCCGTGGCATGGCATGTTGGGCGACGCCGTCGCAAGGCATGCGGGCCGAGGCCGTGGCATGGCATGCGGGCCGAGGCCGTGGCATGGCATGTTGGGCGACGCCGTAGCAAGGCATGCGGGCCGAGGCCGTGGCATGTCATGGCATGTTGGGCGACGCCGTAGCAAGGCATGCGGGCCGAGGCCGTGGCATGGCATGTTTGGCAACGCCGTGGCAAGACATGAGGGCCGTGGCATGGCATGGCATGCGGGCCGAGGCCGTGGCACGACATGTTGGCCAAGGCTAAGGCATGGCACGCCGGGCAACGCGGTGGCATGGCATGCGGGCCGGGGCCGTGGCATGGCATGTTGGCCAACGTCGTAGCAAGGCATGCGGGCCGAGGCCGAGGCCGTGGCACGGCATGCGGGCCGAGGCTGTGGCATGGCATGTTGGGCGACGCCGTAGCAAGGCATGCGGTCCGAGGCCGTGGCATGTCATGCGGGCCGAGGCCGTGGCATGGCATGCGGGCCGAGGCCGTGGCATGGCATGTTGGGCGACGCCGTAGCAAGGCATGCGGGCCGAGGCCGTGCCGTGGCATGCGGGCCGAGGCCGTGGCATGGCATGCGGGCCGAGGCCGTGGCATGGCATGTTGGGCGACGCCGTAGCAAGGCATGCGGTCCGAGGCCGTGGCCTGTCATGCGGGCCGAGGCCGTGGCATGGCATGCGGGCCGAGGCCGTGGCATGGCATGCGGGCCGAGGCCGTGGCATGGCATGTTGGGCGACGCCGTAGCATGGCATGCGGGCCGAGGCCGTGGCATGTCATGCGCGCCGAGGCCGTGGCATGGCATGCGGGCCGAGGCCGTGGCATGGCAAGTTGGGCGACGTCGTGGCAAGGCATGCGGGCCGAGGCCGTGGCATGGCATGCGGGCCGAGGCCGTGGCAAGGCATGTTGGGCGACGCCGTCGCAAGGCATGCGGGCCGAGGCCGTGGCATGTCATGCGGGCCGAGGCCGTGGCATGGCATGCGGGCCGAGGCCGTGGCATGGCATGTTGGGCGACGCCGTAGCAAGGCATGCGGGCCGAGGCCGTGCCGTGGCATGCGGGCCGAGGCCGTGGCATGGCATGTTGGGCGACGCCGTAGCAAGGCATGCGGTCCGAGGCCGTGGCATGTCATGCGGGCCGAGGCCGTGGCATGGCATGCGGGCCGAGGCCGTGGCATGGCATGTTGGGCGACGCCGTAGCAAGGCATGCGGTCCGAGGCCGTGGCATGTCATGCGGGCCGAGGCCGTGGCATGGCATGCGGGCCGAGGCCGTGGCATGGCATGTTGGGCGACGCCGTAGCAAGGCATGCGGGCCGAGGCCGTGCCGTGGCATGCGGGCCGAGGCCGTGGCATGGCATGTTGGGCGACGCCGTAGCAAGGCATGCGGTCCGAGGCCGTGGCATGTCATGCGGGCCGAGGCCGTGGCATGGCATGCGGGCCGAGGCCGTGGCATGGCATGTTGGGCGACGCCGTAGCAAGGCATGCGGGCCGAGGCCGTGGCATGTCATGCGGGCCGAGGCCGTGGCATGGCATGCGGGCCGAGGCCGTGGCATGGCAAGTTGGGCGGCGTCGTGGCAAGGCATGCTGGCCGAGGCCGTGGCATGTCATGCGGGCCGAGGCCGTGGCATGGCATGCGGGCCGAGGCCGTGGCAAGGCATGTTGGGCGACGCCGTAGCAAGGCATGCGGGCCGAGGCCGTGGCATGTCATGCGGGCCGAGGCCGTGGCACGTCATGCGGGCCGAGGCCGTGGCATGGCATGTTTGGCCACGCCGTGGCAAGACATGCGGGCCGTGGCATGGCATGGCATGCGGGCCGAGGCCGTGGCTCGACATGTTGGCCAAGGCTAAGGCATGGCACGCCGGGCAACGCGGTGGCATGGCATGCTGGGCAACGCGGTGGCAAGGCATGCGGGCCGAGGCCGTGGCATGGCATGTTGGGCAACGCCGCAGCAAGGCATGCGGGCCGAGGCCGTGGCATGGCATGCGGGCCGAGGCCGTGGCATGGCATGCGGGCCGAGGCCGTGGCATGGCATGCGGGCCGAGGCCGTGGCATGGCATGTTGGGCGACGCCGTAGCAAGGCATGCGGTCCGAGGCCGTGGCATGTCATGCGGGCCGAGGCCGTGGCATGGCATGCGGGCCGAGGCCGTGGCATGGCATGTTGGGCGACGCCGTAGCAAGGCATGCGGGCCGAGGCCGTGGCATGTCATGCGGGCCGAGGCCGTGGCATGGCATGCGGGCCGAGGCCGTGGCATGGCAAGTTGGGCGGCGTCGTGGCAAGGCATGCGGGCCGAGGCCGTGGCATGTCATGCGGGCCGAGGCCGTGGCACGGCATGCGGGCCGAGGCCGTGGCACGTCATGCGGGCCGAGGCCGTGGCATGGCATGTTTGGCAACGCCGTGGCAAGACATGCGGGCTGTGGCATGGCATGGCATGCGGGCCGAGGCCGTGGCTCGACATGTTGGCCAAGGCTAAGGCATGGCACGCCGGGCAACGCGGTGGCATGGCATGCTGGGCAACGCGGTGGCAAGGCATGCGGGCCGAGGCCGTGGCATGGCATGTTGGGCAACGCCGCAGCAAGGCATGCGGGCCGAGGCCGTGGCATGGCATGCGGGCCGAGGCCGTGGCATGGCATGCGGGCCGTGGCCGTGGCATGGCATGTTGGGCGACGCCGTCGCAAGGCATGCGGGCCGAGGCCGTGGCATGGCATGTTTGGCAACGCCGTGGCAAGACATGCGGGCCGTGGCATGGCATGGCATGCGGGCCGAGGCCGTGGCACGGCATGCGGGCCGAGGCCGTGGCATGGCATGTTGG
>NW_028129277.1:17000000-17017500 GCF_055761805.1 Camellia sinensis | reverse complement strand
CAACTCGCACAAACCGAACACAACTCACGCGCCACGACGTACACTGTGCACCAGCCCCCCAAAACGAATCACCCCCCGAAGGACTAAGAAGCCCGACGAACGCGCGAAAACATTTAGAGAGGCCGAGCAAGCACCGGTTAGCGCGAATGCAAATAACAAACGCAACAGGCAACTTTCGAGGGACATACTTTTCGCAACAAGCTTCCACTAGGAAAGCATAGGCAACTCGTTCGAACGTCAAAGCCAACCAAATGGCAATTACCCGAGGGACACGCTTTTCGCAAGGCACCTTCCACTAGGGAAGCGCAAGCAACCCGAAGGCGAGTCGAAGACAACCCGAGGGACATGGAGGAATGCACCAGTGGAGTTCGCTGCACAGGCAGGGATCCGTCCAACTCGCACAAACCGAACACAACTCACGCGCCACGACGTACACTGTGCACCAGCCCCCCAAAACGAATCACCCCCCGAAGGACTAAGAAGCCCGACGAACGCGCGAAAACATTTAGAGAGGCCGAGCAAGCACCGGTTAGCGCGAATGCAAATAACAAACGCAACAGGCAAATTTCGAGGGACATACTTTTCGCAACAAGCTTCCACTAGGAAAGCATAGGCAACTCGTTCGAACGTCAAAGCCAACCAAATGGCAATTACCCGAGGGACACGCTTTTCGCAAGGCACCTTCCACTAGGGAAGCGCAAGCAACCCGAAGGCGAGTCGAAGACAACCCGAGGGACATGGAGGAATGCACCAGTGGAGTTCGCTGCACAGGCAGGGATCCGTCCAACTCGCACAAACCGAACACAACTCACGCGCCACGACGTACACTGTGCACCAGCCCCCCAAAACGAATCACCCCCCGAAGGACCAAGAAGCCCGACGAACGCGCGAAAACATTTAGAGAGGCCGAGCAAGCACCGGTTAGCGCGAATGCAAATAACAAACGCAACAGGCAACTTTCGAGGGACATACTTCTCGCAACAAGCTTCCACAAGGAAAGCACAGGCAACTCGTTCGCACGCCAAAGCCAACCAAATGGCAATTTAACCGAGGGACATGCATTTCGCAAGGCAACTTGTACAATTACCCGAGGGACATGGCATGCTTGCCAAGGCCGTGGCTTGGCATGCTTGCCAAGGCCGTGGCATGACATGCTGCTGGCCAAGGCCGGGCATGCCATGCTGCTGGACAAGGCCGTGGCAAGGCATGCTGATGGCCGAGGCCGTGGCAAGGCATGCTGATGGCCGAGGCCGTGGCAAGGCATGCTGATGGCCGAGGCCGTGGCAAGGCATGCTGCTGGCCAAGGCGTTGGCATGGCATGCTGCTGCTGACCAAGGCTTGGGCTTGCCATGCTGCCGGCCAAGGCCGCGGCATGGCATGCTGCCGGCCAAGGCCGCGGCATGCCATGTTGCTGGCCAAGGCCGTGGCATGGCATGCTGCTGGCCAAGGCCGTGGCATGACATGCTGGCCAAGGCCGGGGCATGGCAAGCTGCTGGCCAAGGTCGTGGCATGGCACGCTGCTGGCCAAGGCCGGGGCATAGCACGCTGCTGGCCATGGCCGTGGCTTGGCAAGGTTGCCAAGGCCGGGGCATGGCGTGCTGCTGGCCAAGGCTTTGGCATGCCATGTTGCTGGCCAAGGCTGTGGCATGGCATGCTGCTGGCCAAGGCTGTGGCATGGCATGCTGCTGGCCAAGGCCGTGGCATGACATGCTGGCCAAGGCCGGGGCATGGCATGCTGCTGGCCAAGGTCGTGGCATGGCATGCTGCTGGCCAAGGCCGTGGCATGACATGCTTGCCAAGGCCAGGGCATGGCATGCTGCTGGCCAAGGCTTTGGCATGCCATGTTGCTGGCCAAGGCTGTGGCATGGCATGCTGCCCTAGGCCAACGTGCCACCGCCACCGCCGCGGGCCGCCACTCGACGCATCCCGTGCTTGGCTATGTAGTTTCGATGCCACAAGCCAATGCCACAAGCCAAGCGATGGCATGTGCCAAGCGCCCGCCTAGGCATAGGCGTGGCCTGTGGCCTGGCCATGCTGGCCAGCCTTAAGGGAGGTGCCCCCCCCTTATAATAGCCTGTTAAGCCCTTTTCAATCTGGCAGGAGGAAACATCAAGCATGTTCGAGGAGTCATAATGGGGTTTTTTTAAAAAGTAATGGTTTTTTGCCAAAACTTTCAACATGAAAGTTGTATGAAATAATTTAATACACCATAAAAAAAATTATAAAAAATATTTGGCCACCGGAATATTTTATTTTAATTTATTTCAATTTTAATACTTAAAAAATAATAAAAATTACTAAAAATACTCAAAAAATTCTAGAAAAATTCCAACAATTATAAGATGAGGCACTAGTAATTATAGTAATTTTTTTAATTATTTTTTTATTTTTAATTTATTTTATTATAATTTTTATGAGTAAATAAATAATTAAAAAGCCCGACGAACGTGCAAAAACTCTTAGAGAAACCCAGCAAGCATCGGATAGCTCGAATGCAAATAACAAACGCAACAGGCAACTTCCGAGGGACATACTTTTCCCAACAAGCTTCCACTGGGGAAAGCACTAGCAACGTGTTCGCAAGTCAAAGGCAACCAAACCGGCTATTACCCGAGGGACAAGCATTTCGCAGGGCAACATATACGTAAGTCAAAGCCAAACCAAATGGCAATTACACGAGGGACAGGATTGCTTGCCAAGGGCGTGGCATGCGATGTTCTAGCCCAAGGCCAAGGCACGCCACGCTGCGGGACAAGGCCGTGGCAAGACATGCGGCAGGCCTTGGCCTTGGCATGGCATGCCGCCGGCTTTGGCTGGGCTGCGTTGGCCTTGCCATGGAATGTTGCTGGCTTCGGATGGGCTGCCTCGGCCTTGGCCTTGGCCGTGGCATGGCATGGCATGCTGTTGGCCTTGGCCTTGGCCTTGGCATGGCATGCTGCTGGCTTTGGCTGGGCTGCCTTGGCCGTGGCATGGCATGCTGCTGGCTTTGGCTGGGCTGCCTTGGCCGTGGCATGGCATGCTGCTGGCCTAGGCCTTGGCATGGCATGCTGCTGGCTTTGGCTGGGCTGCCTTGGCCGTGGCATGGCATGCTGCTGGCCTAGGCCTTGGCATGGCATGCTGCTGGCTTTGGCTGGCAGCCTTGGCCGTGGCATGGCATGCTGCTGGCCTTGGCCTTGGCATGGCATGCTGCTGGCTTTGGCTGGCCTGCCTTGGCCGTGGCATGGCATGCTGCTGGCCTTGGCCTTGGCATGGCATGCTGCTGGCTTTGGCTGGCCTGCCTTGGCCGTGGCATGGCATGCTGCTGGCCTAGGCCTTGGCATGGCATGCTGCTGGCTTTGGCTGGCCTGCCTTGGCCGTGGCATGGCATGCTGCTGGCCTAGGCATGGCATGGCATGCTGCTGGCTTTGGCTGGGCTGCCTTGGCCGTGGCATGGCATGCTGCTGGCCTTGGCCTTGATATGGCATGCTGCTGGCTTTGGCTGGGCTGCCTTGGCCGTGGCATGGCATGCTGCTGGCCTAGGCCTTGGCATGGCATGCTGCTGGCTTTGGCTGGGCTGCCTTGGCCTTGGCATGGCATGCTGCTGGCTTTGGCTGGCCTGCCTTGGCCGTGGCATGGCATGCTGCTGGCCTAGGCCATGGCATCGCATGCTGCTGGCTTTGGCTGGGCTGCCTTGGCCGTGGCATGGCATGCTGCTGCCCTTGGCCTTGATATGGCATGCTGCTGGCTTTGGCTGGGCTGCCTTGGCCGTGGCATGGCATGCTGCTGGCCTAGGCCTTGGCATGGCATGCTGCTGGCTTTGGCTGGCCTGCGTTGGCCGTGGCATGGCATGCTGCTGGCCTAGGCCTTCGCATGGCATGCTGCTGGCCTAGGCCTTCGCATGGCATGCTGCTGGCTTTGGCTGGGCTGCCTTGGCCGTGGCATGGCATGCTGCTGGCCTTGGCCTTGGCATGGCATGCTGCTGGCTTTGGCTGGGCTGCCTTGGCCGTGGCATGGCATGCTGGTGGCCTAGGCCTTGGCATGGCATGCTGCTGGCTTTGGCTGGCCTGCCTTGGCCGTGGCATGGCATGCTGCTGGCCTAAGCCTTGGCATGGCATGCTGCTGGCTTTGGTTGGGCTGCCTTGGCCGTGGCATGGCATGCTGCTGGCCTTGGCCTTGGCATGGCATGCTGCTCGCTTTGGCTGGCCTGCCTTGGCCGTGGCATGGCATGCTGCTGGCCTAGGCCTTGGCATGGCATGCTGCTGGCTTTGGCTGGGCTGCCTTGGCCGTGGCATGGCATGCTGCTGGCCTTGGCCTTGGCATGCCATGCTGTTGGCTTTGGCTGGCCTGCCTTGGCCGTGGCATGGCATGCTGCTGGCCTAGGCCTTGGCATGGCATGCTGCTGGCTTTGGCTGGGCTGCCTTGGCCGTGGCATGGCATGCTGCTGGCCTTGGCCTTGGCATGGCATGCTGCTGGCTTTGGCTGGGCTGCCTTGGCCGTGGCATGGCATGCTGCTGGCCTTGGCCTTGGCATGGCATGCTGCTGGCTTTGGCTGGGCTGCCTTGGCCGTGGCATGGCATGCTGCTGTCCTAGGCCTTGGCATGGCATGCTGCTGGCTTTGGCTGGGCTGCCTTGGCCGTGGCATGGCATGCTGCTGGCCTAGGCCTTGGCATGGTATGCGGCTGGCCTAGGCCTTGGCATGGCATGCTGCTGGCTTTGGCTGGCAGCCTTGGCCGTGGCATGGCATGCTGCTGGCCTTGGCCTTGGCATGGCATGCTGCTGGCCTTGGCCTTGGCATGGCATGCTGCTGGCTTTGGCAGGCCTGCCTTGGCCGTGGCATGGCATGCTGCTGGCCTTGGCCTTGGCATGGCATGCTGCTGGCTTTGGCTGGCCTGCCTTGGCCGTGGCATGGCATGCTGCTGGCCTAGGCCTTGGCATGGCATGCTGCTGGCTTTGGCTGGCCTGCCTTGGCCGTGGCATGGCATGCTGCTGGCCTAGGCATGGCATGGCATGCTGCTGGCTTTGGCTGGGCTGCCTTGGCCGTGGCATGGCATGCTGCTGGCCTTGGCCTTGATATGGCATGCTGCTGGCTTTGGCTGGGCTGCCTTGGCCGTGGCATGGCATGCTGCTGGCCTAGGCCTTGGCATGGCATGCTGCTGGCTTTGGCTGGGCTGCCTTGGCCGTGGCATGGCATGCTGCTGGCCTTGGCCTTGGCATGGCATGCTGCTGGCTTTGGCTGGCCTGCCTTGGCCGTGGCATGGCATGCTGCTGGCCTAGGCCATGGCATGGCATGCTGCTGGCTTTGGCTGGGCTGCCTTGGCCGTGGCATGGCATGCTGCTGCCCTTGGCCTTGATATGGCATGCTGCTGGCTTTGGCTGGGCTGCCATGGCCGTGGCATGGCATGCTGCTGGCCTAGGCCTTGGCATGGCATGCTGCTGGCTTTGGCTGGCCTGCGTTGGCCGTGGCATGGCATGCTGCTGGCCTAGGCCTTGGCATGGCATGCTGCTGGCTTTGGCTGGGCTGCCTTGGCCGTGGCATGGCATGCTGCTGGCCTTGGCCTTGGCATGGCATGCTGCTGGCTTTGGCTGGGCTGCCTTGGCCGTGGCATGGCATGCTGGTGGCCTAGGCCTTGGCATGGCATGCTGCTGGCTTTGGCTGGCCTGCCTTGGCCGTGGCATGGCATGCTGCTGGCCTAAGCCTTGGCATGGCATGCTGCTGGCTTTGGTTGGGCTGCCTTGGCCGTGGCATGGCATGCTGCTGGCCTAGGCCTTGGCATGGCATGCTGCTCGCTTTGGCTGGCCTGCCTTGGCCGTGGCATGGCATGCTGCTGGCCTAGGCCTTGGCATGGCATGCTGCTGGCTTTGGCTGGGCTGCCTTGGCCGTGGCATGGCATGCTGCTGGCCTTGGCCTTGGCATGCCATGCTGTTGGCTTTGGCTGGCCTGCCTTGGCCGTGGCATGGCATGCTGCTGGCCTAGGCCTTGGCATGGCATGCTGCTGGCTTTGGCTGGGCTGCCTTGGCCGTGGCATGGCATGCTGCTGGCCTTGGCCTTGGCATGGCATGCTGCTGGCTTTGGCTGGGCTGCCTTGGCCGTGGCATGGCATGCTGCTGGCCTTGGCCTTGGCATGGCATGCTGCTGGCTTTGGCTGGGCTGCCTTGGCCGTGGCATGGCATGCTGCTGGCCTAGGCCTTGGCATGGCATGCTGCTGGCTTTGGCTGGGCTGCCTTGGCCGTGGCATGGCATGCTGCTGGCCTAGGCCGTGGCATGGCATGCTGCTGGCCTTGGCCTTGGCATGGCATGCTGCTGGCTTTGGCTGGCCTGCCTTGGCCGTGGCATGGCATGCTGCTGGCCTAGGCCTTGGCATGGCATGCTGCTGGCTTTGGCTGGCCTGTTTTGGCCGTGGCATGGCATGCTGCTGGCCTAGGCCTTGGCATGGCATGCTGCTGGCTTTGGCTGGCCTGCCTTGGCCGTGGCATGGCATGCTGCTGGCCTAGGCCATGGCATGGCATGCTGCTGGCTTTGGCTGGGCTGCCTTGGCCGTGGCATGGCATGCTGCTGGCCTTGGCCTTGATATGGCATGCTGCTGGCTTTGGCTGGGCTGCCTTGGCCGTGCCATGGCATGCTGCTGGCCTAGGCCTTGGCATGGCATGCTGCTGGCTTTGGCTGGCCTGCCTTGGCCGTGGCATGGCATGCTGCTGGCCTTGGCCTTGGCATGGCATGCTGCTGGCTTTGGCTGGCCTGCCTTGGCCGTGGCATGGCATGCTGCTGGCCTAGGCCATGGCATGGCATGCTGCTGGCTTTGGCTGGGCTGCCTTGGCCGTGGCATGGCATGCTGCTGCCCTTGGCCGTGATATGGCATGCTGCTGGCTTTGGCTGGGCTGCCTTGGCCGTGGCATGGCATGCTGCTGGCCTAGGCCTTGGCATGGCATGTTGCTGGCTTTGGCTGGCCTGCCTTGGCCGTGGCATGGCATGCTGCTGGCCTAGGCCTTGGCATGGCATGCTGCTGGCTTTGGCTGGGCTGCCTTGGCCGTGGCATGGCATGCTGCTGGCCTTGGCCTTGGCATGGCATGCTGCTGGCTTTGGCGGGGCTGCCTTGGCCGTGGCATGGCATGCTGGTGGCCTAGGCCTTGGCATGGCATGCTGCTGGCTTTGGCTGGCCTGCCTTGGCCGTGGCATGGCATGCTGCTGGCCTAGGCCTTGGCATGGCATGCTGCTGGCTTTGGTTGGGCTGCCTTGGCCGTGGCATGGCATGCTGCTGGCCTTGGCCTTGGCATGGCATGCTGCTGGCTTTGGCTGGCCTGCCTTGGCCGTGGCATGGCATGCTGCTGGCCTTGGCCTTGGCATGGCATGCTGCTGGCTTTGGCTGGGCTGCCTTGGCCGTGGCATGGCATGCTGCTGGCCTAGGCCTTGGCATGGCATGCTGCTGGCTTTGGCTGGGCTGCCTTGGCCGTGGCATGGCATGCTGCTGGCCTAGGCCGTGGCATGGCATGCTGCTGGCCTTGGCCTTGGCATGGCATGCTGCTGGCTTTGGCTGGCCTGCCTTGGCCGTGGCATGGCATGCTGCTGGCCTAGGCCTTGGCATGGCATGCTGCTGGCTTTGGGTGGGCTGCCTTGGCCGTGGCATGGCATGCTGCTGGCCTTGGCCTTGGCATGGCATGCTGCTGGCTTTGGCTGGCCTGCCTTGGCCGTGGCATGGCATGCTGCTGGCCTAGGCCTTGGCATGGCATGCTGCTGGCTTTGGCTGGGCTGCCTTGGCCGTGGCATGGCATGCTGCTGGCCTTGGCCTTGGCATGGCATGCTGCTGGCTTTGGCTGGGCTGCCTTGGCCGTGGCATGGCATGCTGCTGGCTTTGGCTTGCCTGCCTTGGCCGTGGCATGGCATGCTGCTGGCCTAGGCCTTGGCATGGCATGCTGCTGGCTTTGGCTGGGCTGCCTTGGCCGTGGCATGGCATGCTGCTGGCCTTGGCCTTGGCATGGCATGCTGCTGGCTTTGGCTGGGCTGCCTTGGCCGTGGCATGGCATGCTGGTGGCCTAGGCCTTGGCATGGCATGCTGCTGGCTTTGGCTGGCCTGCCTTGGCCGTGGCATGGCATGCTGCTGGCCTAGGCCTTGGCATGGCATGCTGCTGGCTTTGGGTGGGCTGCCTTGGCCGTGGCATGGCATGCTGCTGGCCTTGGCCTTGGCATGGCATGCTGCTGGCTTTGGCTGGCCTGCCTTGGCCGTGGCATGGCATGCTGCTGGCCTAGGCCTTGGCATGGCATGCTGCTGGCTTTGGCTGGGCTGCCTTGGCCGTGGCATGGCATGCTGCTGGCCTTGGCCTTGGCATGGCATGCTGCTGGCTTTGGCTGGGCTGCCTTGGCCGTGGCATGGCATGCTGCTGGCTTTGGCTTGCCTGCCTTGGCCGTGGCATGGCATGCTGCTGGCCTAGGCCTTGGCATGGCATGCTGCTGGCTTTGGCTGGGCTGCCTTGGCCGTGGCATGGCATGCTGCTGGCCTTGGCCTTGGCATGGCATGCTGCTGGCTTTGGCTGGGCTGCCTTGGCCGTGGCATGGCATGCTGGTGGCCTAGGCCTTGGCATGGCATGCTGCTGGCTTTGGCTGGCCTGCCTTGGCCGTGGCATGGCATGCTGCTGGCCTAGGCCTTGGCATGGCATGCTGCTGGCTTTGGGTGGGCTGCCTTGGCCGTGGCATGGCATGCTGCTGGCCTTGGCCTTGGCATGGCATGCTGCTGGCTTTGGCTGGCCTGCCTTGGCCGTGGCATGGCATGCTGCTGGCCTAGGCCTTGGCATGGCATGCTGCTGGCTTTGGCTGGGCTGCCTTGGCCGTGGCATGGCATGCTGCTGGCCTTGGCCTTGGCATGGCATGCTGCTGGCTTTGGCTGGGCTGCCTTGGCCGTGGCATGGCATGCTGCTGGCTTTGGCTTGCCTGCCTTGGCCGTGGCATGGCATGCTGCTGGCCTAGGCCTTGGCATGGCATGCTGCTGGCTTTGGCTGGGCTGCCTTGGCCGTGGCATGGCATGCTGCTGGCCTTGGCCTTGGCATGGCATGCTGCTGGCTTTGGCTGGGCTGCCTTGGCCGTGGCATGGCATGCTGGTGGCCTAGGCCTTGGCATGGCATGCTGCTGGCTTTGGCTGGCCTGCCTTGGCCGTGGCATGGCATGCTGCTGGCCTAGGCCTTGGCATGGCATGCTGCTGGCTTTGGGTGGGCTGCCTTGGCCGTGGCATGGCATGCTGCTGGCCTTGGCCTTGGCATGGCATGCTGCTGGCTTTGGCTGGCCTGCCTTGGCCGTGGCATGGCATGCTGCTGGCCTAGGCCTTGGCATGGCATGCTGCTGGCTTTGGCTGGGCTGCCTTGGCCGTGGCATGGCATGCTGCTGGCCTTGGCCTTGGCATGGCATGCTGCTGGCTTTGGCTGGGCTGCCTTGGCCGTGGCATGGCATGCTGCTGGCCATGGCCTTGGCATGGCATGCTGCTGGCTTTGGCTTGCCTGCCTTGGCCGTGGCATGGCATGCTGCTGGCCTAGGCCTTGGCATGGCATGCTGCTGGCTTTGGCTGGGCTGCCTTGGCCGTGGCATGGCATGCTGCTGGCCTTGGCCTTGGCATGGCATGCTGCTGGCTTTGGCTGGCCTGCCTTGGCCGTGGCATGGCATGCTGCTGGCCTAGGCCTTGGCATGGCATGCTGCTGGCTTTGGCTGGGCTGCCTTGGCCGTGGCATGGCATGCTGCTGGCCTTGGCCTTGGCATGGCATGCTGCTGGCTTTGGCTTGCCTGCCTTGGCCGTGGCATGGCATGCTGCTGGCCTAGGCCTTGTGTCACGGCCTTGGAATTTCTGAACCAACCCTCAGTCTTTCCAAGCCAACCGTGCGGCCTTAGATGCTTGAAGCACGCCTTGCTTGCACCTAAGTAAGCCTTTAGTGGAAGGGAGCTAAGGGAATGCACACACACAAGAGAGACTTAGAGAACTTAGAGAGAACACTTGGAGAATGCTTATATTATATTGCAACTTGAGTGGTTTGGCCAAATGAGGGCCTCCCCTTTATATAACCTTACAAAGATTATTCTAGAACCATATTAATGGAGAGTGTTCTAGACACTTCCCTTTAACTAGAGTACTCTAAGACTATTCTAGTATGTCTAGAAGATTCTACCATAGCCTCTAACTATATACAAGTTTCTATAATGCTCCAGGGAATTCTAGAAGCTTCCAGCATGCTCTACAATCTCCCTGAGCTTATTATCTTCTTGACTGCTCTAGAGAATTCTAGATCCTTCTATTAGCTTCCCATCTTCTAGCCATTCTCTAGAGAGTTCCAGCAATCTCCTTAGGCTTCCAGCATTTTCTAGTGAGGGCAGCATCAGGATTTCTCTGTCTGTGACATTCTCCCCCACCTAATGCAGCGACGCCCTCGTCGCGCCTTCCTTGCAAAGTCTTTGTTGCCTCCTTGCCATAGGGAGTTGCACTTGCCATTTGTGCTTGATAAGGTGTCTTTGCGCCTTGCTTTTTCTTCTTCTTGTGATCCACCTTTCCCCTCGGTGGAAGTCTCTTAGGTCTTACTCCTCTTTTGCCTTGGAGGATTGCTTGGTAGGTAGTCTCTCCCTTCTTTGAGTCTCCCTTGACTTGCGGTGTGGAGAGAACCTTGTTGGCCGCTTGCCCGCTAATCATCTTTTTGGTAGCGCCTTCTACCTTGTTGTTGTCCGCCCCCAACTCAATAGCAGATAGAAGTTGGAGTTTAGTATTTTCCTTGCTCACCATTGGCACCAAGTAAGGCCCACCCTCCATGATGCACATTTTGTTGTCGCGAGGCAACATTGCCACATTGAACTCTCGCAGGAACTCCATCCCTAGCACCACATCATAGTCATCCAGTGATGCTATTGAGAAGTTCACTTTCCCGCGCCATCCACCAAGGTGTAGCTCGACCCCTCGAGCCATGCCATCCACAGGCTTTGCCTTGGCGTTTACTGTCTTCATTAATGCTTGACCCCTGTCAAGTCTTAGACCAAGCCGCTTGGCCTCTTCTGCCTTGATGAAGTTGTGGGAAGCCCCTGTGTCCACCATGACTTGGGCCGCCTTCCCATTGATTTTGCCCTCTATGTACATCAAACCCTTATCCCCTTGGGTTGATGCAGTAGGCTTCGCTTCTATGGCACCAAGCAGCTGCAGAGAACCCATGCAAGCCTGCTCTTCCCTTTCTTCCCTTTCTTCCCTTTCTTCCCTTTCCAGCATTGCACTAAGACTCTTCCTCTTTGGGCAATCGCGCGCCCAATGTGGCCCATCGCAGATGAAGCAGTTATCCTTGGGCTTGCTTTCTTTCTTTGACTCATTCCTCCAGTCTTTGCCCGTTGGTGACTTGCTTCTACCTTCTCTGTACCTTGAAGCCTTAGAATCCTCCCATTCTTTGGCCCATGTGGCTCCCCCACCTTTGCCTTGACCCTCCTTGGTGGACTCCAAGTTGGAAGCTTCCTGCTTACTGTATTCCACCAATGTCTCGGCCACGGTGAGTGCAGTGGAGATATCCTTGACGCCTCTTCGTTGTAGTTCCAGTTGTGCCCACTGCTTAAGCCCAGCTGTGAAGTTAAAGAGCAAGTCATCATCACTCATGTTAGGGATTTGAAGCATTAACCCGGAGAATTCTTGGACATAATCCCTAATAGAGTGGGTGTGCTTCAACTCCCTCATCCTCAAACGTGCTTCATATGCCACATTTTCAGGATAGAATTGCCTCATTAATTCATTCTTGAATTGTTCCCATGAAGAGATAGTGCAAATGCCTCTTTCCATTTCAGCGTGCTTACGACGCCACCAAACTCCAGCTAACTTAGTGAGGTAGAGAGAAGCGGTGCGTACCTTCGCAAGCTCATCGTTTAAGTTTAAAGCTTCAAAGTACCTCTCTAAGTGCCAAAGGTAGTCATCCAGCTCCTTAGCATCCCGTGTGCCATCAAACTCCTTAGGCTTTGGCGCCTCCAGCCTTGGAGTGAATCCCGCATTAGTGGCAACACCGCCATTAGCCACAGCTCGCTTGCATATGGCCCAATCCGCCCGTGTCTCTTCCAAGCCTTCCTTCAGCTCTTGGACTTGGTCTTGGAGTTGACAAATAGCCTTCAGGATCCGTTCCTGGAAGTCATAGCTCTCTTGCCTCTGCGCTTCAGAGTTAATCCGGATGGTGTCCCGCACGGACTCAAGCAATTCCTCGACTTGGCTTTCCACGTTGCCATCGAGTTGCCCCATCGCTTCTTCCAGCCGATCAAGACGCTCCTTGACATCGGCCATAGCAAATTCAATCTTGACCACACGGGTGTCCATGGCACTCATCACATCCCGTGACTTGTCTTTGGCCTTCTTGCCCAAGTTTGCAGCAGCCTCCCTTCCGCGGTTCTCTTCGGTGTGAATTACTTCTGACATAGTGCCCTTCCTTCCTTAGTCACGACGCCTTCGCAACCCGCTCTGATACCAACTGGTTACAACGCCTTTGTAACCTTGGCTCTGATACCAACTGTCACGGCCTTGGAATTTCTGAACCAACCCTCAGTCTTTCCAAGCCAACCGTGCGGCCTTAGATGCTTGAAGCACGCCTTGCTTGCACCTAAGTAAGCCTTTAGTGGAAGGGAGCTAAGGGAATGCACACACACAAGAGAGACTTAGAGAACTTAGAGAGAACACTTGGAGAATGCTTATATTATATTGCAACTTGAGTGGTTTGGCCAAATGAGGGCCTCCCCTTTATATAACCTTACAAAGATTATTCTAGAACCATATTAATGGAGAGTGTTCTAGACACTTCCCTTTAACTAGAGTACTCTAAGACTATTCTAGTATGTCTAGAAGATTCTACCATAGCCTCTAACTATATACAAGTTTCTATAATGCTCCAGGGAATTCTAGAAGCTTCCAGCATGCTCTACAATCTCCCTGAGCTTATTATCTTCTTGACTGCTCTAGAGAATTCTAGATCCTTCTATTAGCTTCCCATCTTCTAGCCATTCTCTAGAGAGTTCCAGCAATCTCCTTAGGCTTCCAGCATTTTCTAGTGAGGGCAGCATCAGGATTTCTCTGTCTGTGACACTTGGCATGGCATGCTGCTGGCTTTGGCTGGGCTGCCTTGGCCGTGGCATGGCATGCTGCTGGCCTTGGCCTTGGCTTGGCATGCTGCTGGCTTTGGCTGGGCTGCCTTGGCCGTGGCATGGCATGCTGCTGGCCTTGGCCTTGGCATGGCATGCTGCTGGCTTTGGCTGGCCTGCCTTGGCCGTGGCATGGCATGCTGCTGGCCTTGGCATGGCATGCTGCTGGCTTTGGCTGGGCTGCCTTCGCCGTGGCATGCCATGCTGCTGGCCTTGGCCTTGGGGCTGGGCTGCCTTGGCTGCGGTTCTTATCACTAGACGTGCGTTGCGTGCGAAGGCGTGCAAAGGCGTGCGCGACCATGCGCGCAACACGCGCACCGTGGTCAAAAGACCACGCGCGCGGTATTCGCACAGGCCACGCTGCCCACGCCGCGGGCATGCCAGGCCGCCCAGGCCGTGCGCATGCCATGCCGTGCTGCCCAGGCCGGCTGCATGCCAGGCCGCCCAGGCCGTGCGCATGCCATGCCGTGCTGCCCACGCCGCGGGCATGCCAGGCCGGCTGCATGCCAGGCCGCCCAGGCCGTGCGCATGCCATGCCGTGCTGCCCACGCCGCGGGCATGCCAGGCCGGCTGCATGCCAGGCCGCCCAGGCCGTGCGCATGCCATGCCGTGCTGCCCATGCCGCGCGCATGCCAGGCCGCCCACGCCCGCGCGCATGCCACGCCATGCTGCCCAAGGCCGCGCCCAGGCCGCGCAAGGCCGCGCCCAGGCCGCCCAAGGCCGCGCCCAGGCCGCGCAAGGCCGCGCCCAGGCCGCGCAAGGCCGCGCCCAGGCCGCGCCCAGGCCGCGCAAGGCCGCCCAAGGCCGCGGTCCAGGCCGCCCAAGGCCGCGGCCGAGCCGCCCCAGGCCGCAGCCCAGGCCGCGGTCGAGCCGCAGTGCATGTAACCCAAGGCCGCAGCCCAGGCCGCGCCCAACATGGGGCGTACCTGCCACTGCCTTGCCCTGGGCAAGGGAGGTGCCCCCCCCTTATAATAGCCTGTTAAGCCCTTTTCAATCTGGCAGGAGGAAACATCAAGAATGTTCGAGGAGTCATAATGGGGTTTTTTTAAAAAGTAATGGTTTTTTGCCAAAACTTTCAACATGAAAGTTGTAGGAAATAATTTAATACACCATAAAAAAAATTAAAAAAAATATTTTTTTACAGAAAATATTTTATTTTAATTTATTTCGATATTAATACTTAAAAAATAATAAAAATTAATAAAAATAGTCAAAAAATTATGGAAAAATTCCCATAATTAAAGGATGATTCACTAGTAATTATAGAAATTATTAAATTATTTTTTTCATTTTTTTTATTTTATTTTGATTTTTTTATGCCAAATAAGGGCTTTAAAAATTCGAAAAGCTCCAGAAAAATTGCAAAAAAATAGGGAATGACATTTAAAATTGATTGTAGTGCATTTTTAATTGTGTTGCACGGTTTGGGTAAGATTATAAAAGAATCATGTTCAAAAAGATCGATCGAGGCGGTGGCACGCCATGGCCTTGGCCTTGGCCTTGGCCTTTGCCCGCGGCCTTGGCCTTTGCCTTGGCCTTGGCCATGCCTTGCACAGGGACTTGGCCTTGCCCACTGCCTTGGCCTTGGCTTTGGCCTTGGCCTTGGCATGGCATGGCATGCTCGCCGAGGCCGTGGCATGCCTTGCTGCTAGCCAAGGCCGTGGCGTGGCATGCTCGCCCAGCCCGTGGCATGCCGTGCTCGCCCAGCCCGTGGCACGCCATGTTGGCCCAAGGCATTGGCATGGCATGCCGGCCAAGGCATGCTGGCCAACGCTGCACAAGGCGGTGCCATGGCATGGCATGCTGACCAAGACCGTGCCATGGCATGCTGGGCGAGGCCGGGGCATGGCATGCTGGCCGAGGCCGTGGCTTGCCATGCCGCCACGGCCGTGGCATGCCGGGCAACGGACCGGCATGGCCCAGCCCGTGGCACGCCATGTTGGCCCAAGGCATTGGCATGGCATGCCGGCCAAGGCATGCTGGCCAACGCTGCGGCACGGCGTGCTGGACAAGGCGGTGCCATGGCATGGCATGCTGACCAAGACAGTGCCATGGCATGCTGGCCGAGGCCGTGGCATGGCATGCTGGCCGAGGCCGTGGCTTGCCATGCCGCCACGGCCGTGGCATGCTGGGCAACGGACCGGCATGGCATGCTGGCCGTGGCGGTGGCACGACATGCTGGCCAAGGCAGTGGCATGGCATGTAGGCCAAGGCTAAGGCATGGCACGCTGTGGCATGGCACGCTGGCCAAGGCAGTCGCAAGGCATGCGGGCCGAGGCCGCGGCACGGCCCGCTGGGCAACGCGGTGGCATGGCATGCTGGGCAACGCCGTGGCAAGGCATGCGGGCCGAGGCCTTGGCATGGCATGCTGGCCGAGGCCGTGGCATGGCATGCGGGCCGAGGCCATGGCATGGCATGGCATGCGGGCCGAGGCCGTGGCATGGCATGCGGGCCGAGGCCGTGGCGTGGCATGGCATGGCATGTTGGGCAACGCCGTGGCAAGACATGCGGGCCGAGGCCGTGGCATGGCATGTTGGGCAACGCCCTGGCAAGCCATGCGGGCCGAGGCCGTGGCGTGGCATGTTCGCCAAGGCTAAGGCATGGCACGCCGGGCAACGCGGTGCATTGGCATGCTGGGCAGCGCGGTGGCAAGGCATGGGGGCCGAGGCCGTGGCATGGCATGTTGGGCAACGCCGTGGCAAGACATGCGGGCCGAGGCCGTGGCATGGCATGCGGGCCGAGGCCGTGGCACGACATGTTGGCCAAGGCTAAGGCATGGCACGCCGGGCAACGCGGTGGCATGGCATGCTGGGCAACGCGGTGGCAAGGCATGCGGGCCGAGGCCGTGGCATGGCATGTTGGGCAACGCCGTAGAAGGGCATGCGGGCCGAGGCCGTGGCATGGCATGCGGGCCGAGGCCGTGGCATGGCATGTTGGGCGACGCCGTAGCAAGGCATGCGGGCCGAGGCCGTGGCATGTCATGCGGGCCGAGGCCGTGGCATGGCATGCGGGCCGAGGCCGTGGCATGGCATGTTGGCCGAGGCCGTGGCAAGGCATGCGGGCCGAGGCCGTGGCATGGCATGTTTGGTAACGCCGTGGCAAGACATGCGGGCCGTGGCATGGCATGGCATGCGGGCCGAGGCCGTGGCACGACATGTTGGCCAAGGCTAAGGCATGGCACGCCGGGCAACGCGGTGGCATGGCACGCCGGGCAACGCGGTGGCAAGGCATGCGGGCCGGGGCCGTGGCATGGCATGTTGGGCGACGCCGTAGCAAGGCATGCGGTCCGAGGCCGTGGCATGTCATGCGGGCCGAGGCCATGGCATGGCATGCGGGCCGAGGCCGTGGCATGGCATGTTGGGCGACGCCGTAGCAAGGCATGCGGGCCGAGGCCGTGGCATGTCATGCGAGCCGAGGCCGTGGCATGGCATGCGGGCCGAGGCCGTGGCATGGCAAGTTGGGCGACGTCGTGGCAAGGCATGCGGGCCGAGGCCGTGGCATGTCACGCGGGCCGAGGCCGTGGCATGGCATGCGGGCAGAGGCCGTGGCATGGCATGTTGGGCGACGCCGTCGCAAGGCATGCGGGCCGAGGCCGTGGCATGGCATGCGGGCCGAGGCCGTGGCATGGCATGTTGGGCGACGCCGTAGCAAGGCATGCGGGCCGAGGCCGTGGCATGTCATGGCATGTTGGGCGACGCCGTAGCAAGGCATGCGGGCCGAGGCCGTGGCATGGCATGTTTGGCAACGCCGTGGCAAGACATGAGGGCCGTGGCATGGCATGGCATGCGGGCCGAGGCCGTGGCACGACATGTTGGCCAAGGCTAAGGCATGGCACGCCGGGCAACGCGGTGGCATGGCATGCGGGCCGGGGCCGTGGCATGGCATGTTGGCCAACGTCGTAGCAAGGCATGCGGGCCGAGGCCGAGGCCGTGGCACGGCATGCGGGCCGAGGCTGTGGCATGGCATGTTGGGCGACGCCGTAGCAAGGCATGCGGTCCGAGGCCGTGGCATGTCATGCGGGCCGAGGCCGTGGCATGGCATGCGGGCCGAGGCCGTGGCATGGCATGTTGGGCGACGCCGTAGCAAGGCATGCGGGCCGAGGCCGTGCCGTGGCATGCGGGCCGAGGCCGTGGCATGGCATGCGGGCCGAGGCCGTGGCCTGTCATGCGGGCCGAGGCCGTGGCATGGCATGCGGGCCGAGGCCGTGGCATGGCAAGTTGGGCGGCGTCGTGGCAAGGCATGCGGGCCGAGGCCGTGGCATGTCATGCGGGCCGAGGCCGTGGCACGGCATGCGGGCCGAGGCCGTGGCACGTCATGCGGGCCGAGGCCGTGGCATGGCATGTTTGGCAACGCCGTGGCAAGACATGCGGGCTGTGGCATGGCATGGCATGCGGGCCGAGGCCGTGGCTC
>NW_028129277.1:16980000-16990000 GCF_055761805.1 Camellia sinensis | reverse complement strand
ACGACGTACACTGTGCACCAGCCCCCCAAAACGAATCACCCCCCGAAGGACTAAGAAGCCCGACGAACGCGCGAAAACATTTAGAGAGGCCGAGCAAGCACCGGTTAGCGCGAATGAAAGTAACAAGCGCAACAGGCAACTTTCGAGGGACATACTTTTCGCAACAAGCTTCCACTAGGAAAGCATAGGCAACTCGTTCGAACGTCAAAGCCAACCAAATGGCAATTACCCGAGGGACACGCTTTTCGCAAGGCACCTTCCACTAGGGAAGCGCAGGCAACCCGAAGGCGAGTCGAAGACAACCCGAGGGACATGGAGGAATGCACCAGTGGAGTTCGCTGCACAGGCAGGGATCCGTCCAACTCGCACAAACCGAACACAACTCACGCGCCACGACGTACACTGTGCACCAGCCCCCCAAAACGAATCACCCCCCGAAGGACTAAGAAGCCCGACGAACGCGCGAAAACATTTAGAGAGGCCGAGCAAGCACCGGTTAGCGCGAATGCAAATAACAAACGCAACAGGCAACTTTCGAGGGACATACTTTTCGCAACAAGCTTCCACTAGGAAAGCATAGGCAACTCGTTCGAACGTCAAAGCCAACCAAATGGCAATTACCCGAGGGACACGCTTTTCGCAAGGCACCTTCCACTAGGGAAGCGCAAGCAACCCGAAGGCGAGTCGAAGACAACCCGAGGGACATGGAGGAATGCACCAGTGGAGTTCGCTGCACAGGCAGGGATCCGTCCAACTCGCACAAACCGAACACAACTCACGCGCCACGACGTACACTGTGCACCAGCCCCCCAAAACGAATCACCCCCCGAAGGACTAAGAAGCCCGACGAACGCGCGAAAACATTTAGAGAGGCCGAGCAAGCACCGGTTAGCGCGAATGCAAATAACAAACGCAACAGGCAAATTTCGAGGGACATACTTTTCGCAACAAGCTTCCACTAGGAAAGCATAGGCAACTCGTTCGAACGTCAAAGCCAACCAAATGGCAATTACCCGAGGGACACGCTTTTCGCAAGGCACCTTCCACTAGGGAAGCGCAAGCAACCCGAAGGCGAGTCGAAGACAACCCGAGGGACATGGAGGAATGCACCAGTGGAGTTCGCTGCACAGGCAGGGATCCGTCCAACTCGCACAAACCGAACACAACTCACGCGCCACGACGTACACTGTGCACCAGCCCCCCAAAACGAATCACCCCCCGAAGGACCAAGAAGCCCGACGAACGCGCGAAAACATTTAGAGAGGCCGAGCAAGCACCGGTTAGCGCGAATGCAAATAACAAACGCAACAGGCAACTTTCGAGGGACATACTTCTCGCAACAAGCTTCCACAAGGAAAGCACAGGCAACTCGTTCGCACGCCAAAGCCAACCAAATGGCAATTTAACCGAGGGACATGCATTTCGCAAGGCAACTTGTACAATTACCCGAGGGACATGGCATGCTTGCCAAGGCCGTGGCTTGGCATGCTTGCCAAGGCCGTGGCATGACATGCTGCTGGCCAAGGCCGGGCATGCCATGCTGCTGGACAAGGCCGTGGCAAGGCATGCTGATGGCCGAGGCCGTGGCAAGGCATGCTGATGGCCGAGGCCGTGGCAAGGCATGCTGATGGCCGAGGCCGTGGCAAGGCATGCTGCTGGCCAAGGCGTTGGCATGGCATGCTGCTGCTGACCAAGGCTTGGGCTTGCCATGCTGCCGGCCAAGGCCGCGGCATGGCATGCTGCCGGCCAAGGCCGCGGCATGCCATGTTGCTGGCCAAGGCCGTGGCATGGCATGCTGCTGGCCAAGGCCGTGGCATGACATGCTGGCCAAGGCCGGGGCATGGCAAGCTGCTGGCCAAGGTCGTGGCATGGCACGCTGCTGGCCAAGGCCGGGGCATAGCACGCTGCTGGCCATGGCCGTGGCTTGGCAAGGTTGCCAAGGCCGGGGCATGGCGTGCTGCTGGCCAAGGCTTTGGCATGCCATGTTGCTGGCCAAGGCTGTGGCATGGCATGCTGCTGGCCAAGGCTGTGGCATGGCATGCTGCTGGCCAAGGCCGTGGCATGACATGCTGGCCAAGGCCGGGGCATGGCATGCTGCTGGCCAAGGTCGTGGCATGGCATGCTGCTGGCCAAGGCCGTGGCATGACATGCTTGCCAAGGCCAGGGCATGGCATGCTGCTGGCCAAGGCTTTGGCATGCCATGTTGCTGGCCAAGGCTGTGGCATGGCATGCTGCCCTAGGCCAACGTGCCACCGCCACCGCCGCGGGCCGCCACTCGACGCATCCCGTGCTTGGCTATGTAGTTTCGATGCCACAAGCCAATGCCACAAGCCAAGCGATGGCATGTGCCAAGCGCCCGCCTAGGCATAGGCGTGGCCTGTGGCCTGGCCATGCTGGCCAGCCTTAAGGGAGGTGCCCCCCCCTTATAATAGCCTGTTAAGCCCTTTTCAATCTGGCAGGAGGAAACATCAAGCATGTTCGAGGAGTCATAATGGGGTTTTTTTAAAAAGTAATGGTTTTTTGCCAAAACTTTCAACATGAAAGTTGTATGAAATAATTTAATACACCATAAAAAAAATTATAAAAAAATATTTGGCCACCGGAATATTTTATTTTAATTTATTTCAATTTTAATACTTAAAAAATAATAAAAATTACTAAAAATACTCAAAAAATTCTAGAAAAATTCCAACAATTATAAGATGAGGCACTAGTAATTATAGTAATTTTTTTAATTATTTTTTTATTTTTAATTTATTTTATTATAATTTTTATGAGTAAATAAATAATTAAAAAGCCCGACGAACGTGCAAAAACTCTTAGAGAAACCCAGCAAGCATCGGATAGCTCGAATGCAAATAACAAACGCAACAGGCAACTTCCGAGGGACATACTTTTCCCAACAAGCTTCCACTGGGGAAAGCACTAGCAACGTGTTCGCAAGTCAAAGGCAACCAAACCGGCTATTACCCGAGGGACAAGCATTTCGCAGGGCAACATATACGTAAGTCAAAGCCAAACCAAATGGCAATTACACGAGGGACAGGATTGCTTGCCAAGGGCGTGGCATGCGATGTTCTAGCCCAAGGCCAAGGCACGCCACGCTGCGGGACAAGGCCGTGGCAAGACATGCGGCTGGCCTTGGCCTTGGCATGGCATGCCGCCGGCTTTGGCTGGGCTGCGTTGGCCTTGCCATGGAATGTTGCTGGCTTCGGATGGGCTGCCTCGGCCTTGGCCTTGGCCGTGGCATGGCATGGCATGCTGCTGGCCTTGGCCTTGGCCTTGGCATGGCATGCTGCTGGCTTTGGCTGGGCTGCCTTGGCCGTGGCATGGCATGCTGCTGGCTTTGGCTGGGCTGCCTTGGCCGTGGCATGGCATGCTGCTGGCCTAGGCCTTGGCATGGCATGCTGCTGGCTTTGGCTGGGCTGCCTTGGCCGTGGCATGGCATGCTGCTGGCCTAGGCCTTGGCATGGCATGCTGCTGGCTTTGGCTGGCAGCCTTGGCCGTGGCATGGCATGCTGCTGGCCTTGGCCTTGGCATGGCATGCTGCTGGCTTTGCCTGGCCTGCCTTGGCCGTGGCATGGCATGCTGCTGGCCTTGGCCTTGGCATGGCATGCTGCTGGCTTTGGCTGGCCTGCCTTGGCCGTGGCATGGCATGCTGCTGGCCTAGGCCTTGGCATGGCATGCTGCTGGCTTTGGCTGGCCTGCCTTGGCCGTGGCATGGCATGCTGCTGGCCTAGGCATGGCATGGCATGCTGCTGGCTTTGGCTGGGCTGCCTTGGCCGTGGCATGGCATGCTGCTGGCCTTGGCCTTGATATGGCATGCTGCTGGCTTTGGCTGGGCTGCCTTGGCCGTGGCATGGCATGCTGCTGGCCTAGGCCTTGGCATGGCATGCTGCTGGCTTTGGCTGGGCTGCCTTGGCCTTGGCATGGCATGCTGCTGGCTTTGGCTGGCCTGCCTTGGCCGTGGCATGGCATGCTGCTGGCCTAGGCCATGGCATGGCATGCTGCTGGCTTTGGCTGGGCTGCCTTGGCCGTGGCATGGCATGCTGCTGCCCTTGGCCTTGATATGGCATGCTGCTGGCTTTGGCTGGGCTGCCTTGGCCGTGGCATGGCATGCTGCTGGCCTAGGCCTTGGCATGGCATGCTGCTGGCTTTGGCTGGCCTGCGTTGGCCGTGGCATGGCATGCTGCTGGCCTAGGCCTTCGCATGGCATGCTGCTGGCCTAGGCCTTCGCATGGCATGCTGCTGGCTTTGGCTGGGCGGCCTTGGCCGTGGCATGGCATGCTGCTGGCCTTGGCCTTGGCATGGCATGCTGCTGGCTTTGGCTGGGCTGCCTTGGCCGTGGCATGGCATGCTGGTGGCCTAGGCCTTGGCATGGCATGCTGCTGGCTTTGGCTGGCCTGCCTTGGCCGTGGCAGGGCATGCTGCTGGCCTAAGCCTTGGCATGGCATGCTGCTGGCTTTGGTTGGGCTGCCTTGGCCGTGGCATGGCATGCTGCTGGCCTTGGCCTTGGCATGGCATGCTGCTCGCTTTGGCTGGCCTGCCTTGGCCGTGGCATGGCATGCTGCTGGCCTAGGCCTTGGCATGGCATGCTGCTGGCTTTGGCTGGGCTGCCTTGGCCGTGGCATGGCATGCTGCTGGCCTTGGCCTTGGCATGCCATGCTGTTGGCTTTGGCTGGCCTGCCTTGGCCGTGGCATGGCATGCTGCTGGCCTAGGCCTTGGCATGGCATGCTGCTGGCTTTGGCTAGGCTGCCTTGGCCGTGGCATGGCATGCTGCTGGCCTTGGCCTTGGCATGGCATGCTGCTGGCTTTGGCTGGGCTGCCTTGGCCGTGGCATGGCATGCTGCTGGCCTTGGCCTTGGCATGGCATGCTGCTGGCTTTGGCTGGGCTGCCTTGGCCGTGGCATGGCATGCTGCTGGCCTAGGCCTTGGCATGGCATGCTGCGGGCTTTGGCTGGGCTGCCTTGGCCGTGGCATGGCATGCTGCTGGCCTAGGCCTTGGCATGGTATGCGGCTGGCCTAGGCCTTGGCATGGCATGCTGCTGGCTTTGGCTGGCAGCCTTGGCCGTGGCATGGCATGCTGCTGGCCTTGGCCTTGGCATGGCATGCTGCTGGCCTTGGCCTTGGCATGGCATGCTGCTGGCTTTGGCAGGCCTGCCTTGGCCGTGGCATGGCATGCTGCTGGCCTTGGCCTTGGCATGGCATGCTGCTGGCTTTGGCTGGCCTGCCTTGGCCGTGGCATGGCATGCTGCTGGCCTAGGCCTTGGCATGGCATGCTGCTGGCTTTGGCTGGCCTGCCTTGGCCGTGGCATGGCATGCTGCTGGCCTAGGCATGGCATGGCATGCTGCTGGCTTTGGCTGGGCTGCCTTGGCCGTGGCATGGCATGCTGCTGGCCTTGGCCTTGATATGGCATGCTGCTGGCTTTGGCTGGGCTGCCTTGGCCGTGGCATGGCATGCTGCTGGCCTAGGCCTTGGCATGGCATGCTGCTGGCTTTGGCTGGGCTGCCTTGGCCGTGGCATGGCATGCTGCTGGCCTTGGCCTTGGCATGGCATGCTGCTGGCTTTGGCTGGCCTGCCTTGGCCGTGGCATGGCATGCTGCTGGCCTAGGCCATGGCATGGCATGCTGCTGGCTTTGGCTGGGCTGCCTTGGCCGTGGCATGGCATGCTGCTGCCCTTGGCCTTGATATGGCATGCTGCTGGCTTTGGCTGGGCTGCCATGGCCGTGGCATGGCATGCTGCTGGCCTAGGCCTTGGCATGGCATGCTGCTGGCTTTGGCTGGCCTGCGTTGGCCGTGGCATGGCATGCTGCTGGCCTAGGCCTTGGCATGGCATGCTGCTGGCTTTGGCTGGGCTGCCTTGGCCGTGGCATGGCATGCTGCTGGCCTTGGCCTTGGCATGGCATGCTGCTGGCTTTGGCTGGGCTGCCTTGGCCGTGGCATGGCATGCTGGTGGCCTAGGCCTTGGCATGGCATGCTGCTGGCTTTGGCTGGCCTGCCTTGGCCGTGGCATGGCATGCTGCTGGCCTAAGCCTTGGCATGGCATGCTGCTGGCTTTGGTTGGGCTGCCTTGGCCGTGGCATGGCATGCTGCTGGCCTAGGCCTTGGCATGGCATGCTGCTCGCTTTGGCTGGCCTGCCTTGGCCGTGGCATGGCATGCTGCTGGCCTAGGCCTTGGCATGGCATGCTGCTGGATTTGGCTGGGCTGCCTTGGCCGTGGCATGGCATGCTGCTGGCCTTGGCCTTGGCATGCCATGCTGTTGGCTTTGGCTGGCCTGCCTTGGCCGTGGCATGGCATGCTGCTGGCCTAGGCCTTGGCATGGCATGCTGCTGGCTTTGGCTGGGCTGCCTTGGCCGTGGCATGGCATGCTGCTGGCCTTGGCCTTGGCATGGCATGCTGCTGGCTTTGGCTGGGCTGCCTTGGCCGTGGCATGGCATGCTGCTGGCCTTGGCCTTGGCATGGCATGCTGCTGGCTTTGGCTGGGCTGCCTTGGCCGTGGCATGGCATGCTGCTGGCCTAGGCCTTGGCATGGCATGCTGCTGGCTTTGGCTGGGCTGCCTTGGCCGTGGCATGGCATGCTGCTGGCCTAGGCCGTGGCATGGCATGCTGCTGGCCTTGGCCTTGGCATGGCATGCTGCTGGCTTTGGCTGGCCTGCCTTGGCCGTGGCATGGCATGCTGCTGGCCTAGGCCTTGGCATGGCATGCTGCTGGCTTTGGCTGGCCTGGTTTGGCCGTGGCATGGCATGTTGCTGGCCTAGGCCTTGGCATGGCATGCTGCTGGCTTTGGCTGGCCTGCCTTGGCCGTGGCATGGCATGCTGCTGGCCTAGGCCATGGCATGGCATGCTGCTGGCTTTGGCTGGGCTGCCTTGGCCGTGGCATGGCATGCTGCTGGCCTTGGCCTTGATATGGCATGCTGCTGGCTTTGGCTGGGCTGCCTTGGCCGTGCCATGGCATGCTGCTGGCCTAGGCCTTGGCATGGCATGCTGCTGGCTTTGGCTGGCCTGCCTTGGCCGTGGCATGGCATGCTGCTGGCCTTGGCCTTGGCATGGCATGCTGCTGGCTTTGGCTGGCCTGCCTTGGCCGTGGCATGGCATGCTGCTGGCCTAGGCCATGGCATGGCATGCTGCTGGCTTTGGCTGGGCTGCCTTGGCCGTGGCATGGCATGCTGCTGCCCTTGGCCGTGATATGGCATGCTGCTGGCTTTGGGTGGGCTGCCTTGGCCGTGGCATGGCATGCTGCTGGCCTAGGCCTTGGCATGGCATGTTGCTGGCTTTGGCTGGCCTGCCTTGGCCGTGGCATGGCATGCTGCTGGCCTAGGCCTTGGCATGGCATGCTGCTGGCTTTGGCTGGGCTGCCTTGGCCGTGGCATGGCATGCTGCTGGCCTTGGCCTTGGCATGGCATGCTGCTGGCTTTGGCGGGGCTGCCTTGGCCGTGGCATGGCATGCTGGTGGCCTAGGCCTTGGCATGGCATGCTGCTGGCTTTGGCTGGCCTGCCTTGGCCGTGGCATGGCATGCTGCTGGCCTAGGCCTTGGCATGGCATGCTGCTGGCTTTGGTTGGGCTGCCTTGGCCGTGGCATGGCATGCTGCTGGCCTTGGCCTTGGCATGGCATGCTGCTGGCTTTGGCTGGCCTGCCTTGGCCGTGGCATGGCATGCTGCTGGCCTTGGCCTTGGCATGGCATGCTGCTGGCTTTGGCTGGGCTGCCTTGGCCGTGGCATGGCATGCTGCTGGCCTAGGCCTTGGCATGGCATGCTGCTGGCTTTGGCTGGGCTGCCTTGGCCGTGGCATGGCATGCTGCTGGCCTAGGCCGTGGCATGGCATGCTGCTGGCCTTGGCCTTGGCATGGCATGCTGCTGGCTTTGGCTGGCCTGCCTTGGCCGTGGCATGGCATGCTGCTGGCCTAGGCCTTGGCATGGCATGCTGCTGGCTTTGGGTGGGCTGCCTTGGCCGTGGCATGGCATGCTGCTGGCCTTGGCCTTGGCATGGCATGCTGCTGGCTTTGGCTGGCCTGCCTTGGCCGTGGCATGGCATGCTGCTGGCCTAGGCCTTGGCATGGCATGCTGCTGGCTTTGGCTGGGCTGCCTTGGCCGTGGCATGGCATGCTGCTGGCCTTGGCCTTGGCATGGCATGCTGCTGGCTTTGGCTGGGCTGCCTTGGCCGTGGCATGGCATGCTGTTGGCTTTGGCTTGCCTGCCTTGGCCGTGGCATGGCATGCTGCTGGCCCAGGCCTTGGCATGGCATGCTGCTGGCTTTGGCTGGGCTGCCTTGGCCGTGGCATGGCATGCTGCTGGCCTTGGCCTTGGCATGGCATGCTGCTGGCTTTGGCTGGGCTGCCTTGGCCGTGGCATGGCATGCTGGTGGCCTAGGCCTTGGCATGGCATGCTGCTGGCTTTGGCTGGCCTGCCTTGGCCGTGGCATGGCATGCTGCTGGCCTAGGCCTTGGCATGGCATGCTGCTGGCTTTGGGTGGGCTGCCTTGGCCGTGGCATGGCATGCTGCTGGCCTTGGCCTTGGCATGGCATGCTGCTGGCTTTGGCTGGCCTGCCTTGGCCGTGGCATGGCATGCTGCTGGCCTAGGCCTTGGCATGGCATGCTGCTGGCTTTGGCTGGGCTGCCTTGGCCGTGGCATGGCATGCTGCTGGCCTTGGCCTTGGCATGGCATGCTGCTGGCTTTGGCTGGGCTGCCTTGGCCGTGGCATGGCATGCTGCTGGCCATGGCCTTGGCATGGCATGCTGCTGGCTTTGGCTTGCCTGCCTTGGCCGTGGCATGGCATGCTGCTGGCCTAGGCCTTGGCATGGCATGCTGCTGGCTTTGGCTGGGCTGCCTTGGCCGTGGCATGGCATGCTGCTGGCCTTGGCCTTGGCATGGCATGCTGCTGGCTTTGGCTGGCCTGCCTTGGCCGTGGCATGGCATGCTGCTGGCCTAGGCCTTGGCATGGCATGCTGCTGGCTTTGGCTGGGCTGCCTTGGCCGTGGCATGGCATGCTGCTGGCCTTGGCCTTGGCATGGCATGCTGCTGGCTTTGGCTTGCCTGCCTTGGCCGTGGCATGGCATGCTGCTGGCCTAGGCCTTGGCATGGCATGCTGCTGGCTTTGGCTGGGCTGCCTTGGCCGTGGCATGGCATGCTGCTGGCCTTGGCCTTGGCTTGGCATGCTGCTGGCTTTGGCTGGGCTGCCTTGGCCGTGGCATGGCATGCTGCTGGCCTTGGCCTTGGCATGGCATGCTGCTGGCTTTGGCTGGCCTGCCTTGGCCGTGGCATGGCATGCTGCTGGCCTTGGCATGGCATGCTGCTGGCTTTGGCTGGGCTGCCTTCGCCGTGGCATGCCATGCTGCTGGCCTTGGCCTTGGGGCTGGGCTGCCTTGGCTGCGGTTCTTATCACTAGACGTGCGTTGCGTGCGAAGGCGTGCAAAGGCGTGCGCGACCATGCGCGCAACACGCGCACCGTGGTCAAAAGACCACGCGCGCGGTATTCGCACAGGCCACGCTGCCCACGCCGCGGGCATGCCAGGCCGCCCAGGCCGTGCGCATGCCATGCCGTGCTGCCCAGGCCGGCTGCATGCCAGGCCGCCCAGGCCGTGCGCATGCCATGCCGTGCTGCCCACGCCGCGGGCATGCCAGGCCGGCTGCATGCCAGGCCGCCCAGGCCGTGCGCATGCCATGCCGTGCTGCCCACGCCGCGGGCATGCCAGGCCGGCTGCATGCCAGGCCGCCCAGGCCGTGCGCATGCCATGCCGTGCTGCCCATGCCGCGCGCATGCCAGGCCGCCCACGCCAGCGCGCATGCCACGCCATGCTGCCCAAGGCCGCGCCCAGGCCGCGCAAGGCCGCGCCCAGGCCGCGCAAGGCCGCGCCCAGGCCGCGCAAGGCCGCGCCCAGGCCGCCCAAGGCCGCGCCCAGGCCGCCCAAGGCCGCGCCCAGGCCGCGCAAGGCCGCCCAAGGCCGCGGTCCAGGCCGCCCAAGGCCGCGGCCGAGCCGCCCCAGGCCGCAGCCCAGGCC
>NW_028129277.1:16960000-16970000 GCF_055761805.1 Camellia sinensis | reverse complement strand
AGAAGCCCGACGAACGCGCGAAAACATTTAGAGAGGCCGAGCAAGCACCGGTTAGCGCGAATGCAAATAACAAACGCAACAGGCAACTTTCGAGGGACATACTTTTCGCAACAAGCTTCCACTAGGAAAGCATAGGCAACTCGTTCGAACGTCAAAGCCAACCAAATGGCAATTACCCGAGGGACACGCTTTTCGCAAGGCACCTTCCACTAGGGAAGCGCAAGCAACCCGAAGGCGAGTCGAAGACAACCCGAGGGACATGGAGGAATGCACCAGTGGAGTTCGCTGCACAGGCAGGGATCCGTCCAACTCGCACAAACCGAACACAACTCACGCGCCACGACGTACACTGTGCACCAGCCCCCCAAAACGAATCACCCCCCGAAGGACTAAGAAGCCCGACGAACGCGCGAAAACATTTAGAGAGGCCGAGCAAGCACCGGTTAGCGCGAATGCAAATAACAAACGCAACAGGCAAATTTCGAGGGACATACTTTTCGCAACAAGCTTCCACTAGGAAAGCATAGGCAACTCGTTCGAACGTCAAAGCCAACCAAATGGCAATTACCCGAGGGACACGCTTTTCGCAAGGCACCTTCCACTAGGGAAGCGCAAGCAACCCGAAGGCGAGTCGAAGACAACCCGAGGGACATGGAGGAATGCACCAGTGGAGTTCGCTGCACAGGCAGGGATCCGTCCAACTCGCACAAACCGAACACAACTCACGCGCCACGACGTACACTGTGCACCAGCCCCCCAAAACGAATCACCCCCCGAAGGACCAAGAAGCCCGACGAACGCGCGAAAACATTTAGAGAGGCCGAGCAAGCACCGGTTAGCGCGAATGCAAATAACAAACGCAACAGGCAACTTTCGAGGGACATACTTCTCGCAACAAGCTTCCACAAGGAAAGCACAGGCAACTCGTTCGCACGCCAAAGCCAACCAAATGGCAATTTAACCGAGGGACATGCATTTCGCAAGGCAACTTGTACAATTACCCGAGGGACATGGCATGCTTGCCAAGGCCGTGGCTTGGCATGCTTGCCAAGGCCATGGCATGACATGCTGCTGGCCAAGGCCGGGCATGCCATGCTGCTGGACAAGGCCGTGGCAAGGCATGCTGATGGCCGAGGCCGTGGCAAGGCATGCTGATGGCCGAGGCCGTGGCAAGGCATGCTGATGGCCGAGGCCGTGGCAAGGCATGCTGCTGGCCAAGGCGTTGGCATGGCATGCTGCTGCTGACCAAGGCTTGGGCTTGCCATGCTGCCGGCCAAGGCCGCGGCATGGCATGCTGCCGGCCAAGGCCGCGGCATGCCATGTTGCTGGCCAAGGCCGTGGCATGGCATGCTGCTGGCCAAGGCCGTGGCATGACATGCTGGCCAAGGCCGGGGCATGGCAAGCTGCTGGCCAAGGTCGTGGCATGGCACGCTGCTGGCCAAGGCCGGGGCATAGCACGCTGCTGGCCATGGCCGTGGCTTGGCAAGGTTGCCAAGGCCGGGGCATGGCGTGCTGCTGGCCAAGGCTTTGGCATGCCATGTTGCTGGCCAAGGCTGTGGCATGGCATGCTGCTGGCCAAGGCTGTGGCATGGCATGCTGCTGGCCAAGGCCGTGGCATGACATGCTGGCCAAGGCCGGGGCATGGCATGCTGCTGGCCAAGGTCGTGGCATGGCATGCTGCTGGCCAAGGCCGTGGCATGACATGCTTGCCAAGGCCAGGGCATGGCATGCTGCTGGCCAAGGCTTTGGCATGCCATGTTGCTGGCCAAGGCTGTGGCATGGCATGCTGCCCTAGGCCAACGTGCCACCGCCACCGCCGCGGGCCGCCACTCGACGCATCCCGTGCTTGGCTATGTAGTTTCGATGCCACAAGCCAATGCCACAAGCCAAGCGATGGCATGTGCCGCGCCTAGGCATAGGCGTGGCCTGTGGCCTGGCCATGCTGGCCAGCCTTAAGGGAGGTGCCCCCCCCTTATAATAGCCTGTTAAGCCCTTTTCAATCTGGCAGGAGGAAACATCAAGCATGTTCGAGGAGTCATAATGGGGTTTTTTTAAAAAGTAATGGTTTTTTGCCAAAACTTTCAACATGAAAGTTGTATGAAATAATTTAATACACCATAAAAAAAATTATAAAAAAATATTTGGCCACCGGAATATTTTATTTTAATTTATTTCAATTTTAATACTTAAAAAATAATAAAAATTACTAAAAATACTCAAAAAATTCTAGAAAAATTCCAACAATTATAAGATGAGGCACTAGTAATTATAGTAATTTTTTTAATTATTTTTTTATTTTTAATTTATTTTATTATAATTTTTATGAGTAAATAAATAATTAAAAAGCCCGACGAACGTGCAAAAACTCTTAGAGAAACCCAGCAAGCATCGGATAGCTCGAATGCAAATAACAAACGCAACAGGCAACTTCCGAGGGACATACTTTTCCCAACAAGCTTCCACTGGGGAAAGCACTAGCAACGTGTTCGCAAGTCAAAGGCAACCAAACCGGCTATTACCCGAGGGACAAGCATTTCGCAGGGCAACATATACGTAAGTCAAAGCCAAACCAAATGGCAATTACACGAGGGACAGGATTGCTTGCCAAGGGCGTGGCATGCGATGTTCTAGCCCAAGGCCAAGGCACGCCACGCTGCGGGACAAGGCCGTGGCAAGACATGCGGCTGGCCTTGGCCTTGGCATGGCATGCCGCCGGCTTTGGCTGGGCTGCGTTGGCCTTGCCATGGAATGTTGCTGGCTTCGGATGGGCTGCCTCGGCCTTGGCCTTGGCCGTGGCATGGCATGGCATGCTGCTGGCCTTGGCCTTGGCCTTGGCATGGCATGCTGCTGGCTTTGGCTGGGCTGCCTTGGCCGTGGCATGGCATGCTGCTGGCTTTGGCTGGGCTGCCTTGGCCGTGGCATGGCATGCTGCTGGCCTAGGCCTTGGCATGGCATGCTGCTGGCTTTGGCTGGGCTGCCTTGGCCGTGGCATGGCATGCTGCTGGCCTAGGCCTTGGCATGGCATGCTGCTGGCTTTGGCTGGCAGCCTTGGCCGTGGCATGGCATGCTGCTGGCCTTGGCCTTGGCATGGCATGCTGCTGGCTTTGGCTGGCCTGCCTTGGCCGTGGCATGGCATGCTGCTGGCCTTGGCCTTGGCATGGCATGCTGCTGGCTTTGGCTGGCCTGCCTTGGCCGTGGCATGGCATGCTGCTGGCTTTGGCTGGCCTGCCTTGGCCGTGGCATGGCATGCTGCTGGCCTAGGCATGGCATGGCATGCTGCTGGCTTTGGCTGGGCTGCCTTGGCCGTGGCATGGCATGCTGCTGGCCTTGGCCTTGATATGGCATGCTGCTGGCTTTGGCTGGGCTGCCTTGGCCGTGGCATGGCATGCTGCTGGCCTAGGCCTTGGCATGGCATGCTGCTGGCTTTGGCTGGGCTGCCTTGGCCTTGGCATGGCATGCTGCTGGCTTTGGCTGGCCTGCCTTGGCCGTGGCATGGCATGCTGCTGGCCTAGGCCATGGCATGGCATGCTGCTGGCTTTGGCTGGGCTGCCTTGGCCGTGGCATGGCATGCTGCTGCCCTTGGCCTTGATATGGCATGCTGCTGGCTTTGGCTGGGCTGCCTTGGCCGTGGCATGGCATGCTGCTGGCCTAGGCCTTGGCATGGCATGCTGCTGGCTTTGGCTGGCCTGCGTTGGCCGTGGCATGGCATGCTGCTGGCCTAGGCCTTCGCATGGCATGCTGCTGGCCTAGGCCTTCGCATGGCATGCTGCTGGCTTTGGCTGGGCTGCCTTGGCCGTGGCATGGCATGCTGCTGGCCTTGGCCTTGGCATGGCATGCTGCTGGCTTTGGCTGGGCTGCCTTGGCCGTGGCATGGCATGCTGGTGGCCTAGGCCTTGGCATGGCATGCTGCTGGCTTTGGCTGGCCTGCCTTGGCCGTGGCATGGCATGCTGCTGGCCTAAGCCTTGGCATGGCATGCTGCTGGCTTTGGTTGGGCTGCCTTGGCCGTGGCATGGCATGCTGCTGGCCTTGGCCTTGGCATGGCATGCTGCTCGCTTTGGCTGGCCTGCCTTGGCCGTGGCATGGCATGCTGCTGGCCTAGGCCTTGGCATGGCATGCTGCTGGCTTTGGCTGGGCTGCCTTGGCCGTGGCATGGCATGCTGCTGGCCTTGGCCTTGGCATGCCATGCTGTTGGCTTTGGCTGGCCTGCCTTGGCCGTGGCATGGCATGCTGCTGGCCTAGGCCTTGGCATGGCATGCTGCTGGCTTTGGCTGGGCTGCCTTGGCCGTGGCATGGCATGCTGCTGGCCTTGGCCTTGGCATGGCATGCTGCTGGCTTTGGCTGGGCTGCCTTGGCCGTGGCATGGCATGCTGCTGGCCTTGGCCTTGGCATGGCATGCTGCTGGCTTTGGCTGGGCTGCCTTGGCCGTGGCATGGCATGCTGCTGGCCTAGGCCTTGGCATGGCATGCTGCTGGCTTTGGCTGGGCTGCCTTGGCCGTGGCATGGCATGCTGCTGGCCTAGGCCTTGGCATGGTATGCGGCTGGCCTAGGCCTTGGCATGGCATGCTGCTGGCTTTGGCTGGCAGCCTTGGCCGTGGCATGGCATGCTGCTGGCCTTGGCCTTGGCATGGCATGCTGCTGGCCTTGGCCTTGGCATGGCATGCTGCTGGCTTTGGCAGGCCTGCCTTGGCCGTGGCATGGCATGCTGCTGGCCTTGGCCTTGGCATGGCATGCTGCTGGCTTTGGCTGGGCTGCCTTGGCCGTGGCATGGCATGCTGCTGGCCTAGGCCTTGGCATGGCATGCTGCTGGCTTTGGCTGGCCTGCCTTGGCCGTGGCATGGCATGCTGCTGGCCTAGGCATGGCATGGCATGCTGCTGGCTTTGGCTGGGCTGCCTTGGCCGTGGCATGGCATGCTGCTGGCCTTGGCCTTGATATGGCATGCTGCTGGCTTTGGCTGGGCTGCCTTGGCCGTGGCATGGCATGCTGCTGGCCTAGGCCTTGGCATGGCATGCTGCTGGCTTTGGCTGGGCTGCCTTGGCCGTGGCATGGCATGCTGCTGGCCTTGGCCTTGGCATGGCATGCTGCTGGCTTTGGCTGGCCTGCCTTGGCCGTGGCATGGCATGCTGCTGGCCTAGGCCATGGCATGGCATGCTGCTGGCTTTGGCTGGGCTGCCTTGGCCGTGGCATGGCATGCTGCTGCCCTTGGCCGTGATATGGCATGCTGCTGGCTTTGGCTGGCCTGCCTTGGCCGTGGCATGGCATGCTGCTGGCCTAAGCCTTGGCATGGCATGCTGCTGGCTTTGGTTGGGCTGCCTTGGCCGTGGCATGGCATGCTGCTGGCCTTGGCCTTGGCATGGCATGCTGCTCGCTTTGGCTGGCCTGCCTTGGCCGTGGCATGGCATGCTGCTGGCCTAGGCCTTGGCATGGCATGCTGCTGGCTTTGGCTGGGCTGCCTTGGCCGTGGCATGGCATGCTGCTGGCCTTGGCCTTGGCATGCCATGCTGTTGGCTTTGGCTGGCCTGCCTTGGCCGTGGCATGGCATGCTGCTGGCCTAGGCCTTGGCATGGCATGCTGCTGGCTTTGGCTGGGCTGCCTTGGCCGTGGCATGGCATGCTGCTGGCCTTGGCCTTGGCATGGCATGCTGCTGGCTTTGGCTGGGCTGCCTTGGCCGTGGCATGGCATGCTGCTGGCCTTGGCCTTGGCATGGCATGCTGCTGGCTTTGGCTGGGCTGCCTTGGCCGTGGCATGGCATGCTGCTGGCCTAGGCCTTGGCATGGCATGCTGCTGGCTTTGGCTGGGCTGCCTTGGCCGTGGCATGGCATGCTGCTGGCCTAGGCCTTGGCATGGTATGCGGCTGGCCTAGGCCTTGGCATGGCATGCTGCTGGCTTTGGCTGGCAGCCTTGGCCGTGGCATGGCATGCTGCTGGCCTTGGCCTTGGCATGGCATGCTGCTGGCCTTGGCCTTGGCATGGCATGCTGCTGGCTTTGGCAGGCCTGCCTTGGCCGTGGCATGGCATGCTGCTGGCCTTGGCCTTGGCATGGCATGCTGCTGGCTTTGGCTGGGCTGCCTTGGCCGTGGCATGGCATGCTGCTGGCCTAGGCCTTGGCATGGCATGCTGCTGGCTTTGGCTGGCCTGCCTTGGCCGTGGCATGGCATGCTGCTGGCCTAGGCATGGCATGGCATGCTGCTGGCTTTGGCTGGGCTGCCTTGGCCGTGGCATGGCATGCTGCTGGCCTTGGCCTTGATATGGCATGCTGCTGGCTTTGGCTGGGCTGCCTTGGCCGTGGCATGGCATGCTGCTGGCCTAGGCCTTGGCATGGCATGCTGCTGGCTTTGGCTGGGCTGCCTTGGCCGTGGCATGGCATGCTGCTGGCCTTGGCCTTGGCATGGCATGCTGCTGGCTTTGGCTGGCCTGCCTTGGCCGTGGCATGGCATGCTGCTGGCCTAGGCCATGGCATGGCATGCTGCTGGCTTTGGCTGGGCTGCCTTGGCCGTGGCATGGCATGCTGCTGCCCTTGGCCGTGATATGGCATGCTGCTGGCTTTGGCTGGGCTGCCTTGGCCGTGGCATGGCATGCTGCTGGCCTAGGCCTTGGCATGGCATGTTGCTGGCTTTGGCTGGCCTGCCTTGGCCGTGGCATGGCATGCTGCTGGCCTAGGCCTTGGCATGGCATGCTGCTGGCTTTGGCTGGGCTGCCTTGGCCGTGGCATGGCATGCTGCTGGCCTTGGCCTTGGCATGGCATGCTGCTGGCTTTGGCGGGGCTGCCTTGGCCGTGGCATGGCATGCTGGTGGCCTAGGCCTTGGCATGGCATGCTGCTGGCTTTGGCTGGCCTGCCTTGGCCGTGGCATGGCATGCTGCTGGCCTAGGCCTTGGCATGGCATGCTGCTGGCTTTGGTTGGGCTGCCTTGGCCGTGGCATGGCATGCTGCTGGCCTTGGCCTTGGCATGGCATGCTGCTGGCTTTGGCTGGCCTGCCTTGGCCGTGGCATGGCATGCTGCTGGCCTTGGCCTTGGCATGGCATGCTGCTGGCTTTGGCTGGGCTGCCTTGGCCGTGGCATGGCATGCTGCTGGCCTAGGCCTTGGCATGGCATGCTGCTGGCTTTGGCTGGGCTGCCTTGGCCGTGGCATGGCATGCTGCTGGCCTAGGCCGTGGCATGGCATGCTGCTGGCCTTGGCCTTGGCATGGCATGCTGCTGGCTTTGGCTGGCCTGCCTTGGCCGTGGCATGGCATGCTGCTGGCCTAGGCCTTGGCATGGCATGCTGCTGGCTTTGGGTGGGCTGCCTTGGCCGTGGCATGGCATGCTGCTGGCCTTGGCCTTGGCATGGCATGCTGCTGGCTTTGGCTGGCCTGCCTTGGCCGTGGCATGGCATGCTGCTGGCCTAGGCCTTGGCATGGCATGCTGCTGGCTTTGGCTGGGCTGCCTTGGCCGTGGCATGGCATGCTGCTGGCCTTGGCCTTGGCATGGCATGCTGCTGGCTTTGGCTGGGCTGCCTTGGCCGTGGCATGGCATGCTGCTGGCTTTGGCTTGCCTGCCTTGGCCGTGGCATGGCATGCTGCTGGCCTAGGCCTTGGCATGGCATGCTGCTGGCTTTGGCTGGGCTGCCTTGGCCGTGGCATGGCATGCTGCTGGCCTTGGCCTTGGCATGGCATGCTGCTGGCTTTGGCTGGGCTGCCTTGGCCGTGGCATGGCATGCTGGTGGCCTAGGCCTTGGCATGGCAAGCTGCTGGCTTTGGCTGGCCTGCCTTGGCCGTGGCATGGCATGCTGCTGGCCTAGGCCTTGGCATGGCATGCTGCTGGCTTTGGGTGGGCTGCCTTGGCCGTGGCATGGCATGCTGCTGGCCTTGGCCTTGGCATGGCATGCTGCTGGCTTTGGCTGGCCTGCCTTGGCCGTGGCATGGCATGCTGCTGGCCTAGGCCTTGGCATGGCATGCTGCTGGCTTTGGCTGGGCTGCCTTGGCCGTGGCATGGCATGCTGCTGGCCTTGGCCTTGGCATGGCATGCTGCTGGCTTTGGCTGGGCTGCCTTGGCCGTGGCATGGCATGCTGCTGGCCATGGCCTTGGCATGGCATGCTGCTGGCTTTGGCTTGCCTGCCTTGGCCGTGGCATGGCATGCTGCTGGCCTAGGCCTTGGCATGGCATGCTGCTGGCTTTGGCTGGGCTGCCTTGGCCGTGGCATGGCATGCTGCTGGCCTTGGCCTTGGCATGGCATGCTGCTGGCTTTGGCTGGCCTGCCTTGGCCGTGGCATGGCATGCTGCTGGCCTAGGCCTTGGCATGGCATGCTGCTGGCTTTGGCTGGGCTGCCTTGGCCGTGGCATGGCATGCTGCTGGCCTTGGCCTTGGCATGGCATGCTGCTGGCTTTGGCTTGCCTGCCTTGGCCGTGGCATGGCATGCTGCTGGCCTAGGCCTTGGCATGGCATGCTGCTGGCTTTGGCTGGGCTGCCTTGGCCGTGGCATGGCATGCTGCTGGCCTTGGCCTTGGCTTGGCATGCTGCTGGCTTTGGCTGGGCTGCCTTGGCCGTGGCATGGCATGCTGCTGGCCTTGGCCTTGGCATGGCATGCTGCTGGCTTTGGCTGGCCTGCCTTGGCCGTGGCATGGCATGCTGCTGGCCTTGGCATGGCATGCTGCTGGCTTTGGCTGGGCTGCCTTCGCCGTGGCATGCCATGCTGCTGGCCTTGGCCTTGGGGCTGGGCTGCCTTGGCTGCGGTTCTTATCACTAGACGTGCGTTGCGTGCGAAGGCGTGCAAAGGCGTGCGCGACCATGCGCGCAACACGCGCACCGTGGTCAAAAGACCACGCGCGCGGTATTCGCACAGGCCACGCTGCCCACGCCGCGGGCATGCCAGGCCGCCCAGGCCGTGCGCATGCCATGCCGTGCTGCCCAGGCCGGCTGCATGCCAGGCCGCCCAGGCCGTGCGCATGCCATGCCGTGCTGCCCACGCCGCGGGCATGCCAGGCCGGCTGCATGCCAGGCCGCCCAGGCCGTGCGCATGCCATGCCGTGCTGCCCACGCCGCGGGCATGCCAGGCCGGCTGCATGCCAGGCCGCCCAGGCCGTGCGCATGCCATGCCGTGCTGCCCATGCCGCGCGCATGCCAGGCCGCCCACGCCCGCGCGCATGCCACGCCATGCTGCCCAAGGCCGCGCCCAGGCCGCCCAAGGCCGCGCCCAGGCCGCGCAAGGCCGCGCCCAGGCCGCGCAAGGCCGCGCCCAGGCCGCGCAAGGCCGCCCAAGGCCGCGGTCCAGGCCGCCCAAGGCCGCGGCCGAGCCGCCCCAGGCCGCAGCCCAGGCCGCGGTCGAGCCGCAGTGCATGTAACCCAAGGCCGCAGCCCAGGCCGCGCCCAACATGGGGCGTACCTGCCACTGCCTTGCCCTGGGCAAGGGAGGTGCCCCCCCCTTATAATAGCCTGTTAAGCCCTTTTCAATCTGGCAGGAGGAAACATCAAGCATGTTCGAGGAGTCATAATGGGGTTTTTTTAAAAAGTAATGGTTTTTTGCCAAAACTTTCAACATGAAAGTTGTAGGAAATAATTTAATACACCATAAAAAAAATTAAAAAAAATATTTTTTTACAGAAAGGCATGCGGGCCGAGGCAAGGCATGCGGGCCGAGGCCGTGGCATGGCATGCGGGCCGAGGCCGTGGCACTGCATGTTGGGCGACGCCGTAGCAAGGCATGCGGGCCGAGGCCGAGGCCGTGGCATGGCATGTTGACCGAGGCCAAGGCATGGCATGCCGGGCAACGCGGTGGCATGGCATGCGCGGCCGAGGCCGTGGCAAGGCATGCGGGCCGAGGCCGTGGCATGGCATGTTGGGCGACGGCGTGGCAAGGCATGCGGGCCGAGGCCGTGGCATGGCATGCGGGCCGAGGCCGTGGCACTGCATGTTGGGCGACGCCGTAGCAAGGCATGCGGGCCGAGGCCGAGGCTGTGGCATGGCATGTTGACCGAGACCAAGGCATGGCATGCCGGGCAACGCGGTGGCATGGCATGCGCGGC
>NW_028129277.1:16932500-16950000 GCF_055761805.1 Camellia sinensis | reverse complement strand
GGGACATGGCATGCTTGCCAAGGCCGTGGCTTGGCATGCTTGCCAAGGCCGTGGCATGACATGCTGCTGGCCAAGGCCGGGCATGCCATGCTGCTGGACAAGGCCGTGGCAAGGCATGCTGATGGCCGAGGCCGTGGCAAGGCATGCTGATGGCCGAGGCCGTGGCAAGGCATGCTGATGGCCGAGGCCGTGGCAAGGCATGCTGCTGGCCAAGGCGTTGGCATGGCATGCTGCTGCTGACCAAGGCTTGGGCTTGCCATGCTGCCGGCCAAGGCCGCGGCATGGCATGCTGCCGGCCAAGGCCGCGGCATGCCATGTTGCTGGCCAAGGCCGTGGCATGGCATGCTGCTGGCCAAGGCCGTGGCATGACATGCTGGCCAAGGCCGGGGCATGGCAAGCTGCTGGCCAAGGTCGTGGCATGGCACGCTGCTGGCCAAGGCCGGGGCATAGCACGCTGCTGGCCATGGCCGTGGCTTGGCAAGGTTGCCAAGGCCGGGGCATGGCGTGCTGCTGGCCAAGGCTTTGGCATGCCATGTTGCTGGCCAAGGCTGTGGCATGGCATGCTGCTGGCCAAGGCTGTGGCATGGCATGCTGCTGGCCAAGGCCGTGGCATGACATGCTGGCCAAGGCCGGGGCATGGCATGCTGCTGGCCAAGGTCGTGGCATGGCATGCTGCTGGCCAAGGCCGTGGCATGACATGCTTGCCAAGGCCAGGGCATGGCATGCTGCTGGCCAAGGCTTTGGCATGCCATGTTGCTGGCCAAGGCTGTGGCATGGCATGCTGCCCTAGGCCAACGTGCCACCGCCACCGCCGCGGGCCGCCACTCGACGCATCCCGTGCTTGGCTATGTAGTTTCGATGCCACAAGCCAATGCCACAAGCCAAGCGATGGCATGTGCCAAGCGCCCGCCTAGGCATAGGCGTGGCCTGTGGCCTGGCCATGCTGGCCAGCCTTAAGGGAGGTGCCCCCCCCTTATAATAGCCTGTTAAGCCCTTTTCAATCTGGCAGGAGGAAACATCAAGCATGTTCGAGGAGTCATAATGGGGTTTTTTTAAAAAGTAATGGTTTTTTGCCAAAACTTTCAACATGAAAGTTGTATGAAATAATTTAATACACCATAAAAAAAATTATAAAAAAATATTTGGCCACCGGAATATTTTATTTTAATTTATTTCAATTTTAATACTTAAAAAATAATAAAAATTACTAAAAATACTCAAAAAATTCTAGAAAAATTCCAACAATTATAAGATGAGGCACTAGTAATTATAGTAATTTTTTTAATTATTTTTTTATTTTTAATTTATTTTATTATAATTTTTATGAGTAAATAAATAATTAAAAAGCCCGACGAACGTGCAAAAACTCTTAGAGAAACCCAGCAAGCATCGGATAGCTCGAATGCAAATAACAAACGCAACAGGCAACTTCCGAGGGACATACTTTTCCCAACAAGCTTCCACTGGGGAAAGCACTAGCAACGTGTTCGCAAGTCAAAGGCAACCAAACCGGCTATTACCCGAGGGACAAGCATTTCGCAGGGCAACATATACGTAAGTCAAAGCCAAACCAAATGGCAATTACACGAGGGACAGGATTGCTTGCCAAGGGCGTGGCATGCGATGTTCTAGCCCAAGGCCAAGGCACGCCACGCTGCGGGACAAGGCCGTGGCAAGACATGCGGCTGGCCTTGGCCTTGGCATGGCATGCCGCCGGCTTTGGCTGGGCTGCGTTGGCCTTGCCATGGAATGTTGCTGGCTTCGGATGGGCTGCCTCGGCCTTGGCCTTGGCCGTGGCATGGCATGGCATGCTGCTGGCCTTGGCCTTGGCCTTGGCATGGCATGCTGCTGGCTTTGGCTGGGCTGCCTTGGCCGTGGCATGGCATGCTGCTGGCTTTGGCTGGGCTGCCTTGGCCGTGGCATGGCATGCTGCTGGCCTAGGCCTTGGCATGGCATGCTGCTGGCTTTGGCTGGGCTGCCTTGGCCGTGGCATGGCATGCTGCTGGCCTAGGCCTTGGCATGGCATGCTGCTGGCTTTGGCTGGCAGCCTTGGCCGTGGCATGGCATGCTGCTGGCCTTGGCCTTGGCATGGCATGCTGCTGGCTTTGCCTGGCCTGCCTTGGCCGTGGCATGGCATGCTGCTGGCCTTGGCCTTGGCATGGCATGCTGCTGGCTTTGGCTGGCCTGCCTTGGCCGTGGCATGGCATGCTGCTGGCCTAGGCCTTGGCATGGCATGCTGCTGGCTTTGGCTGGCTTGCCTTGGCCGTGGCATGGCATGCTGCTGGCCTAGGCATGGCATGGCATGCTGCTGGCTTTGGCTGGGCTGCCTTGGCCGTGGCATGGCATGCTGCTGGCCTTGGCCTTGATATGGCATGCTGCTGGCTTTGGCTGGGCTGCCTTGGCCGTGGCATGGCATGCTGCTGGCCTAGGCCTTGGCATGGCATGCTGCTGGCTTTGGCTGGGCTGCCTTGGCCTTGGCATGGCATGCTGCTGGCTTTGGCTGGCCTGCCTTGGCCGTGGCATGGCATGCTGCTGGCCTAGGCCATGGCATGGCATGCTGCTGGCTTTGGCTGGGCTGCCTTGGCCGTGGCATGGCATGCTGCTGCCCTTGGCCTTGATATGGCATGCTGCTGGCTTTGGCTGGGCTGCCTTGGCCGTGGCATGGCATGCTGCTGGCCTAGGCCTTGGCATGGCATGCTGCTGGCTTTGGCTGGCCTGCGTTGGCCGTGGCATGGCATGCTGCTGGCCTAGGCCTTCGCATGGCATGCTGCTGGCCTAGGCCTTCGCATGGCATGCTGCTGGCTTTGGCTGGGCGGCCTTGGCCGTGGCATGGCATGCTGCTGGCCTTGGCCTTGGCATGGCATGCTGCTGGCTTTGGCTGGGCTGCCTTGGCCGTGGCATGGCATGCTGGTGGCCTAGGCCTTGGCATGGCATGCTGCTGGCTTTGGCTGGCCTGCCTTGGCCGTGGCAGGGCATGCTGCTGGCCTAAGCCTTGGCATGGCATGCTGCTGGCTTTGGTTGGGCTGCCTTGGCCGTGGCATGGCATGCTGCTGGCCTTGGCCTTGGCATGGCATGCTGCTCGCTTTGGCTGGCCTGCCTTGGCCGTGGCATGGCATGCTGCTGGCCTAGGCCTTGGCATGGCATGCTGCTGGCTTTGGCTGGGCTGCCTTGGCCGTGGCATGGCATGCTGCTGGCCTTGGCCTTGGCATGCCATGCTGTTGGCTTTGGCTGGCCTGCCTTGGCCGTGGCATGGCATGCTGCTGGCCTAGGCCTTGGCATGGCATGCTGCTGGCTTTGGCTGGGCTGCCTTGGCCGTGGCATGGCATGCTGCTGGCCTTGGCCTTGGCATGGCATGCTGCTGGCTTTGGCTGGGCTGCCTTGGCCGTGGCATGGCATGCTGCTGGCCTTGGCCTTGGCATGGCATGCTGCTGGCTTTGGCTGGGCTGCCTTGGTCGTGGCATGGCATGCTGCTGGCCTAGGCCTTGGCATGGCATGCTGCTGGCTTTGGCTGGGCTGCCTTGGCCGTGGCATGGCATGCTGCTGGCCTAGGCCTTGGCATGGTATGCGGCTGGCCTAGGCCTTGGCATGGCATGCTGCTGGCTTTGGCTGGCAGCCTTGGCCGTGGCATGGCATGCTGCTGGCCTTGGCCTTGGCATGGCATGCTGCTGGCCTTGGCCTTGGCATGGCATGCTGCTGGCTTTGGCAGGCCTGCCTTGGCCGTGGCATGGCATGCTGCTGGCCTTGGCCTTGGCATGGCATGCTGCTGGCTTTGGCTGGCCTGCCTTGGCCGTGGCATGGCATGCTGCTGGCCTAGGCCTTGGCATGGCATGCTGCTGGCTTTGGCTGGCCTGCCTTGGCCGTGGCATGGCATGCTGCTGGCCTAGGCATGGCATGGCATGCTGCTGGCTTTGGCTGGGCTGCCTTGGCCGTGGCATGGCATGCTGCTGGCCTTGGCCTTGATATGGCATGCTGCTGGCTTTGGCTGGGCTGCCTTGGCCGTGGCATGGCATGCTGCTGGCCTAGGCCTTGGCATGGCATGCTGCTGGCTTTGGCTGGGCTGCCTTGGCCGTGGCATGGCATGCTGCTGGCCTTGGCCTTGGCATGGCATGCTGCTGGCTTTGGCTGGCCTGCCTTGGCCGTGGCATGGCATGCTGCTGGCCTAGGCCATGGCATGGCATGCTGCTGGCTTTGGCTGGGCTGCCTTGGCCGTGGCATGGCATGCTGCTGCCCTTGGCCTTGATATGGCATGCTGCTGGCTTTGGCTGGGCTGCCATGGCCGTGGCATGGCATGCTGCTGGCCTAGGCCTTGGCATGGCATGCTGCTGGCTTTGGCTGGCCTGCGTTGGCCGTGGCATGGCATGCTGCTGGCCTAGGCCTTGGCATGGCATGCTGCTGGCTTTGGCTGGGCTGCCTTGGCCGTGGCATGGCATGCTGCTGGCCTTGGCCTTGGCATGGCATGCTGCTGGCTTTGGCTGGGCTGCCTTGGCCGTGGCATGGCATGCTGGTGGCCTAGGCCTTGGCATGGCATGCTGCTGGCTTTGGCTGGCCTGCCTTGGCCGTGGCATGGCATGCTGCTGGCCTAAGCCTTGGCATGGCATGCTGCTGGCTTTGGTTGGGCTGCCTTGGCCGTGGCATGGCATGCTGCTGGCCTAGGCCTTGGCATGGCATGCTGCTCGCTTTGGCTGGCCTGCCTTGGCCGTGGCATGGCATGCTGCTGGCCTAGGCCTTGGCATGGCATGCTGCTGGCTTTGGCTGGGCTGCCTTGGCCGTGGCATGGCATGCTGCTGGCCTTGGCCTTGGCATGCCATGCTGTTGGCTTTGGCTGGCCTGCCTTGGCCGTGGCATGGCATGCTGCTGGCCTAGGCCTTGGCATGGCATGCTGCTGGCTTTGGCTGGGCTGCCTTGGCCGTGGCATGGCATGCTGCTGGCCTTGGCCTTGGCATGGCATGCTGCTGGCTTTGGCTGGGCTGCCTTGGCCGTGGCATGGCATGCTGCTGGCCTTGGCCTTGGCATGGCATGCTGCTGGCTTTGGCTGGGCTGCCTTGGCCGTGGCATGGCATGCTGCTGGCCTAGGCCTTGGCATGGCATGCTGCTGGCTTTGGCTGGGCTGCCTTGGCCGTGGCATGGCATGCTGCTGGCCTAGGCCGTGGCATGGCATGCTGCTGGCCTTGGCCTTGGCATGGCATGCTGCTGGCTTTGGCTGGCCTGCCTTGGCCGTGGCATGGCATGCTGCTGGCCTAGGCCTTGGCATGGCATGCTGCTGGCTTTGGCTGGCCTGTTTTGGCCGTGGCATGGCATGCTGCTGGCCTAGGCCTTGGCATGGCATGCTGCTGGCTTTGGCTGGCCTGCCTTGGCCGTGGCATGGCATGCTGCTGGCCTAGGCCATGGCATGGCATGCTGCTGGCTTTGGCTGGGCTGCCTTGGCCGTGGCATGGCATCCTGCTGGCCTTGGCCTTGATATGGCATGCTGCTGGCTTTGGCTGGGCTGCCTTGGCCGTGCCATGGCATGCTGCTGGCCTAGGCCTTGGCATGGCATGCTGCTGGCTTTGGCTGGCCTGCCTTGGCCGTGGCATGGCATGCTGCTGGCCTTGGCCTTGGCATGGCATGCTGCTGGCTTTGGCTGGCCTGCCTTGGCCGTGGCATGGCATGCTGCTGGCCTAGGCCATGGCATGGCATGCTGCTGGCTTTGGCTGGGCTGCCTTGGCCGTGGCATGGCATGCTGCTGCCCTTGGCCGTGATATGGCAGGCTGCTGGCTTTGGCTGGGCTGCCTTGGCCGTGGCATGGCATGCTGCTGGCCTAGGCCTTGGCATGGCATGTTGCTGGCTTTGGCTGGCCTGCCTTGGCCGTGGCATGGCATGCTGCTGGCCTAGGCCTTGGCATGGCATGCTGCTGGCTTTGGCTGGGCTGCCTTGGCCGTGGCATGGCATGCTGCTGGCCTTAGCCTTGGCATGGCATGCTGCTGGCTTTGGCGGGGCTGCCTTGGCCGTGGCATGGCATGCTGGTGGCCTAGGCCTTGGCATGGCATGCTGCTGGCTTTGGCTGGCCTGCCTTGGCCGTGGCATGGCATGCTGCTGGCCTAGGCCTTGGCATGGCATGCTGCTGGCTTTGGTTGGGCTGCCTTGGCCGTGGCATGGCATGCTGCTGGCCTTGGCCTTGGCATGGCATGCTGCTGGCTTTGGCTGGCCTGCCTTGGCCGTGGCATGGCATGCTGCTGGCCTTGGCCTTGGCATGGCATGCTGCTGGCTTTGGCTGGGCTGCCTTGGCCGTGGCATGGCATGCTGCTGGCCTAGGCCTTGGCATGGCATGCTGCTGGCTTTGGCTGGGCTGCCTTGGCCGTGGCATGGCATGCTGCTGGCCTAGGCCGTGGCATGGCATGCTGCTGGCCTTGGCCTTGGCATGGCATGCTGCTGGCTTTGGCTGGCCTGCCTTGGCCGTGGCATGGCATGCTGCTGGCCTAGGCCTTGGCATGGCATGCTGCTGGCTTTGGGTGGGCTGCCTTGGCCGTGGCATGGCATGCTGCTGGCCTTGGCCTTGGCATGGCATGCTGCTGGCTTTGGCTGGCCTGCCTTGGCCGTGGCATGGCATGCTGCTGGCCTAGGCCTTGGCATGGCATGCTGCTGGCTTTGGCTGGGCTGCCTTGGCCGTGGCATGGCATGCTGCTGGCCTTGGCCTTGGCATGGCATGCTGCTGGCTTTGGCTGGGCTGCCTTGGCCGTGGCATGGCATGCTGCTGGCTTTGGCTTGCCTGCCTTGGCCGTGGCATGGCATGCTGCTGGCCTAGGCCTTGGCATGGCATGCTGCTGGCTTTGGCTGGGCTGCCTTGGCCGTGGCATGGCATGCTGCTGGCCTTGGCCTTGGCATGGCATGCTGCTGGCTTTGGCTGGGCTGCCTTGGCCGTGGCATGGCATGCTGGTGGCCTAGGCCTTGGCATGGCATGCTGCTGGCTTTGGCTGGCCTGCCTTGGCCGTGGCATGACATGCTGCTGGCCTAGGCCTTGGCATGGCATGCTGCTGGCTTTGGGTGGGCTGCCTTGGCCGTGGCATGGCATGCTGCTGGCCTTGGCCTTGGCATGGCATGCTGCTGGCTTTGGCTGGCCTGCCTTGGCCGTGGCATGGCATGCTGCTGGCCTAGGCCTTGGCATGGCATGCTGCTGGCTTTGGCTGGGCTGCCTTGGCCGTGGCATGGCATGCTGCTGGCCTTGGCCTTGGCATGGCATGCTGCTGGCTTTGGCTGGGCTGCCTTGGCCGTGGCATGGCATGCTGCTGGCCATGGCCTTGGCATGGCATGCTGCTGGCTTTGGCTTGCCTGCCTTGGCCGTGGCATGGCATGCTGCTGGCCTAGGCCTTGGCATGGCATGCTGCTGGCTTTGGCTGGGCTGCCTTGGCCGTGGCATGGCATGCTGCTGGCCTTGGCCTTGGCATGGCATGCTGCTGGCTTTGGCTGGCCTGCCTTGGCCGTGGCATGGCATGCTGCTGGCCTAGGCCTTGGCATGGCATGCTGCTGGCTTTGGCTGGGCTGCCTTGGCCGTGGCATGGCATGCTGCTGGCCTTGGCCTTGGCATGGCATGCTGCTGGCTTTGGCTTGCCTGCCTTGGCCGTGGCATGGCATGCTGCTGGCCTAGGCCTTGGCATGGCATGCTGCTGGCTTTGGCTGGGCTGCCTTGGCCGTGGCATGGCATGCTGCTGGCCTTGGCCTTGGCTTGGCATGCTGCTGGCTTTGGCTGGGCTGCCTTGGCCGTGGCATGGCATGCTGCTGGCCTTGGCCTTGGCATGGCATGCTGCTGGCTTTGGCTGGCCTGCCTTGGCCGTGGCATGGCATGCTGCTGGCCTTGGCATGGCATGCTGCTGGCTTTGGCTGGGCTGCCTTCGCCGTGGCATGCCATGCTGCTGGCCTTGGCCTTGGGGCTGGGCTGCCTTGGCTGCGGTTCTTATCACTAGACGTGCGTTGCGTGCGAAGGCGTGCAAAGGCGTGCGCGACCATGCGCGCAACACGCGCACCGTGGTCAAAAGACCACGCGCGCGGTATTCGCACAGGCCACGCTGCCCACGCCGCGGGCATGCCAGGCCGCCCAGGCCGTGCGCATGCCATGCCGTGCTGCCCAGGCCGGCTGCATGCCAGGCCGCCCAGGCCGTGCGCATGCCATGCCGTGCTGCCCACGCCGCGGGCATGCCAGGCCGGCTGCATGCCAGGCCGCCCAGGCCGTGCGCATGCCATGCCGTGCTGCCCACGCCGCGGGCATGCCAGGCCGGCTGCATGCCAGGCCGCCCAGGCCGTGCGCATGCCATGCCGTGCTGCCCATGCCGCGCGCATGCCAGGCCGCCCACGCCCGCGCGCATGCCACGCCATGCTGCCCAAGGCCGCGCCCAGGCCGCGCAAGGCCGCGCCCAGGCCGCCCAAGGCCGCGCCCAGGCCGCGCAAGGCCGCGCCCAGGCCGCCCAAGGCCGCGCCCAGGCCGCGCAAGGCCGCGCCCAGGCCGCCCAAGGCCGCGCCCAGGCCGCGCAAGGCCGCCCAAGGCCGCGGTCCAGGCCGCCCAAGGCCGCGGCCGAGCCGCCCCAGGCCGCAGCCCAGGCCGCGGTCGAGCCGCAGTGCATGTAACCCAAGGCCGCAGCCCAGGCCGCGCCCAACATGGGGCGTACCTGCCACTGCCTTGCCCTGGGCAAGGGAGGTGCCCCCCCCTTATAATAGCCTGTTAAGCCCTTTTCAATCTGGCAGGAGGAAACATCAAGCATGTTCGAGGAGTCATAATGGGGTTTTTTTAAAAAGTAATGGTTTTTTGCCAAAACTTTCAACATGAAAGTTGTAGGAAATAATTTAATACACCATAAAAAAAATTAAAAAAAATATTTTTTTACAGAAAATATTTTATTTTAATTTATTTCGATATTAATACTTAAAAAATAATAAAAATTAATAAAAATAGTCAAAAAATTATGGAAAAATTCCCATAATTAAAGGATGATTCACTAGTAATTATAGAAATTATTAAATTATTTTTTTCATTTTTTTTATTTTATTTTGATTTTTTTATGCCAAATAAGGGCTTTAAAAATTCGAAAAGCTCCAGAAAAATTGCAAAAAAATAGGGAATGACATTTAAAATTGATTGTAGTGCATTTTTAATTGTGTTGCACGGTTTGGGTAAGATTATAAAAGAATCATGTTCAAAAAGATCGATCGAGGCGGTGGCACGCCATGGCCTTGGCCTTGGCCTTGGCCTTTGCCCGCGGCCTTGGCCTTTGCCTTGGCCTTGGCCATGCCTTGCACAGGGACTTGGCCTTGCCCACTGCCTTGGCCTTGGCTTTGGCCTTGGCCTTGGCATGGCATGGCATGCTCGCCGAGGCCGTGGCATGCCTTGCTGCTAGCCAAGGCCGTGGCGTGGCATGCTCGCCCAGCCCGTGGCATGCCGTGCTCGCCCAGCCCGTGGCACGCCATGTTGGCCCAAGGCATTGGCATGGCATGCCGGCCAAGGCATGCTGGCCAACGCTGCACAAGGTGGTGCCATGGCATGGCATGCTGACCAAGACCGTGCCATGGCATGCTGGGCGAGGCCGGGGCATGGCATGCTGGCCGAGGCCGTGGCTTGCCATGCCGCCACGGCCGTGGCATGCCGGGCAACGGACCGGCATGGCCCAGCCCGTGGCACGCCATGTTGGCCCAAGGCATTGGCATGGCATGCCGGCCAAGGCATGCTGGCCAACGCTGCGGCACGGCGTGCTGGACAAGGCGGTGCCATGGCATGGCATGCTGACCAAGACAGTGCCATGGCATGCTGGCCGAGGCCGTGGCATGGCATGCTGGCCGAGGCCGTGGCTTGCCATGCCGCCACGGCCGTGGCATGCTGGGCAACGGACCGGCATGGCATGCTGGCCGTGGCGGTGGCACGACATGCTGGCCAAGGCAGTGGCATGGCATGTAGGCCAAGGCTAAGGCATGGCACGCTGTGGCATGGCACGCTGGCCAAGGCAGTCGCAAGGCATGCGGGCCGAGGCCGCGGCACGGCCCGCTGGGCAACGCGGTGGCATGGCATGCTGGGCAACGCCGTGGCAAGGCATGCGGGCCGAGGCCTTGGCATGGCATGCTGGCCGAGGCCGTGGCATGGCATGCGGGCCGAGGCCGTGGCATGGCATGGCATGCGGGCCGAGGCCGTGGCATGGCATGCGGGCCGAGGCCGTGGCGTGGCATGGCATGGCATGTTGGGCAACGCCGTGGCAAGACATGCGGGCCGAGGCCGTGGCATGGCATGTTGGGCAACGCCCTGGCAAGCCATGCGGGCCGAGGCCGTGGCGTGGCATGTTCGCCAAGGCTAAGGCATGGCACGCCGGGCAACGCGGTGCATTGGCATGCTGGGCAGCGCGGTGGCAAGGCATGGGGGCCGAGGCCGTGGCATGGCATGTTGGGCAACGCCGTGGCAAGACATGCGGGCCGAGGCCGTGGCATGGCATGCGGGCCGAGGCCGTGGCACGACATGTTGGCCAAGGCTAAGGCATGGCACGCCGGGCAACGCGGTGGCATGGCATGCTGGGCAACGCGGTGGCAAGGCATGCGGGCCGAGGCCGTGGCATGGCATGTTGGGCAACGCCGTAGAAGGGCATGCGGGCCGAGGCCGTGGCATGGCATGCGGGCCGAGGCCGTGGCATGGCATGTTGGGCGACGCCGTAGCAAGGCATGCGGGCCGAGGCCGTGGCATGTCATGCGGGCCGAGGCCGTGGCATGGCATGCGGGCCGAGGCCGTGGCATGGCATGTTGGCCGAGGCCGTGGCAAGGCATGCGGGCCGAGGCCGTGGCATGGCATGTTTGGCAACGCCGTGGCAAGACATGCGGGCCGTGGCATGGCATGGCATGCGGGCCGAGGCCGTGGCACGACATGTTGGCCAAGGCTAAGGCATGGCACGCCGGGCAACGCGGTGGCATGGCACGCCGGGCAACGCGGTGGCAAGGCATGCGGGCCGGGGCCGTGGCATGGCATGTTGGGCGACGCCGTAGCAAGGCATGCGGTCCGAGGCCGTGGCATGTCATGCGGGCCGAGGCCATGGCATGGCATGCGGGCCGAGGCCGTGGCATGGCATGTTGGGCGACGCCGTAGCAAGGCATGCGGGCCGAGGCCGTGGCATGTCATGCGAGCCGAGGCCGTGGCATGGCATGCGGGCCGAGGCCGTGGCATGGCAAGTTGGGCGACGTCGTGGCAAGGCATGCGGGCCGAGGCCGTGGCATGTCACGCGGGCCGAGGCCGTGGCATGGCATGCGGGCAGAGGCCGTGGCATGGCATGTTGGGCGACGCCGTCGCAAGGCATGCGGGCCGAGGCCGTGGCATGGCATGCGGGCCGAGGCCGTGGCATGGCATGTTGGGCGACGCCGTAGCAAGGCATGCGGGCCGAGGCCGTGGCATGTCATGGCATGTTGGGCGACGCCGTAGCAAGGCATGCGGGCCGAGGCCGTGGCATGGCATGTTTGGCAACGCCGTGGCAAGACATGAGGGCCGTGGCATGGCATGGCATGCGGGCCGAGGCCGTGGCACGACATGTTGGCCAAGGCTAAGGCATGGCACGCCGGGCAACGCGGTGGCATGGCATGCGGGCCGGGGCCGTGGCATGGCATGTTGGCCAACGTCGTAGCAAGGCATGCGGGCCGAGGCCGAGGCCGTGGCACGGCATGCGGGCCGAGGCTGTGGCATGGCATGTTGGGCGACGCCGTAGCAAGGCATGCGGTCCGAGGCCGTGGCATGTCATGCGGGCCGAGGCCGTGGCATGGCATGCGGGCCGAGGCCGTGGCATGGCATGTTGGGCGACGCCGTAGCAAGGCATGCGGGCCGAGGCCGTGCCGTGGCATGCGGGCCGAGGCCGTGGCATGGCATGCGGGCCGAGGCCGTGGCATGGCATGTTGGGCGACGCCGTAGCAAGGCATGCGGTCCGAGGCCGTGGCCTGTCATGCGGGCCGAGGCCGTGGCATGGCATGCGGGCCGAGGCCGTGGCATGGCATGCGGGCCGAGGCCGTGGCATGGCATGTTGGGCGACGCCGTAGCATGGCATGCGGGCCGAGGCCGTGGCATGTCATGCGCGCCGAGGCCGTGGCATGGCATGCGGGCCGAGGCCGTGGCATGGCAAGTTGGGCGACGTCGTGGCAAGGCATGCGGGCCGAGGCCGTGGCATGGCATGCGGGCCGAGGCCGTGGCAAGGCATGTTGGGCGACGCCGTCGCAAGGCATGCGGGCCGAGGCCGTGGCATGTCATGCGGGCCGAGGCCGTGGCATGGCATGTTGGGCGACGCCGTAGCAAGGCATGCGGGCCGAGGCCGTGCCGTGGCATGCGGGCCGAGGCCGTGGCATGGCATGTTGGGCGACGCCGTAGCAAGGCATGCGGTCCGAGGCCGTGGCATGTCATGCGGGCCGAGGCCGTGGCATGGCATGCGGGCCGAGGCCGTGGCATGGCATGTTGGGCGACGCCGTAGCAAGGCATGCGGTCCGAGGCCGTGGCATGTCATGCGGGCCGAGGCCGTGGCATGGCATGCGGGCCGAGGCCGTGGCATGGCATGTTGGGCGACGCCGTAGCAAGGCATGCGGGCCGAGGCCGTGCCGTGGCATGCGGGCCGAGGCCGTGGCATGGCATGTTGGGCGACGCCGTAGCAAGGCATGCGGTCCGAGGCCGTGGCATGTCATGCGGGCCGAGGCCGTGGCATGGCATGCGGGCCGAGGCCGTGGCATGGCATGTTGGGCGACGCCGTAGCAAGGCATGCGGGCCGAGGCCGTGGCATGTCATGCGGGCCGAGGCCGTGGCATGGCAAGTTGGGCGGCGTCGTGGCAAGGCATGCTGGCCGAGGCCGTGGCATGTCATGCGGGCCGAGGCCGTGGCATGGCATGCGGGCCGAGGCCGTGGCAAGGCATGTTGGGCGACGCCGTAGCAAGGCATGCGGGCCGAGGCCGTGGCATGTCATGCGGGCCGAGGCCGTGGCACGTCATGCGGGCCGAGGCCGTGGCATGGCATGTTTGGCCACGCCGTGGCAAGACATGCGGGCCGTGGCATGGCATGGCATGCGGGCCGAGGCCGTGGCTCGACATGTTGGCCAAGGCTAAGGCATGGCACGCCGGGCAACGCGGTGGCATGGCATGCTGGGCAACGCGGTGGCAAGGCATGCGGGCCGAGGCCGTGGCATGGCATGTTGGGCAACGCCGCAGCAAGGCATGCGGGCCGAGGCCGTGGCATGGCATGCGGGCCGAGTCCGTGGCATGGCATGCGGGCCGAGGCCGTGGCATGGCATGCGGGCCGAGGCCGTGGCATGGCATGTTGGGCGACGCCGTAGCAAGGCATGCGGTCCGAGGCCGTGGCATGTCATGCGGGCCGAGGCCGTGGCATGGCATGCGGGCCGAGGCCGTGGCATGGCATGTTGGGCGACGCCGTAGCAAGGCATGCGGGCCGAGGCCGTGGCATGTCATGCGGGCCGAGGCCGTGGCATGGCATGCGGGCCGAGGCCGTGGCATGGCAAGTTGGGCGGCGTCGTGGCAAGGCATGCGGGCCGAGGCCGTGGCATGTCATGCGGGCCGAGGCCGTGGCACGGCATGCGGGCCGAGGCCGTGGCACGTCATGCGGGCCGAGGCCGTGGCATGGCATGTTTGGCAACGCCGTGGCAAGACATGCGGGCTGTGGCATGGCATGGCATGCGGGCCGAGGCCGTGGCTCGACATGTTGGCCAAGGCTAAGGCATGGCACGCCGGGCAACGCGGTGGCATGGCATGCTGGGCAACGCGGTGGCAAGGCATGCGGGCCGAGGCCGTGGCATGGCATGTTGGGCAACGCCGCAGCAAGGCATGCGGGCCGAGGCCGTGGCATGGCATGCGGGCCGAGGCCGTGGCATGGCATGCGGGCCGAGGCCGTGGCATGGCATGTTGGGCGACGCCGTAGCAAGGCATGCGGGCCGAGGCCGTGGCATGTCATGCGAGCCGAGGCCGTGGCATGGCATGCGGGCCGAGGCCGTGGCATGGCAAGTTGGGCGACGTCGTGGCAAGGCATGCGGGCCGAGGCCGTGGCATGTCACGCGGGCCGAGGCCGTGGCATGGCATGCGGGCAGAGGCCGTGGCATGGCATGTTGGGCGACGCCGTCGCAAGGCATGCGGGCCGAGGCCGTGGCATGGCATGCGGGCCGAGGCCGTGGCATGGCATGTTGGGCGACGCCGTAGCAAGGCATGCGGGCCGAGGCCGTGGCATGTCATGGCATGTTGGGCGACGCCGTAGCAAGGCATGCGGGCCGAGGCCGTGGCATGGCATGTTTGGCAACGCCGTGGCAAGACATGAGGGCCGTGGCATGGCATGGCATGCGGGCCGAGGCCGTGGCACGACATGTTGGCCAAGGCTAAGGCATGGCACGCCGGGCAACGCGGTGGCATGGCATGCGGGCCGGGGCCGTGGCATGGCATGTTGGCCAACGTCGTAGCAAGGCATGCGGGCCGAGGCCGAGGCCGTGGCACGGCATGCGGGCCGAGGCTGTGGCATGGCATGTTGGGCGACGCCGTAGCAAGGCATGCGGTCCGAGGCCGTGGCATGTCATGCGGGCCGAGGCCGTGGCATGGCATGCGGGCCGAGGCCGTGGCATGGCATGTTGGGCGACGCCGTAGCAAGGCATGCGGGCCGAGGCCGTGCCGTGGCATGCGGGCCGAGGCCGTGGCATGGCATGCGGGCCGAGGCCGTGGCATGGCATGTTGGGCGACGCCGTAGCAAGGCATGCGGTCCGAGGCCGTGGCCTGTCATGCGGGCCGAGGCCGTGGCATGGCATGCGGGCCGAGGCCGTGGCATGGCATGCGGGCCGAGGCCGTGGCATGGCATGTTGGGCGACGCCGTAGCATGGCATGCGGGCCGAGGCCGTGGCATGTCATGCGCGCCGAGGCCGTGGCATGGCATGCGGGCCGAGGCCGTGGCATGGCAAGTTGGGCGACGTCGTGGCAAGGCATGCGGGCCGAGGCCGTGGCATGGCATGCGGGCCGAGGCCGTGGCAAGGCATGTTGGGCGACGCCGTCGCAAGGCATGCGGGCCGAGGCCGTGGCATGTCATGCGGGCCGAGGCCGTGGCATGGCATGCGGGCCGAGGCCGTGGCATGGCATGTTGGGCGACGCCGTAGCAAGGCATGCGGGCCGAGGCCGTGCCGTGGCATGCGGGCCGAGGCCGTGGCATGGCATGTTGGGCGACGCCGTAGCAAGGCATGCGGTCCGAGGCCGTGGCATGTCATGCGGGCCGAGGCCGTGGCATGGCATGCGGGCCGAGGCCGTGGCATGGCATGTTGGGCGACGCCGTAGCAAGGCATGCGGTCCGAGGCCGTGGCATGTCATGCGGGCCGAGGCCGTGGCATGGCATGCGGGCCGAGGCCGTGGCATGGCATGTTGGGCGACGCCGTAGCAAGGCATGCGGGCCGAGGCCGTGCCGTGGCATGCGGGCCGAGGCCGTGGCATGGCATGTTGGGCGACGCCGTAGCAAGGCATGCGGTCCGAGGCCGTGGCATGTCATGCGGGCCGAGGCCGTGGCATGGCATGCGGGCCGAGGCCGTGGCATGGCATGTTGGGCGACGCCGTAGCAAGGCATGCGGGCCGAGGCCGTGGCATGTCATGCGGGCCGAGGCCGTGGCATGGCAAGTTGGGCGGCGTCGTGGCAAGGCATGCTGGCCGAGGCCGTGGCATGTCATGCGGGCCGAGGCCGTGGCATGGCATGCGGGCCGAGGCCGTGGCAAGGCATGTTGGGCGACGCCGTAGCAAGGCATGCGGGCCGAGGCCGTGGCATGTCATGCGGGCCGAGGCCGTGGCACGTCATGCGGGCCGAGGCCGTGGCATGGCATGTTTGGCCACGCCGTGGCAAGACATGCGGGCCGTGGCATGGCATGGCATGCGGGCCGAGGCCGTGGCTCGACATGTTGGCCAAGGCTAAGGCATGGCACGCCGGGCAACGCGGTGGCATGGCATGCTGGGCAACGCGGTGGCAAGGCATGCGGGCCGAGGCCGTGGCATGGCATGTTGGGCAACGCCGCAGCAAGGCATGCGGGCCGAGGCCGTGGCATGGCATGCGGGCCGAGGCCGTGGCATGGCATGCGGGCCGAGGCCGTGGCATGGCATGCGGGCCGAGGCCGTGGCATGGCATGTTGGGCGACGCCGTAGCAAGGCATGCGGTCCGAGGCCGTGGCATGTCATGCGGGCCGAGGCCGTGGCATGGCATGCGGGCCGAGGCCGTGGCATGGCATGTTGGGCGACGCCGTAGCAAGGCATGCGGGCCGAGGCCGTGGCATGTCATGCGGGCCGAGGCCGTGGCATGGCATGCGGGCCGAGGCCGTGGCATGGCAAGTTGGGCGGCGTCGTGGCAAGGCATGCGGGCCGAGGCCGTGGCATGTCATGCGGGCCGAGGCCGTGGCACGGCATGCGGGCCGAGGCCGTGGCACGTCATGCGGGCCGAGGCCGTGGCATGGCATGTTTGGCAACGCCGTGGCAAGACATGCGGGCTGTGGCATGGCATGGCATGCGGGCCGAGGCCGTGGCTCGACATGTTGGCCAAGGCTAAGGCATGGCACGCCGGGCAACGCGGTGGCATGGCATGCTGGGCAACGCGGTGGCAAGGCATGCGGGCCGAGGCCGTGGCATGGCATGTTGGGCAACGCCGCAGCAAGGCATGCGGGCCGAGGCCGTGGCATGGCATGCGGGCCGAGGCCGTGGCATGGCATGCGGGCCGTGGCCGTGGCATGGCATCTTGGGCGACGCCGTCGCAAGGCATGCGGGCCGAGGCCGTGGCATGGCATGTTTGGCAACGCCGTGGCAAGACATGCGGGCCGTGGCATGGCATGGCATGCGGGCCGAGGCCGTGGCACGGCATGCGGGCCGAGGCCGTGGCATGGCATGTTGGGCGACGCCGTAGCAAGGCATGCGGGCTGAGGCCGTGGCCGTGGCATGGCATGCGGGCCGTGGCCGTGGCATGGCATGGCATGCGGGCCGAGGCCGTGGCATGGCATGTTGGGCAACGCCGTGGCAAGGCATGCGGGCCGAGGCCGTGGCATGGCATGATGGCCGAGGCCGTGGCATGTCATGCGGGCCGAGGCCGTGGCATGGCATGTTGGGCGACGCCGTAGCAAGGCATGCGGTCCGAGGCCGTGGCATGTTATGCGGGCCGAGGCCGTGGCATGGCTTGTTGGGCGACGCCGTAGCAAGGCATGCGGGCCGAGGCCGTGGCATGTCATGCTGGCCAAGGCCAAGGCATGACATGGCATGGCATGCGGGCCGAGGCCGTGGCATGGCATGTTGGGCAACGCCGTGGCAAGGCATGCGGGCCGAGGCCGTGGCATGGCATGATGGCCGAGGCCGTGGCATGCCATGCTGGCCAAGGCTAAGGCATGGCATGCCGGGCAACGCGGTGGCATGGCATGCTGGGCAACGCCGTGGCAAGGCATGCGGGCCGAGGCCGTGGCATGGCATGTTGGGCAACGCCTTGGCAAGACATGCGGGCCGAGGCCGTGGCATGGCATGGCATGTTGGGCAACGCCTTGGC
>NW_028129277.1:16912500-16922500 GCF_055761805.1 Camellia sinensis | reverse complement strand
ACGCTTTTCGCAAGGCACCTTCCACTAGGGAAGCGCAAGCAACCCGAAGGCGAGTCGAAGACAACCCGAGGGACATGGAGGAATGCACCAGTGGAGTTCGCTGCACAGGCAGGGATCCGTCCAACTCGCACAAACCGAACACAACTCACGCGCCACGACGTACACTGTGCACCAGCCCCCCAAAACGAATCACCCCCCGAAGGACCAAGAAGCCCGACGAACGCGCGAAAACATTTAGAGAGGCCGAGCAAGCACCGGTTAGCGCGAATGCAAATAACAAACGCAACAGGCAACTTTCGAGGGACATACTTCTCGCAACAAGCTTCCACAAGGAAAGCACAGGCAACTCGTTCGCACGCCAAAGCCAACCAAATGGCAATTTAACCGAGGGACATGCATTTCGCAAGGCAACTTGTACAATTACCCGAGGGACATGGCATGCTTGCCAAGGCCGTGGCTTGGCATGCTTGCCAAGGCCGTGGCATGACATGCTGCTGGCCAAGGCCGGGCATGCCATGCTGCTGGACAAGGCCGTGGCAAGGCATGCTGATGGCCGAGGCCGTGGCAAGGCATGCTGATGGCCGAGGCCGTGGCAAGGCATGCTGATGGCCGAGGCCGTGGCAAGGCATGCTGCTGGCCAAGGCGTTGGCATGGCATGCTGCTGCTGACCAAGGCTTGGGCTTGCCATGCTGCCGGCCAAGGCCGCGGCATGGCATGCTGCCGGCCAAGGCCGCGGCATGCCATGTTGCTGGCCAAGGCCGTGGCATGGCATGCTGCTGGCCAAGGCCGTGGCATGACATGCTGGCCAAGGCCGGGGCATGGCAAGCTGCTGGCCAAGGTCGTGGCATGGCACGCTGCTGGCCAAGGCCGGGGCATAGCACGCTGCTGGCCATGGCCGTGGCTTGGCAAGGTTGCCAAGGCCGGGGCATGGCGTGCTGCTGGCCAAGGCTTTGGCATGCCATGTTGCTGGCCAAGGCTGTGGCATGGCATGCTGCTGGCCAAGGCTGTGGCATGGCATGCTGCTGGCCAAGGCCGTGGCATGACATGCTGGCCAAGGCCGGGGCATGGCATGCTGCTGGCCAAGGTCGTGGCATGGCATGCTGCTGGCCAAGGCCGTGGCATGACATGCTTGCCAAGGCCAGGGCATGGCATGCTGCTGGCCAAGGCTTTGGCATGCCATGTTGCTGGCCAAGGCTGTGGCATGGCATGCTGCCCTAGGCCAACGTGCCACCGCCACCGCCGCGGGCCGCCACTCGACGCATCCCGTGCTTGGCTATGTAGTTTCGATGCCACAAGCCAATGCCACAAGCCAAGCGATGGCATGTGCCAAGCGCCCGCCTAGGCATAGGCGTGGCCTGTGGCCTGGCCATGCTGGCCAGCCTTAAGGGAGGTGCCCCCCCCTTATAATAGCCTGTTAAGCCCTTTTCAATCTGGCAGGAGGAAACATCAAGCATGTTCGAGGAGTCATAATGGGGTTTTTTTAAAAAGTAATGGTTTTTTGCCAAAACTTTCAACATGAAAGTTGTATGAAATAATTTAATACACCATAAAAAAAATTATAAAAAAATATTTGGCCACCGGAATATTTTATTTTAATTTATTTCAATTTTAATACTTAAAAAATAATAAAAATTACTAAAAATACTCAAAAAATTCTAGAAAAATTCCAACAATTATAAGATGAGGCACTAGTAATTATAGTAATTTTTTTAATTATTTTTTTATTTTTAATTTATTTTATTATAATTTTTATGAGTAAATAAATAATTAAAAAGCCCGACGAACGTGCAAAAACTCTTAGAGAAACCCAGCAAGCATCGGATAGCTCGAATGCAAATAACAAACGCAACAGGCAACTTCCGAGGGACATACTTTTCCCAACAAGCTTCCACTGGGGAAAGCACTAGCAACGTGTTCGCAAGTCAAAGGCAACCAAACCGGCTATTACCCGAGGGACAAGCATTTCGCAGGGCAACATATACGTAAGTCAAAGCCAAACCAAATGGCAATTACACGAGGGACAGGATTGCTTGCCAAGGGCGTGGCATGCGATGTTCTAGCCCAAGGCCAAGGCACGCCACGCTGCGGGACAAGGCCGTGGCAAGACATGCGGCTGGCCTTGGCCTTGGCATGGCATGCCGCCGGCTTTGGCTGGGCTGCGTTGGCCTTGCCATGGAATGTTGCTGGCTTCGGATGGGCTGCCTCGGCCTTGGCCTTGGCCGTGGCATGGCATGGCATGCTGCTGGCCTTGGCCTTGGCCTTGGCATGGCATGCTGCTGGCTTTGGCTGGGCTGCCTTGGCCGTGGCATGGCATGCTGCTGGCTTTGGCTGGGCTGCCTTGGCCGTGGCATGGCATGCTGCTGGCCTAGGCCTTGGCATGGCATGCTGCTGGCTTTGGCTGGGCTGCCTTGGCCGTGGCATGGCATGCTGCTGGCCTAGGCCTTGGCATGGCATGCTGCTGGCTTTGGCTGGCAGCCTTGGCCGTGGCATGGCATGCTGCTGGCCTTGGCCTTGGCATGGCATGCTGCTGGCTTTGCCTGGCCTGCCTTGGCCGTGGCATGGCATGCTGCTGGCCTTGGCCTTGGCATGGCATGCTGCTGGCTTTGGCTGGCCTGCCTTGGCCGTGGCATGGCATGCTGCTGGCCTAGGCCTTGGCATGGCATGCTGCTGGCTTTGGCTGGCCTGCCTTGGCCGTGGCATGGCATGCTGCTGGCCTAGGCATGGCATGGCATGCTGCTGGCTTTGGCTGGGCTGCCTTGGCCGTGGCATGGCATGCTGCTGGCCTTGGCCTTGATATGGCATGCTGCTGGCTTTGGCTGGGCTGCCTTGGCCGTGGCATGGCATGCTGCTGGCCTAGGCCTTGGCATGGCATGCTGCTGGCTTTGGCTGGGCTGCCTTGGCCTTGGCATGGCATGCTGCTGGCTTTGGCTGGCCTGCCTTGGCCGTGGCATGGCATGCTGCTGGCCTAGGCCATGGAATGGCATGCTGCTGGCTTTGGCTGGGCTGCCTTGGCCGTGGCATGGCATGCTGCTGCCCTTGGCCTTGATATGGCATGCTGCTGGCTTTGGCTGGGCTGCCTTGGCCGTGGCATGGCATGCTGCTGGCCTAGGCCTTGGCATGGCATGCTGCTGGCTTTGGCTGGCCTGCGTTGGCCGTGGCATGGCATGCTGCTGGCCTAGGCCTTCGCATGGCATGCTGCTGGCTTTGGCTGGGCGGCCTTGGCCGTGGCATGGCATGCTGCTGGCCTTGGCCTTGGCATGGCATGCTGCTGGCTTTGGCTGGGCTGCCTTGGCCGTGGCATGGCATGCTGGTGGCCTAGGCCTTGGCATGGCATGCTGCTGGCTTTGGCTGGCCTGCCTTGGCCGTGGCAGGGCATGCTGCTGGCCTAAGCCTTGGCATGGCATGCTGCTGGCTTTGGTTGGGCTGCCTTGGCCGTGGCATGGCATGCTGCTGGCCTTGGCCTTGGCATGGCATGCTGCTCGCTTTGGTTGGCCTGCCTTGGCCGTGGCATGGCATGCTGCTGGCCTAGGCCTTGGCATGGCATGCTGCTGGCTTTGGCTGGGCTGCCTTGGCCGTGGCATGGCATGCTGCTGGCCTTGGCCTTGGCATGCCATGCTGTTGGCTTTGGCTGGCCTGCCTTGGCCGTGGCATGGCATGCTGCTGGCCTAGGCCTTGGCATGGCATGCTGCTGGCTTTGGCTGGGCTGCCTTGGCCGTGGCATGGCATGCTGCTGGCCTTGGCCTTGGCATGGCATGCTGCTGGCTTTGGCTGGGCTGCCTTGGCCGTGGCATGGCATGCTGCTGGCCTTGGCCTTGGCATGGCATGCTGCTGGCTTTGGCTGGGCTGCCTTGGTCGTGGCATGGCATGCTGCTGGCCTAGGCCTTGGCATGGCATGCTGCTGGCTTTGGCTGGGCTGCCTTGGCCGTGGCATGGCATGCTGCTGGCCTAGGCCTTGGCATGGTATGCTGCTGGCCTAGGCCTTGGCATGGCATGCTGCTGGCTTTGGCTGGCAGCCTTGGCCGTGGCATGGCATGCTGCTGGCCTTGGCCTTGGCATGGCATGCTGCTGGCCTTGGCCTTGGCATGGCATGCTGCTGGCTTTGGCAGGCCTGCCTTGGCCGTGGCATGGCATGCTGCTGGCCTTGGCCTTGGCATGGCATGCTGCTGGCTTTGGCTGGCCTGCCTTGGCCGTGGCATGGCATGCTGCTGGCCTAGGCCTTGGCATGGCATGCTGCTGGCTTTGGCTGGCCTGCCTTGGCCGTGGCATGGCATGCTGCTGGCCTAGGCATGGCATGGCATGCTGCTGGCTTTGGCTGGGCTGCCTTTGCCGTGGCATGGCATGCTGCTGGCCTTGGCCTTGATATGGCATGCTGCTGGCTTTGGCTGGGCTGCCTTGGCCGTGGCATGGCATGCTGCTGGCCTAGGCCTTGGCATGGCATGCTGCTGGCTTTGGCTGGGCTGCCTTGGCCGTGGCATGGCATGCTGCTGGCCTTGGCCTTGGCATGGCATGCTGCTGGCTTTGGCTGGCCTGCCTTGGCCGTGGCATGGCATGCTGCTGGCCTAGGCCATGGCATGGCATGCTGCTGGCTTTGGCTGGGCTGCCTTGGCCGTGGCATGGCATGCTGCTGCCCTTGGCCTTGATATGGCATGCTGCTGGCTTTGGCTGGGCTGCCATGGCCGTGGCATGGCATGCTGCTGGCCTAGGCCTTGGCATGGCATGCTGCTGGCTTTGGCTGGCCTGCGTTGGCCGTGGCATGGCATGCTGCTGGCCTAGGCCTTGGCATGGCATGCTGCTGGCTTTGGCTGGGCTGCCTTGGCCGTGGCATGGCATGCTGCTGGCCTTGGCCTTGGCATGGCATGCTGCTGGCTTTGGCTGGGCTGCCTTGGCCGTGGCATGGCATGCTGGTGGCCTAGGCCTTGGCATGGCATGCTGCTGGCTTTGGCTGGCCTGCTTTGGCCGTGGCATGGCATGCTGCTGGCCTAAGCCTTGGCATGGCATGCTGCTGGCTTTGGTTGGGCTGCCTTGGCCGTGGCATGGCATGCTGCTGGCCTAGGCCTTGGCATGGCATGCTGCTCGCTTTGGCTGGCCTGCCTTGGCCGTGGCATGGCATGCTGCTGGCCTAGGCCTTGGCATGGCATGCTGCTGGCTTTGGCTGGGCTGCCTTGGCCGTGGCATGGCATGCTGCTGGCCTTGGCCTTGGCATGCCATGCTGTTGGCTTTGGCTGGCCTGCCTTGGCCGTGGCATGGCATGCTGCTGGCCTAGGCCTTGGCATGGCATGCTGCTGGCTTTGGCTGGGCTGCCTTGGCCGTGGCATGGCATGCTGCTGGCCTTGGCCTTGGCATTGCATGCTGCTGGCTTTGGCTGGGCTGCCTTGGCCGTGGCATGGCATGCTGCTGGCCTTGGCCTTGGCATGGCATGCTGCTGGCTTTGGCTGGGCTGCCTTGGCCGTGGCATGGCATGCTGCTGGCCTAGGCCTTGGCATGGCATGCTGCTGGCTTTGGCTGGGCTGCCTTGGCCGTGGCATGGCATGCTGCTGGCCTAGGCCGTGGCATGGCATGCTGCTGGCCTTGGCCTTGGCATGGCATGCTGCTGGCTTTGGCTGGCCTGCCTTGGCCGTGGCATGGCATGCTGCTGGCCTAGGCCTTGGCATGGCATGCTGCTGGCTTTGGCTGGCCTGTTTTGGCCGTGGCATGGCATGCTGCTGGCCTAGGCCTTGGCATGGCATGCTGCTGGCTTTGGCTGGCCTGCCTTGGCCGTGGCATGGCATGCTGCTGGCCTAGGCCATGGCATGGCATGCTGCTGGCTTTGGCTGGGCTGCCTTGGCCGTGGCATGGCATGCTGCTGGCCTTGGCCTTGATATGGCATGCTGCTGGCTTTGGCTGGGCTGCCTTGGCCGTGCCATGGCATGCTGCTGGCCTAGGCCTTGGCATGGCATGCTGCTGGCTTTGGCTGGCCTGCCTTGGCCGTGGCATGGCATGCTGCTGGCCTTGGCCTTGGCATGGCATGCTGCTGGCTTTGGCTGGCCTGCCTTGGCCGTGGCATGGCATGCTGCTGGCCTAGGCCATGGCATGGCATGCTGCTGGCTTTGGCTGGGCTGCCTTGGCCGTGGCATGGCATGCTGCTGCCCTTGGCCGTGATATGGCATGCTGCTGGCTTTGGCTGGGCTGCCTTGGCCGTGGCATGGCATGCTGCTGGCCTAGGCCTTGGCATGGCATGTTGCTGGCTTTGGCTGGCCTGCCTTGGCCGTGGCATGGCATGCTGCTGGCCTAGGCCTTGGCATGGCATGCTGCTGGCTTTGGCTGGGCTGCCTTGGCCGTGGCATGGCATGCTGCTGGCCTTGGCCTTGGCATGGCATGCTGCTGGCTTTGGCGGGGCTGCCTTGGCCGTGGCATGGCATGCTGGTGGCCTAGGCCTTGGCATGGCATGCTGCTGGCTTTGGCTGGCCTGCCTTGGCCGTGGCATGGCATGCTGCTGGCCTAGGCCTTGGCATGGCATGCTGCTGGCTTTGGTTGGGCTGCCTTGGCCGTGGCATGGCATGCTGCTGGCCTTGGCCTTGGCATGGCATGCTGCTGGCTTTGGCTGGCCTGCCTTGGCCGTGGCATGGCATGCTGCTGGCCTTGGCCTTGGCATGGCATGCTGCTGGCTTTGGCTGGGCTGCCTTGGCCGTGGCATGGCATGCTGCTGGCCTAGGCCTTGGCATGGCATGCTGCTGGCTTTGGCTGGGCTGCCTTGGCCGTGGCATGGCATGCTGCTGGCCTAGGCCGTGGCATGGCATGCTGCTGGCCTAGGCCGTGGCATGGCATGCTGCTGGCCTTGGCCTTGGCATGGCATGCTGCTGGCTTTGGCTGGCCTGCCTTGGCCGTGGCATGGCATGCTGCTGGCCTAGGCCTTGGCATGGCATGCTGCTGGCTTTGGGTGGGCTGCCTTGGCCGTGGCATGGCATGCTGCTGGCCTTGGCCTTGGCATGGCATGCTGCTGGCTTTGGCTGGCCTGCCTTGGCTGTGGCATGGCATGCTGCTGGCCTAGGCCTTGGCATGGCATGCTGCTGGCTTTGGCTGGGCTGCCTTGGCCGTGGCATGGCATGCTGCTGGCCTTGGCCTTGGCATGGCATGCTGCTGGCTTTGGCTGGGCTGCCTTGGCCGTGGCATGGCATGCTGCTGGCTTTGGCTTGCCTGCCTTGGCCGTGGCATGGCATGCTGCTGGCCTAGGCCTTGGCATGGCATGCTGCTGGCTTTGGCTGGGCTGCCTTGGCCGTGGCATGGCATGCTGCTGGCCTTGGCCTTGGCATGGCATGCTGCTGGCTTTGGCTGGGCTGCCTTGGCCGTGGCATGGCATGCTGGTGGCCTAGGCCTTGGCATGGCATGCTGCTGGCTTTGGCTGGCCTGCCTTGGCCGTGGCATGGCATGCTGCTGGCCTAGGCCTTGGCATGGCATGCTGCTGGCTTTGGGTGGGCTGCCTTGGCCGTGGCATGGCATGCTGCTGGCCTTGGCCTTGGCATGGCATGCTGCTGGCTTTGGCTGGCCTGCCTTGGCCGTGGCATGGCATGCTGCTGGCCTAGGCCTTGGCATGGCATGCTGCTGGCTTTGGCTGGGCTGCCTTGGCCGTGGCATGGCATGCTGCTGGCCTTGGCCTTGGCATGGCATGCTGCTGGCTTTGGCTGGGCTGCCTTGGCCGTGGCATGGCATGCTGCTGGCTTTGGCTTGCCTGCCTTGGCCGTGGCATGGCATGCTGCTGGCCTAGGCCTTGGCATGGCATGCTGCTGGCTTTGGCTGGGCTGCCTTGGCCGTGGCATGGCATGCTGCTGGCCTTGGCCTTGGCATGGCATGCTGCTGGCTTTGGCTGGGCTGCCTTGGCCGTGGCATGGCATGCTGGTGGCCTAGGCCTTGGCATGGCATGCTGCTGGCTTTGGCTGGCCTGCCTTGGCCGTGGCATGGCATGCTGCTGGCCTAGGCCTTGGCATGGCATGCTGCTGGCTTTGGGTGGGCTGCCTTGGCCGTGGCATGGCATGCTGCTGGCCTTGGCCTTGGCATGGCATGCTGCTGGCTTTGGCTGGCCTGCCTTGGCCGTGGCATGGCATGCTGCTGGCCTAGGCCTTGGCATGGCATGCTGCTGGCTTTGGCTGGGCTGCCTTGGCCGTGGCATGGCATGCTGCTGGCCTTGGCCTTGGCATGGCATGCTGCTGGCTTTGGCTGGGCTGCCTTGGCCGTGGCATGGCATGCTGCTGGCTTTGGCTTGCCTGCCTTGGCCGTGGCATGGCATGCTGCTGGCCTAGGCCTTGGCATGGCATGCTGCTGGCTTTGGCTGGGCTGCCTTGGCCGTGGCATGGCATGCTGCTGGCCTTGGCCTTGGCATGGCATGCTGCTGGCTTTGGCTGGGCTGCCTTGGCCGTGGCATGGCATGCTGGTGGCCTAGGCCTTGGCATGGCATGCTGCTGGCTTTGGCTGGCCTGCCTTGGCCGTGGCATGGCATGCTGCTGGCCTAGGCCTTGGCATGGCATGCTGCTGGCTTTGGGTGGGCTGCCTTGGCCGTGGCATGGCATGCTGCTGGCCTTGGCCTTGGCATGGCATGCTGCTGGCTTTGGCTGGCCTGCCTTGGCCGTGGCATGGCATGCTGCTGGCCTAGGCCTTGGCATGGCATGCTGCTGGCTTTGGCTGGGCTGCCTTGGCCGTGGCATGGCATGCTGCTGGCCTTGGCCTTGGCATGGCATGCTGCTGGCTTTGGCTGGGCTGCCTTGGCCGTGGCATGGCATGCTGCTGGCCATGGCCTTGGCATGGCATGCTGCTGGCTTTGGCTTGCCTGCCTTGGCCGTGGCATGGCATGCTGCTGGCCTAGGCCTTGGCATGGCATGCTGCTGGCTTTGGCTGGGCTGCCTTGGCCGTGGCATGGCATGCTGCTGGCCTTGGCCTTGGCATGGCATGCTGCTGGCTTTGGCTGGCCTGCCTTGGCCGTGGCATGGCATGCTGCTGGCCTAGGCCTTGGCATGGCATGCTGCTGGCTTTGGCTGGGCTGCCTTGGCCGTGGCATGGCATGCTGCTGGCCTTGGCCTTGGCATGGCATGCTGCTGGCTTTGGCTTGCCTGCCTTGGCCGTGGCATGGCATGCTGCTGGCCTAGGCCTTGGCATGGCATGCTGCTGGCTTTGGCTGGGCTGCCTTGGCCGTGGCATGGCATGCTGCTGGCCTTGGCCTTGGCTTGGCATGCTGCTGGCTTTGGCTGGGCTGCCTTGGCCGTGGCATGGCATGCTGCTGGCCTTGGCCTTGGCATGGCATGCTGCTGGCTTTGGCTGGCCTGCCTTGGCCGTGGCATGGCATGCTGCTGGCCTTGGCATGGCATGCTGCTGGCTTTGGCTGGGCTGCCTTCGCCGTGGCATGCCATGCTGCTGGCCTTGGCCTTGGGGCTGGGCTGCCTTGGCTGCGGTTCTTATCACTAGACGTGCGTTGCGTGCGAAGGCGTGCAAAGGCGTGCGCGACCATGCGCGCAACACGCGCACCGTGGTCAAAAGACCACGCGCGCGGTATTCGCACAGGCCACGCTGCCCACGCCGCGGGCATGCCAGGCCGCCCAGGCCGTGCGCATGCCATGCCGTGCTGCCCAGGCCGGCTGCATGCCAGGCCGCCCAGGCCGTGCGCATGCCATGCCGTGCTGCCCACGCCGCGGGCATGCCAGGCCGGCTGCATGCCAGGCCGCCCAGGCCGTGCGCATGCCATGCCGTGCTGCCCACGCCGCGGGCATGCCAGGCCGCCCAGGCCGTGCGCATGCCATGCCGTGCTGCCCATGCCGCGCGCATGCCAGGCCGCCCACGCCCGCGCGCATGCCACGCCATGCTGCCCAAGGCCGCGCCCAGGCCGCGCAAGGCCGCGCCCAGGCCGCCCAAGGCCGCGCCCAGGCCGCGCAAGGCCGCGCCCAGGCCGCCCAAGGCCGCGCCCAGGCCGCGCAAGGCCGCGCCCAGGCCGCCCAAGGCCGCGCCCAGGCCGCGCAAGGCCGCCCAAGGCCGCGGTCCA
>NW_028129277.1:16887500-16902500 GCF_055761805.1 Camellia sinensis | reverse complement strand
GCCCCCCAAAACGAATCACCCCCCGAAGGACTAAGAAGCCCGACGAACGCGCGAAAACATTTAGAGAGGCCGAGCAAGCACCGGTTAGCGCGAATGCAAATAACAAACGCAACAGGCAAATTTCGAGGGACATACTTTTCGCAACAAGCTTCCACTAGGAAAGCATAGGCAACTCGTTCGAACGTCAAAGCCAACCAAATGGCAATTACCCGAGGGACACGCTTTTCGCAAGGCACCTTCCACTAGGGAAGCGCAAGCAACCCGAAGGCGAGTCGAAGACAACCCGAGGGACATGGAGGAATGCACCAGTGGAGTTCGCTGCACAGGCAGGGATCCGTCCAACTCGCACAAACCGAACACAACTCACGCGCCACGACGTACACTGTGCACCAGCCCTCCAAAACGAATCACCCCCCGAAGGACCAAGAAGCCCGACGAACGCGCGAAAACATTTAGAGAGGCCGAGCAAGCACCGGTTAGCGCGAATGCAAATAACAAACGCAACAGGCAACTTTCGAGGGACATACTTCTCGCAACAAGCTTCCACAAGGAAAGCACAGGCAACTCGTTCGCACGCCAAAGCCAACCAAATGGCAATTTAACCGAGGGACATGCATTTCGCAAGGCAACTTGTACAATTACCCGAGGGACATGGCATGCTTGCCAAGGCCGTGGCTTGGCATGCTTGCCAAGGCCGTGGCATGACATGCTGCTGGCCAAGGCCGGGCATGCCATGCTGCTGGACAAGGCCGTGGCAAGGCATGCTGATGGCCGAGGCCGTGGCAAGGCATGCTGATGGCCGAGGCCGTGGCAAGGCATGCTGATGGCCGAGGCCGTGGCAAGGCATGCTGCTGGCCAAGGCGTTGGCATGGCATGCTGCTGCTGACCAAGGCTTGGGCTTGCCATGCTGCCGGCCAAGGCCGCGGCATGGCATGCTGCCGGCCAAGGCCGCGGCATGCCATGTTGCTGGCCAAGGCCGTGGCATGGCATGCTGCTGGCCAAGGCCGTGGCATGACATGCTGGCCAAGGCCGGGGCATGGCAAGCTGCTGGCCAAGGTCGTGGCATGGCACGCTGCTGGCCAAGGCCGGGGCATAGCACGCTGCTGGCCATGGCCGTGGCTTGGCAAGGTTGCCAAGGCCGGGGCATGGCGTGCTGCTGGCCAAGGCTTTGGCATGCCATGTTGCTGGCCAAGGCTGTGGCATGGCATGCTGCTGGCCAAGGCTGTGGCATGGCATGCTGCTGGCCAAGGCCGTGGCATGACATGCTGGCCAAGGCCGGGGCATGGCATGCTGCTGGCCAAGGTCGTGGCATGGCATGCTGCTGGCCAAGGCCGTGGCATGACATGCTTGCCAAGGCCAGGGCATGGCATGCTGCTGGCCAAGGCTTTGGCATGCCATGTTGCTGGCCAAGGCTGTGGCATGGCATGCTGCCCTAGGCCAATGTGCCACCGCCACCGCCGCGGGCCGCCACTCGACGCATCCCGTGCTTGGCTATGTAGTTTCGATGCCACAAGCCAATGCCACAAGCCAAGCGATGGCATGTGCCAAGCGCCCGCCTAGGCATAGGCGTGGCCTGTGGCCTGGCCATGCTGGCCAGCCTTAAGGGAGGTGCCCCCCCCTTATAATAGCCTGTTAAGCCCTTTTCAATCTGGCAGGAGGAAACATCAAGCATGTTCGAGGAGTCATAATGGGGTTTTTTTAAAAAGTAATGGTTTTTTGCCAAAACTTTCAACATGAAAGTTGTATGAAATAATTTAATACACCATAAAAAAAATTATAAAAAATATTTGGCCACCGGAATATTTTATTTTAATTTATTTCAATTTTAATACTTAAAAAATAATAAAAATTACTAAAAATACTCAAAAAATTCTAGAAAAATTCCAACAATTATAAGATGAGGCACTAGTAATTATAGTAATTTTTTTAATTATTTTTTTATTTTTAATTTATTTTATTATAATTTTTATGAGTAAATAAATAATTAAAAAGCCCGACGAACGTGCAAAAACTCTTAGAGAAACCCAGCAAGCATCGGATAGCTCGAATGCAAATAACAAACGCAACAGGCAACTTCCGAGGGACATACTTTTCCCAACAAGCTTCCACTGGGGAAAGCACTAGCAACGTGTTCGCAAGTCAAAGGCAACCAAACCGGCTATTACCCGAGGGACAAGCATTTCGCAGGGCAACATATACGTAAGTCAAAGCCAAACCAAATGGCAATTACACGAGGGACAGGATTGCTTGCCAAGGGCGTGGCATGCGATGTTCTAGCCCAAGGCCAAGGCACGCCACGCTGCGGGACAAGGCCGTGGCAAGACATGCGGCTGGCCTTGGCCTTGGCATGGCATGCCGCCGGCTTTGGCTGGGCTGCGTTGGCCTTGCCATGGAATGTTGCTGGCTTCGGATGGGCTGCCTCGGCCTTGGCCTTGGCCGTGGCATGGCATGGCATGCTGCTGGCCTTGGCCTTGGCCTTGGCATGGCATGCTGCTGGCTTTGGCTGGGCTGCCTTGGCCGTGGCATGGCATGCTGCTGGCTTTGGCTGGGCTGCCTTGGCCGTGGCATGGCATGCTGCTGGCCTAGGCCTTGGCATGGCATGCTGCTGGCTTTGGCTGGGCTGCCTTGGCCGTGGCATGGCATGCTGCTGGCCTAGGCCTTGGCATGGCATGCTGCTGGCTTTGGCTGGCAGCCTTGGCCGTGGCATGGCATGCTGCTGGCCTTGGCCTTGGCATGGCATGCTGCTGGCTTTGGCTGGCCTGCCTTGGCCGTGGCATGGCATGCTGCTGGCCTTGGCCTTGGCATGGCATGCTGCTGGCTTTGGCTGGCCTGCCTTGGCCGTGGCATGGCATGCTGCTGGCCTAGGCCTTGGCATGGCATGCTGCTGGCTTTGGCTGGCCTGCCTTGGCCGTGGCATGGCATGCTGCTGGCCTAGGCATGGCATGGCATGCTGCTGGCTTTGGCTGGGCTGCCTTGGCCGTGGCATGGCATGCTGCTGGCCTTGGCCTTGATATGGCATGCTGCTGGCTTTGGCTGGGCTGCCTTGGCCGTGGCATGGCATGCTGCTGGCCTAGGCCTTGGCATGGCATGCTGCTGGCTTTGGCTGGGCTGCCTTGGCCTTGGCATGGCATGCTGCTGGCTTTGGCTGGCCTGCCTTGGCCGTGGCATGGCATGCTGCTGGCCTAGGCCATGGCATGGCATGCTGCTGGCTTTGGCTGGGCTGCCTTGGCCGTGGCATGGCATGCTGCTGCCCTTGGCCTTGATATGGCATGCTGCTGGCTTTGGCTGGGCTGCCTTGGCCGTGGCATGGCATGCTGCTGGCCTAGGCCTTGGCATGGCATGCTGCTGGCTTTGGCTGGCCTGCGTTGGCCGTGGCATGGCATGCTGCTGGCCTAGGCCTTCGCATGGCATGCTGCTGGCCTAGGCCTTCGCATGGCATGCTGCTGGCTTTGGCTGGGCTGCCTTGGCCGTGGCATGGCATGCTGCTGGCCTTGGCCTTGGCATGGCATGCTGCTGGCTTTGGCTGGGCTGCCTTGGCCGTGGCATGGCATGCTGGTGGCCTAGGCCTTGGCATGGCATGCTGCTGGCTTTGGCTGGCCTGCCTTGGCCGTGGCATGGCATGCTGCTGGCCTAAGCCTTGGCATGGCATGCTGCTGGCTTTGGTTGGGCTGCCTTGGCCGTGGCATGGCATGCTGCTGGCCTTGGCCTTGGCATGGCATGCTGCTCGCTTTGGCTGGCCTGCCTTGGCCGTGGCATGGCATGCTGCTGGCCTAGGCCTTGGCATGGCATGCTGCTGGCTTTGGCTGGGCTGCCTTGGCCGTGGCATGGCATGCTGCTGGCCTTGGCCTTGGCATGCCATGCTGTTGGCTTTGGCTGGCCTGCCTTGGCCGTGGCATGGCATGCTGCTGGCCTAGGCCTTGGCATGGCATGCTGCTGGCTTTGGCTGGGCTGCCTTGGCCGTGGCATGGCATGCTGCTGGCCTTGGCCTTGGCATGGCATGCTGCTGGCTTTGGCTGGGCTGCCTTGGCCGTGGCATGGCATGCTGCTGGCCTTGGCCTTGGCATGGCATGCTGCTGGCTTTGGCTGGGCTGCCTTGGCCGTGGCATGGCATGCTGCTGGCCTAGGCCTTGGCATGGCATGCTGCTGGCTTTGGCTGGGCTGCCTTGGCCGTGGCATGGCATGCTGCTGGCCTAGGCCTTGGCATGGTATGCGGCTGGCCTAGGCCTTGGCATGGCATGCTGCTGGCTTTGGCTGGCAGCCTTGGCCGTGGCATGGCATGCTGCTGGCCTTGGCCTTGGCATGGCATGCTGCTGGCCTTGGCCTTGGCATGGCATGCTGCTGGCTTTGGCAGGCCTGCCTTGGCCGTGGCATGGCATGCTGCTGGCCTTGGCCTTGGCATGGCATGCTGCTGGCTTTGGCTGGCCTGCCTTGGCCGTGGCATGGCATGCTGCTGGCCTAGGCCTTGGCATGGCATGCTGCTGGCTTTGGCTGGCCTGCCTTGGCCGTGGCATGGCATGCTGCTGGCCTAGGCATGGCATGGCATGCTGCTGGCTTTGGCTGGGCTGCCTTGGCCGTGGCATGGCATGCTGCTGGCCTTGGCCTTGATATGGCATGCTGCTGGCTTTGGCTGGGCTGCCTTGGCCGTGGCATGGCATGCTGCTGGCCTAGGCCTTGGCATGGCATGCTGCTGGCTTTGGCTGGGCTGCCTTGGCCGTGGCATGGCATGCTGCTGGCCTTGGCCTTGGCATGGCATGCTGCTGGCTTTGGCTGGCCTGCCTTGGCCGTGGCATGGCATGCTGCTGGCCTAGGCCATGGCATGGCATGCTGCTGGCTTTGGCTGGGCTGCCTTGGCCGTGGCATGGCATGCTGCTGCCCTTGGCCTTGATATGGCATGCTGCTGGCTTTGGCTGGGCTGCCATGGCCGTGGCATGGCATGCTGCTGGCCTAGGCCTTGGCATGGCATGCTGCTGGCTTTGGCTGGCCTACGTTGGCCGTGGCATGGCATGCTGCTGGCCTAGGCCTTGGCATGGCATGCTGCTGGCTTTGGCTGGGCTGCCTTGGCCGTGGCATGGCATGCTGCTGGCCTTGGCCTTGGCATGGCATGCTGCTGGCTTTGGCTGGGCTGCCTTGGCCGTGGCATGGCATGCTGGTGGCCTAGGCCTTGGCATGGCATGCTGCTGGCTTTGGCTGGCCTGCCTTGGCCGTGGCATGGCATGCTGCTGGCCTAAGCCTTGGCATGGCATGCTGCTGGCTTTGGTTGGGCTGCCTTGGCCGTGGCATGGCATGCTGCTGGCCTAGGCCTTGGCATGGCATGCTGCTCGCTTTGGCTGGCCTGCCTTGGCCGTGGCATGGCATGCTGCTGGCCTAGGCCTTGGCATGGCATGCTGCTGGCTTTGGCTGGGCTGCCTTGGCCGTGGCATGGCATGCTGCTGGCCTTGGCCTTGGCATGCCATGCTGTTGGCTTTGGCTGGCCTGCCTTGGCCGTGGCATGGCATGCTGCTGGCCTAGGCCTTGGCATGGCATGCTGCTGGCTTTGGCTGGGCTGCCTTGGCCGTGGCATGGCATGCTGCTGGCCTTGGCCTTGGCATGGCATGCTGCTGGCTTTGGCTGGGCTGCCTTGGCCGTGGCATGGCATGCTGCTGGCCTTGGCCTTGGCATGGCATGCTGCTGGCTTTGGCTGGGCTGCCTTGGCCGTGGCATGGCATGCTGCTGGCCTAGGCCTTGGCATGGCATGCTGCTGGCTTTGGCTGGGCTGCCTTGGCCGTGGCATGGCATGCTGCTGGCCTAGGCCGTGGCATGGCATGCTGCTGGCCTTGGCCTTGGCATGGCATGCTGCTGGCTTTGGCTGGCCTGCCTTGGCCGTGGCATGGCATGCTGCTGGCCTAGGCCTTGGCATGGCATGCTGCTGGCTTTGGCTGGCCTGTTTTGGCCGTGGCATGGCATGCTGCTGGCCTAGGCCTTGGCATGGCATGCTGCTGGCTTTGGCTGGCCTGCCTTGGCCGTGGCATGGCATGCTGCTGGCCTAGGCCATGGCATGGCATGCTGCTGGCTTTGGCTGGGCTGCCTTGGCCGTGGCATGGCATGCTGCTGGCCTTGGCCTTGATATGGCATGCTGCTGGCTTTGGCTGGGCTGCCTTGGCCGTGCCATGGCATGCTGCTGGCCTAGGCCTTGGCATGGCATGCTGCTGGCTTTGGCTGGCCTGCCTTGGCCGTGGCATGGCATGCTGCTGGCCTTGGCCTTGGCATGGCATGCTGCTGGCTTTGGCTGGCCTGCCTTGGCCGTGGCATGGCATGCTGCTGGCCTAGGCCATGGCATGGCATGCTGCTGGCTTTGGCTGGGCTGCCTTGGCCGTGGCATGGCATGCTGCTGCCCTTGGCCGTGATATGGCATGCTGCTGGCTTTGGCTGGGCTGCCTTGGCCGTGGCATGGCATGCTGCTGGCCTAGGCCTTGGCATGGCATGTTGCTGGCTTTGGCTGGCCTGCCTTGGCCGTGGCATGGCATGCTGCTGGCCTAGGCCTTGGCATGGCATGCTGCTGGCTTTGGCTGGGCTGCCTTGGCCGTGGCATGGCATGCTGCTGGCCTTGGCCTTGGCATGGCATGCTGCTGGCTTTGGCGGGGCTGCCTTGGCCGTGGCATGGCATGCTGGTGGCCTAGGCCTTGGCATGGCATGCTGCTGGCTTTGGCTGGCCTGCCTTGGCCGTGGCATGGCATGCTGCTGGCCTAGGCCTTGGCATGGCATGCTGCTGGCTTTGGTTGGGCTGCCTTGGCCGTGGCATGGCATGCTGCTGGCCTTGGCCTTGGCATGGCATGCTGCTGGCTTTGGCTGGCCTGCCTTGGCCGTGGCATGGCATGCTGCTGGCCTTGGCCTTGGCATGGCATGCTGCTGGCTTTGGCTGGGCTGCCTTGGCCGTGGCATGGCATGCTGCTGGCCTAGGCCTTGGCATGGCATGCTGCTGGCTTTGGCTGGGCTGCCTTGGCCGTGGCATGGCATGCTGCTGGCCTAGGCCGTGGCATGGCATGCTGCTGGCCTTGGCCTTGGCATGGCATGCTGCTGGCTTTGGCTGGCCTGCCTTGGCCGTGGCATGGCATGCTGCTGGCCTAGGCCTTGGCATGGCATGCTGCTGGCTTTGGGTGGGCTGCCTTGGCCGTGGCATGGCATGCTGCTGGCCTTGGCCTTGGCATGGCATGCTGCTGGCTTTGGCTGGCCTGCCTTGGCCGTGGCATGGCATGCTGCTGGCCTAGGCCTTGGCATGGCATGCTGCTGGCTTTGGCTGGGCTGCCTTGGCCGTGGCATGGCATGCTGCTGGCCTTGGCCTTGGCATGGCATGCTGCTGGCTTTGGCTGGGCTGCCTTGGCCGTGGCATGGCATGCTGCTGGCTTTGGCTTGCCTGCCTTGGCCGTGGCATGGCATGCTGCTGGCCTAGGCCTTGGCATGGCATGCTGCTGGCTTTGGCTGGGCTGCCTTGGCCGTGGCATGGCATGCTGCTGGCCTTGGCCTTGGCATGGCATGCTGCTGGCTTTGGCTGGGCTGCCTTGGCCGTGGCATGGCATGCTGGTGGCCTAGGCCTTGGCATGGCATGCTGCTGGCTTTGGCTGGCCTGCCTTGGCCGTGGCATGGCATGCTGCTGGCCTAGGCCTTGGCATGGCATGCTGCTGGCTTTGGGTGGGCTGCCTTGGCCGTGGCATGGCATGCTGCTGGCCTTGGCCTTGGCATGGCATGCTGCTGGCTTTGGCTGGCCTGCCTTGGCCGTGGCATGGCATGCTGCTGGCCTAGGCCTTGGCATGGCATGCTGCTGGCTTTGGCTGGGCTGCCTTGGCCGTGGCATGGCATGCTGCTGGCCTTGGCCTTGGCATGGCATGCTGCTGGCTTTGGCTGGGCTGCCTTGGCCGTGGCATGGCATGCTGCTGGCCATGGCCTTGGCATGGCATGCTGCTGGCTTTGGCTTGCCTGCCTTGGCCGTGGCATGGCATGCTGCTGGCCTAGGCCTTGGCATGGCATGCTGCTGGCTTTGGCTGGGCTGCCTTGGCCGTGGCATGGCATGCTGCTGGCCTTGGCCTTGGCATGGCATGCTGCTGGCTTTGGCTGGCCTGCCTTGGCCGTGGCATGGCATGCTGCTGGCCTAGGCCTTGGCATGGCATGCTGCTGGCTTTGGCTGGGCTGCCTTGGCCGTGGCATGGCATGCTGCTGGCCTTGGCCTTGGCATGGCATGCTGCTGGCTTTGGCTTGCCTGCCTTGGCCGTGGCATGGCATGCTGCTGGCCTAGGCCTTGGCATGGCATGCTGCTGGCTTTGGCTGGGCTGCCTTGGCCGTGGCATGGCATGCTGCTGGCCTTGGCCTTGGCTTGGCATGCTGCTGGCTTTGGCTGGGCTGCCTTGGCCGTGGCATGGCATGCTGCTGGCCTTGGCCTTGGCATGGCATGCTGCTGGCTTTGGCTGGCCTGCCTTGGCCGTGGCATGGCATGCTGCTGGCCTTGGCATGGCATGCTGCTGGCTTTGGCTGGGCTGCCTTCGCCGTGGCATGCCATGCTGCTGGCCTTGGCCTTGGGGCTGGGCTGCCTTGGCTGCGGTTCTTATCACTAGACGTGCGTTGCGTGCGAAGGCGTGCAAAGGCGTGCGCGACCATGCGCGCAACACGCGCACCGTGGTCAAAAGACCACGCGCGCGGTATTCGCACAGGCCACGCTGCCCACGCCGCGGGCATGCCAGGCCGCCCAGGCCGTGCGCATGCCATGCCGTGCTGCCCAGGCCGGCTGCATGCCAGGCCGCCCAGGCCGTGCGCATGCCATGCCGTGCTGCCCACGCCGCGGGCATGCCAGGCCGGCTGCATGCCAGGCCGCCCAGGCCGTGCGCATGCCATGCCGTGCTGCCCACGCCGCGGGCATGCCAGGCCGGCTGCATGCCAGGCCGCCCAGGCCGTGCGCATGCCATGCCGTGCTGCCCATGCCGCGCGCATGCCAGGCCGCCCACGCCCGCGCGCATGCCACGCCATGCTGCCCAAGGCCGCGCCCAGGCCGCGCAAGGCCGCGCCCAGGCCGCCCAAGGCCGCGCCCAGGCCGCGCAAGGCCGCGCCCAGGCCGCCCAAGGCCGCGCCCAGGCCGCGCAAGGCCGCCCAAGGCCGCGGTCCAGGCCGCCCAAGGCCGCGGCCGAGCCGCCCCAGGCCGCAGCCCAGGCCGCGGTCGAGCCGCAGTGCATGTAACCCAAGGCCGCAGCCCAGGCCGCGCCCAACATGGGGCGTACCTGCCACTGCCTTGCCCTGGGCAAGGGAGGTGCCCCCCCCTTATAATAGCCTGTTAAGCCCTTTTCAATCTGGCAGGAGGAAACATCAAGCATGTTCGAGGAGTCATAATGGGGTTTTTTTAAAAAGTAATGGTTTTTTGCCAAAACTTTCAACATGAAAGTTGTAGGAAATAATTTAATACACCATAAAAAAAATTAAAAAAAATATTTTTTTTACAGAAAATATTTTATTTTAATTTATTTCGATATTAATACTTAAAAAATAATAAAAATTAATAAAAATAGTCAAAAAATTATGGAAAAATTCCCATAATTAAAGGATGATTCACTAGTAATTATAGAAATTATTAAATTATTTTTTTCATTTTTTTTATTTTATTTTGATTTTTTTATGCCAAATAAGGGCTTTAAAAATTCGAAAAGCTCCAGAAAAATTGCAAAAAAATAGGGAATGACATTTAAAATTGATTGTAGTGCATTTTTAATTGTGTTGCACGGTTTGGGTAAGATTATAAAAGAATCATGTTCAAAAAGATCGATCGAGGCGGTGGCACGCCATGGCCTTGGCCTTGGCCTTGGCCTTTGCCCGCGGCCTTGGCCTTTGCCTTGGCCTTGGCCATGCCTTGCACAGGGACTTGGCCTTGCCCACTGCCTTGGCCTTGGCTTTGGCCTTGGCCTTGGCATGGCATGGCATGCTCGCCGAGGCCGTGGCATGCCTTGCTGCTAGCCAAGGCCGTGGCGTGGCATGCTCGCCCAGCCCGTGGCATGCCGTGCTCGCCCAGCCCGTGGCACGCCATGTTGGCCCAAGGCATTGGCATGGCATGCCGGCCAAGGCATGCTGGCCAACGCTGCACAAGGCGGTGCCATGGCATGGCATGCTGACCAAGACCGTGCCATGGCATGCTGGGCGAGGCCGGGGCATGGCATGCTGGCCGAGGCCGTGGCTTGCCATGCCGCCACGGCCGTGGCATGCCGGGCAACGGACCGGCATGGCCCAGCCCGTGGCACGCCATGTTGGCCCAAGGCATTGGCATGGCATGCCGGCCAAGGCATGCTGGCCAACGCTGCGGCACGGCGTGCTGGACAAGGCGGTGCCATGGCATGGCATGCTGACCAAGACAGTGCCATGGCATGCTGGCCGAGGCCGTGGCATGGCATGCTGGCCGAGGCCGTGGCTTGCCATGCCGCCACGGCCGTGGCATGCTGGGCAACGGACCGGCATGGCATGCTGGCCGTGGCGGTGGCACGACATGCTGGCCAAGGCAGTGGCATGGCATGTAGGCCAAGGCTAAGGCATGGCACGCTGTGGCATGGCACGCTGGCCAAGGCAGTCGCAAGGCATGCGGGCCGAGGCCGCGGCACGGCCCGCTGGGCAACGCGGTGGCATGGCATGCTGGGCAACGCCGTGGCAAGGCATGCGGGCCGAGGCCTTGGCATGGCATGCTGGCCGAGGCCGTGGCATGGCATGCGGGCCGAGGCCGTGGCATGGCATGGCATGCGGGCCGAGGCCGTGGCATGGCATGCGGGCCGAGGCCGTGGCGTGGCATGGCATGGCATGTTGGGCAACGCCGTGGCAAGACATGCGGGCCGAGGCCGTGGCATGGCATGTTGGGCAACGCCCTGGCAAGCCATGCGGGCCGAGGCCGTGGCGTGGCATGTTCGCCAAGGCTAAGGCATGGCACGCCGGGCAACGCGGTGCATTGGCATGCTGGGCAGCGCGGTGGCAAGGCATGGGGGCCGAGGCCGTGGCATGGCATGTTGGGCAACGCCGTGGCAAGACATGCGGGCCGAGGCCGTGGCATGGCATGCGGGCCGAGGCCGTGGCACGACATGTTGGCCAAGGCTAAGGCATGGCACGCCGGGCAACGCGGTGGCATGGCATGCTGGGCAACGCGGTGGCAAGGCATGCGGGCCGAGGCCGTGGCATGGCATGTTGGGCAACGCCGTAGAAGGGCATGCGGGCCGAGGCCGTGGCATGGCATGCGGGCCGAGGCCGTGGCATGGCATGTTGGGCGACGCCGTAGCAAGGCATGCGGGCCGAGGCCGTGGCATGTCATGCGGGCCGAGGCCGTGGCATGGCATGCGGGCCGAGGCCGTGGCATGGCATGTTGGCCGAGGCCGTGGCAAGGCATGCGGGCCGAGGCCGTGGCATGGCATGTTTGGCAACGCCGTGGCAAGACATGCGGGCCGTGGCATGGCATGGCATGCGGGCCGAGGCCGTGGCACGACATGTTGGCCAAGGCTAAGGCATGGCACGCCGGGCAACGCGGTGGCATGGCACGCCGGGCAACGCGGTGGCAAGGCATGCGGGCCGGGGCCGTGGCATGGCATGTTGGGCGACGCCGTAGCAAGGCATGCGGTCCGAGGCCGTGGCATGTCATGCGGGCCGAGGCCATGGCATGGCATGCGGGCCGAGGCCGTGGCATGGCATGTTGGGCGACGCCGTAGCAAGGCATGCGGGCCGAGGCCGTGGCATGTCATGCGAGCCGAGGCCGTGGCATGGCATGCGGGCCGAGGCCGTGGCATGGCAAGTTGGGCGACGTCGTGGCAAGGCATGCGGGCCGAGGCCGTGGCATGTCACGCGGGCCGAGGCCGTGGCATGGCATGCGGGCAGAGGCCGTGGCATGGCATGTTGGGCGACGCCGTCGCAAGGCATGCGGGCCGAGGCCGTGGCATGGCATGCGGGCCGAGGCCGTGGCATGGCATGTTGGGCGACGCCGTAGCAAGGCATGCGGGCCGAGGCCGTGGCATGTCATGGCATGTTGGGCGACGCCGTAGCAAGGCATGCGGGCCGAGGCCGTGGCATGGCATGTTTGGCAACGCCGTGGCAAGACATGAGGGCCGTGGCATGGCATGGCATGCGGGCCGAGGCCGTGGCACGACATGTTGGCCAAGGCTAAGGCATGGCACGCCGGGCAACGCGGTGGCATGGCATGCGGGCCGGGGCCGTGGCATGGCATGTTGGCCAACGTCGTAGCAAGGCATGCGGGCCGAGGCCGAGGCCGTGGCACGGCATGCGGGCCGAGGCTGTGGCATGGCATGTTGGGCGACGCCGTAGCAAGGCATGCGGTCCGAGGCCGTGGCATGTCATGCGGGCCGAGGCCGTGGCATGGCATGCGGGCCGAGGCCGTGGCATGGCATGTTGGGCGACGCCGTAGCAAGGCATGCGGGCCGAGGCCGTGCCGTGGCATGCGGGCCGAGGCCGTGGCATGGCATGCGGGCCGAGGCCGTGGCATGGCATGTTGGGCGACGCCGTAGCAAGGCATGCGGTCCGAGGCCGTGGCCTGTCATGCGGGCCGAGGCCGTGGCATGGCATGCGGGCCGAGGCCGTGGCATGGCATGCGGGCCGAGGCCGTGGCATGGCATGTTGGGCGACGCCGTAGCATGGCATGCGGGCCGAGGCCGTGGCATGTCATGCGCGCCGAGGCCGTGGCATGGCATGCGGGCCGAGGCCGTGGCATGGCAAGTTGGGCGACGTCGTGGCAAGGCATGCGGGCCGAGGCCGTGGCATGGCATGCGGGCCGAGGCCGTGGCAAGGCATGTTGGGCGACGCCGTCGCAAGGCATGCGGGCCGAGGCCGTGGCATGTCATGCGGGCCGAGGCCGTGGCATGGCATGCGGGCCGAGGCCGTGGCATGGCATGTTGGGCGACGCCGTAGCAAGGCATGCGGGCCGAGGCCGTGCCGTGGCATGCGGGCCGAGGCCGTGGCATGGCATGTTGGGCGACGCCGTAGCAAGGCATGCGGTCCGAGGCCGTGGCATGTCATGCGGGCCGAGGCCGTGGCATGGCATGCGGGCCGAGGCCGTGGCATGGCATGCGGGCCGAGGCCGTGGCATGGCATGTTGGGCGACGCCGTAGCAAGGCATGCGGTCCGAGGCCGTGGCATGTCATGCGGGCCGAGGCCGTGGCATGGCATGCGGGCCGAGGCCGTGGCATGGCATGTTGGGCGACGCCGTAGCAAGGCATGCGGGCCGAGGCCGTGCCGTGGCATGCGGGCCGAGGCCGTGGCATGGCATGTTGGGCGACGCCGTAGCAAGGCATGCGGTCCGAGGCCGTGGCATGTCATGCGGGCCGAGGCCGTGGCATGGCATGCGGGCCGAGGCCGTGGCATGGCATGTTGGGCGACGCCGTAGCAAGGCATGCGGGCCGAGGCCGTGGCATGTCATGCGGGCCGAGGCCGTGGCATGGCATGCGGGCCGAGGCCGTGGCATGGCAAGTTGGGCGGCGTCGTGGCAAGGCATGCTGGCCGAGGCCGTGGCATGTCATGCGGGCCGAGGCCGTGGCATGGCATGCGGGCCGAGGCCGTGGCAAGGCATGTTGGGCGACGCCGTAGCAAGGCATGCGGGCCGAGGCCGTGGCATGTCATGCGGGCCGAGGCCGTGGCACGTCATGCGGGCCGAGGCCGTGGCATGGCATGTTTGGCCACGCCGTGGCAACACATGCGGGCCGTGGCATGGCATGGCATGCGGGCCGAGGCCGTGGCTCGACATGTTGGCCAAGGCTAAGGCATGGCACGCCGGGCAACGCGGTGGCATGGCATGCTGGGCAACGCGGTGGCAAGGCATGCGGGCCGAGGCCGTGGCATGGCATGTTGGGCAACGCCGCAGCAAGGCATGCGGGCCGAGGCCGTGGCATGGCATGCGGGCCGAGGCCGTGGCATGGCATGCGGGCCGAGGCCGTGGCATGGCATGCGGGCCGAGGCCGTGGCATGGCATGTTGGGCGACGCCGTAGCAAGGCATGCGGTCCGAGGCCGTGGCATGTCATGCGGGCCGAGGCCGTGGCATGGCATGCGGGCCGAGGCCGTGGCATGGCATGTTGGGCGACGCCGTAGCAAGGCATGCGGGCCGAGGCCGTGGCATGTCATGCGGGCCGAGGCCGTGGCATGGCATGCGGGCCGAGGCCGTGGCATGGCAAGTTGGGCGGCGTCGTGGCAAGGCATGCGGGCCGAGGCCGTGGCATGTCATGCGGGCCGAGGCCGTGGCACGGCATGCGGGCCGAGGCCGTGGCACGTCATGCGGGCCGAGGCCGTGGCATGGCATGTTTGGCAACGCCGTGGCAAGACATGCGGGCTGTGGCATGGCATGGCATGCGGGCCGAGGCCGTGGCTCGACATGTTGGCCAAGGCTAAGGCATGGCACGCCGGGCAACGCGGTGGCATGGCATGCTGGGCAACGCGGTGGCAAGGCATGCGGGCCGAGGCCGTGGCATGGCATGTTGGGCAACGCCGCAGCAAGGCATGCGGGCCGAGGCCGTGGCATGGCATGCGGGCCGAGGCCGTGGCATGGCATGCGGGCCGTGGCCGTGGCATGGCATGTTGGGCGACGCCGTCGCAAGGCATGCGGGCCGAGGCCGTGGCATGGCATGTTTGGCAACGCCGTGGCAAGACATGCGGGCCGTGGCATGGCATGGCATGCGGGCCGAGGCCGTGGCACGGCATGCGGGCCGAGGCCGTGGCATGGCATGTTGGGCGACGCCGTAGCAAGGCATGCGGGCTGAGGCCGTGGCCGTGGCATGGCATGCGGGCCGTGGCCGTGGCATGGCATGGCATGCGGGCCGAGGCCGTGGCATGGCATGTTGGGCAACGCCGTGGCAAGGCATGCGGGCCGAGGCCGTGGCATGGCATGATGGCCGAGGCCGTGGCATGTCATGCGGGCCGAGGCCGTGGCATGGCATGTTGGGCGACGCCGTAGCAAGGCATGCGGTCCGAGGCCGTGGCATGTTATGCGGGCCGAGGCCGTGGCATGGCTTGTTGGGCGACGC
>NW_028129277.1:16865000-16877500 GCF_055761805.1 Camellia sinensis | reverse complement strand
CACTAGGGAAGCGCAAGCAACCCGAAGGCGAGTCGAAGACAACCCGAGGGACATGGAGGAATGCACCAGTGGAGTTCGCTGCACAGGCAGGGATCCGTCCAACTCGCACAAACCGAACACAACTCACGCGCCACGACGTACACTGTGCACCAGCCCCCCAAAACGAATCACCCCCCGAAGGACTAAGAAGCCCGACGAACGCGCGAAAACATTTAGAGAGGCCGAGCAAGCACCGGTTAGCGCGAATGCAAATAACAAACGCAACAGGCAAATTTCGAGGGACATACTTTTCGCAACAAGCTTCCACTAGGAAAGCATAGGCAACTCGTTCGAACGTCAAAGCCAACCAAATGGCAATTACCCGAGGGACACGCTTTTCGCAAGGCACCTTCCACTAGGGAAGCGCAAGCAACCCGAAGGCGAGTCGAAGACAACCCGAGGGACATGGAGGAATGCACCAGTGGAGTTCGCTGCACAGGCAGGGATCCGTCCAACTCGCACAAACCGAACACAACTCACGCGCCACGACGTACACTGTGCACCAGCCCCCCAAAACGAATCACCCCCCGAAGGACTAAGAAGCCCGACGAACGCGCGAAAACATTTAGAGAGGCCGAGCAAGCACCGGTTAGCGCGAATGCAAATAACAAACGCAACAGGCAAATTTCGAGGGACATACTTTTCGCAACAAGCTTCCACTAGGAAAGCATAGGCAACTCGTTCGAACGTCAAAGCCAACCAAATGGCAATTACCCGAGGGACACGCTTTTCGCAAGGCACCTTCCACTAGGGAAGCGCAAGCAACCCGAAGGCGAGTCGAAGACAACCCGAGGGACATGGAGGAATGCACCAGTGGAGTTCGCTGCACAGGCAGGGATCCGTCCAACTCGCACAAACCGAACACAACTCACGCGCCACGACGTACACTGTGCACCAGCCCCCCAAAACGAATCACCCCCCGAAGGACCAAGAAGCCCGACGAACGCGCGAAAACATTTAGAGAGGCCGAGCAAGCACCGGTTAGCGCGAATGCAAATAACAAACGCAACAGGCAACTTTCGAGGGACATACTTCTCGCAACAAGCTTCCACAAGGAAAGCACAGGCAACTCGTTCGCGCGCCAAAGCCAACCAAATGGCAATTTAACCGAGGGACATGCATTTCGCAAGGCAACTTGTACAATTACCCGAGGGACATGGCATGCTTGCCAAGGCCGTGGCTTGGCATGCTTGCCAAGGCCGTGGCATGACATGCTGCTGGCCAAGGCCGGGCATGCCATGCTGCTGGACAAGGCCGTGGCAAGGCATGCTGATGGCCGAGGCCGTGGCAAGGCATGCTGATGGCCGAGGCCGTGGCAAGGCATGCTGATGGCCGAGGCCGTGGCAAGGCATGCTGCTGGCCAAGGCGTTGGCATGGCATGCTGCTGCTGACCAAGGCTTGGGCTTGCCATGCTGCCGGCCAAGGCCGCGGCATGGCATGCTGCCGGCCAAGGCCGCGGCATGCCATGTTGCTGGCCAAGGCCGTGGCATGGCATGCTGCTGGCCAAGGCCGTGGCATGACATGCTGGCCAAGGCCGGGGCATGGCAAGCTGCTGGCCAAGGTCGTGGCATGGCACGCTGCTGGCCAAGGCCGGGGCATAGCACGCTGCTGGCCATGGCCGTGGCTTGGCAAGGTTGCCAAGGCCGGGGCATGGCGTGCTGCTGGCCAAGGCTTTGGCATGCCATGTTGCTGGCCAAGGCTGTGGCATGGCATGCTGCTGGCCAAGGCTGTGGCATGGCATGCTGCTGGCCAAGGCCGTGGCATGACATGCTGGCCAAGGCCGGGGCATGGCATGCTGCTGGCCAAGGTCGTGGCATGGCATGCTGCTGGCCAAGGCCGTGGCATGACATGCTTGCCAAGGCCAGGGCATGGCATGCTGCTGGCCAAGGCTTTGGCATGCCATGTTGCTGGCCAAGGCTGTGGCATGGCATGCTGCCCTAGGCCAACGTGCCACCGCCACCGCCGCGGGCCGCCACTCGACGCATCCCGTGCTTGGCTATGTAGTTTCGATGCCACAAGCCAATGCCACAAGCCAAGCGATGGCATGTGCCAAGCGCCCGCCTAGGCATAGGCGTGGCCTGTGGCCTGGCCATGCTGGCCAGCCTTAAGGGAGGTGCCCCCCCCTTATAATAGCCTGTTAAGCCCTTTTCAATCTGGCAGGAGGAAACATCAAGCATGTTCGAGGAGTCATAATGGGGTTTTTTTAAAAAGTAATGGTTTTTTGCCAAAACTTTCAACATGAAAGTTGTATGAAATAATTTAATACACCATAAAAAAAATTATAAAAAAATATTTGGCCACCGGAATATTTTATTTTAATTTATTTCAATTTTAATACTTAAAAAATAATAAAAATTACTAAAAATACTCAAAAAATTCTAGAAAAATTCCAACAATTATAAGATGAGGCACTAGTAATTATAGTAATTTTTTTAATTATTTTTTTATTTTTAATTTATTTTATTATAATTTTTATGAGTAAATAAATAATTAAAAAGCCCGACGAACGTGCAAAAACTCTTAGAGAAACCCAGCAAGCATCGGATAGCTCGAATGCAAATAACAAACGCAACAGGCAACTTCCGAGGGACATACTTTTCCCAACAAGCTTCCACTGGGGAAAGCACTAGCAACGTGTTCGCAAGTCAAAGGCAACCAAACCGGCTATTACCCGAGGGACAAGCATTTCGCAGGGCAACATATACGTAAGTCAAAGCCAAACCAAATGGCAATTACACGAGGGACAGGATTGCTTGCCAAGGGCGTGGCATGCGATGTTCTAGCCCAAGGCCAAGGCACGCCACGCTGCGGGACAAGGCCGTGGCAAGACATGCGGCTGGCCTTGGCCTTGGCATGGCATGCCGCCGGCTTTGGCTGGGCTGCGTTGGCCTTGCCATGGAATGTTGCTGGCTTCGGATGGGCTGCCTCGGCCTTGGCCTTGGCCGTGGCATGGCATGGCATGCTGCTGGCCTTGGCCTTGGCCTTGGCATGGCATGCTGCTGGCTTTGGCTGGGCTGCCTTGGCCGTGGCATGGCATGCTGCTGGCTTTGGCTGGGCTGCCTTGGCCGTGGCATGGCATGCTGCTGGCCTAGGCCTTGGCATGGCATGCTGCTGGCTTTGGCTGGGCTGCCTTGGCCGTGGCATGGCATGCTGCTGGCCTAGGCCTTGGCATGGCATGCTGCTGGCTTTGGCTGGCAGCCTTGGCCGTGGCATGGCATGCTGCTGGCCTTGGCCTTGGCATGGCATGCTGCTGGCTTTGGCTGGCCTGCCTTGGCCGTGGCATGGCATGCTGCTGGCCTTGGCCTTGGCATGGCATGCTGCTGGCTTTGGCTGGCCTGCCTTGGCCGTGGCATGGCATGCTGCTGGCCTAGGCCTTGGCATGGCATGCTGCTGGCTTTGGCTGGCCTGCCTTGGCCGTGGCATGGCATGCTGCTGGCCTAGGCATGGCATGGCATGCTGCTGGCTTTGGCTGGGCTGCCTTGGCCGTGGCATGGCATGCTGCTGGCCTTGGCCTTGATATGGCATGCTGCTGGCTTTGGCTGGGCTGCCTTGGCCGTGGCATGGCATGCTGCTGGCCTAGGCCTTGGCATGGCATGCTGCTGGCTTTGGCTGGGCTGCCTTGGCCTTGGCATGGCATGCTGCTGGCTTTGGCTGGCCTGCCTTGGCCGTGGCATGGCATGCTGCTGGCCTAGGCCATGGCATGGCATGCTGCTGGCTTTGGCTGGGCTGCCTTGGCCGTGGCATGGCATGCTGCTGCCCTTGGCCTTGATATGGCATGCTGCTGGCTTTGGCTGGGCTGCCTTGGCCGTGGCATGGCATGCTGCTGGCCTAGGCCTTGGCATGGCATGCTGCTGGCTTTGGCTGGCCTGCGTTGGCCGTGGCATGGCATGCTGCTGGCCTAGGCCTTCGCATGGCATGCTGCTGGCCTAGGCCTTCGCATGGCATGCTGCTGGCTTTGGCTGGGCTGCCTTGGCCGTGGCATGGCATGCTGCTGGCCTTGGCCTTGGCATGGCATGCTGCTGGCTTTGGCTGGGCTGCCTTGGCCGTGGCATGGCATGCTGGTGGCCTAGGCCTTGGCATGGCATGCTGCTGGCTTTGGCTGGCCTGCCTTGGCCGTGGCATGGCATGCTGCTGGCCTAAGCCTTGGCATGGCATGCTGCTGGCTTTGGTTGGGCTGCCTTGGCCGTGGCATGGCATGCTGCTGGCCTTGGCCTTGGCATGGCATGCTGCTGGCTTTGGCTGGGCTGCCTTGGCCGTGGCATGGCATGCTGCTGGCCTAGGCCTTGGCATGGCATGCTGCTGGCTTTGGCTGGGCTGCCTTGGCCGTGGCATGGCATGCTGCTGGCCTAGGCCGTGGCATGGCATGCTGCTGGCCTTGGCCTTGGCATGGCATGCTGCTGGCTTTGGCTGGCCTGCCTTGGCCGTGGCATGGCATGCTGCTGGCCTAGGCCTTGGCATGGCATGCTGCTGGCTTTGGCTGGCCTGTTTTGGCCGTGGCATGGCATGCTGCTGGCCTAGGCCTTGGCATGGCATGCTGCTGGCTTTGGCTGGCCTGCCTTGGCCGTGGCATGGCATGCTGCTGGCCTAGGCCATGGCATGGCATGCTGCTGGCTTTGGCTGGGCTGCCTTGGCCGTGGCATGGCATGCTGCTGGCCTTGGCCTTGATATGGCATGCTGCTGGCTTTGGCTGGGCTGCCTTGGCCGTGCCATGGCATGCTGCTGGCCTAGGCCTTGGCATGGCATGCTGCTGGCTTTGGCTGGCCTGCCTTGGCCGTGGCATGGCATGCTGCTGGCCTTGGCCTTGGCATGGCATGCTGCTGGCTTTGGCTGGCCTGCCTTGGCCGTGGCATGGCATGCTGCTGGCCTAGGCCATGGCATGGCATGCTGCTGGCTTTGGCTGGGCTGCCTTGGCCGTGGCATGGCATGCTGCTGCCCTTGGCCGTGATATGGCATGCTGCTGGCTTTGGCTGGGCTGCCTTGGCCGTGGCATGGCATGCTGCTGGCCTAGGCCTTGGCATGGCATGTTGCTGGCTTTGGCTGGCCTGCCTTGGCCGTGGCATGGCATGCTGCTGGCCTAGGCCTTGGCATGGCATGCTGCTGGCTTTGGCTGGGCTGCCTTGGCCGTGGCATGGCATGCTGCTGGCCTTGGCCTTGGCATGGCATGCTGCTGGCTTTGGCGGGGCTGCCTTGGCCGTGGCATGGCATGCTGGTGGCCTAGGCCTTGGCATGGCATGCTGCTGGCTTTGGCTGGCCTGCCTTGGCCGTGGCATGGCATGCTGTTGGCCTAGGCCTTGGCATGGCATGCTGCTGGCTTTGGTTGGGCTGCCTTGGCCGTGGCATGGCATGCTGCTAGCCTTGGCCTTGGCATGGCATGTTGCTGGCTTTGGCTGGCCTGCCTTGGCCGTGGCATGGCATGCTGCTGGCCTTGGCCTTGGCATGGCATGCTGCTGGCTTTGGCTGGGCTGCCTTGGCCGTGGCATGGCATGCTGCTGGCCTAGGCCTTGGCATGGCATGCTGCTGGCTTTGGCTGGGCTGCCTTGGCCGTGGCATGGCATGCTGCTGGCCTAGGCCGTGGCATGGCATGCTGCTGGCCTTGGCCTTGGCATGGCATGCTGCTGGCTTTGGCTGGCCTGCCTTGGCCGTGGCATGGCATGCTGCTGGCCTAGGCCTTGGCATGGCATGCTGCTGGCTTTGGGTGGGCTGCCTTGGCCGTGGCATGGCATGCTGCTGGCCTTGGCCTTGGCATGGCATGCTGCTGGCTTTGGCTGGCCTGCCTTGGCCGTGGCATGGCATGCTGCTGGCCTAGGCCTTGGCATGGCATGCTGCTGGCTTTGGCTGGGCTGCCTTGGCCGTGGCATGGCATGCTGCTGGCCTTGGCCTTGGCATGGCATGCTGCTGGCTTTGGCTGGGCTGCCTTGGCCGTGGCATGGCATGCTGCTGGCTTTGGCTTGCCTGCCTTGGCCGTGGCATGGCATGCTGCTGGCCTAGGCCTTGGCATGGCATGCTGCTGGCTTTGGCTGGGCTGCCTTGGCCGTGGCATGGCATGCTGCTGGCCTTGGCCTTGGCATGGCATGCTGCTGGCTTTGGCTGGGCTGCCTTGGCCGTGGCATGGCATGCTGGTGGCCTAGGCCTTGGCATGGCATGCTGCTGGCTTTGGCTGGCCTGCCTTGGCCGTGGCATGGCATGCTGCTGGCCATGGCCTTGGCATGGCATGCTGCTGGCTTTGGCTTGCCTGCCTTGGCCGTGGCATGGCATGCTGCTGGCCTAGGCCTTGGCATGGCATGCTGCTGGCTTTGGCTGGGCTGCCTTGGCCGTGGCATGGCATGCTGCTGGCCTTGGCCTTGGCATGGCATGCTGCTGGCTTTGGCTGGCCTGCCTTGGCCGTGGCATGGCATGCTGCTGGCCTAGGCCTTGGCATGGCATGCTGCTGGCTTTGGCTGGGCTGCCTTGGCCGTGGCATGGCATGCTGCTGGCCTTGGCCTTGGCATGGCATGCTGCTGGCTTTGGCTGGGCTGCCTTGGCCGTGGCATGGCATGCTGCTGGCCATGGCCTTGGCATGGCATGCTGCTGGCTTTGGCTTGCCTGCCTTGGCCGTGGCATGGCATGCTGCTGGCCTAGGCCTTGGCATGGCATGCTGCTGGCTTTGGCTGGGCTGCCTTGGCCGTGGCATGGCATGCTGCTGGCCTTGGCCTTGGCATGGCATGCTGCTGGCTTTGGCTGGCCTGCCTTGGCCGTGGCATGGCATGCTGCTGGCCTAGGCCTTGGCATGGCATGCTGCTGGCTTTGGCTGGGCTGCCTTGGCCGTGGCATGGCATGCTGCTGGCCTTGGCCTTGGCATGGCATGCTGCTGGCTTTGGCTTGCCTGCCTTGGCCGTGGCATGGCATGCTGCTGGCCTAGGCCTTGGCATGGCATGCTGCTGGCTTTGGCTGGGCTGCCTTGGCCGTGGCATGGCATGCTGCTGGCCTTGGCCTTGGCTTGGCATGCTGCTGGCTTTGGCTGGGCTGCCTTGGCCGTGGCATGGCATGCTGCTGGCCTTGGCCTTGGCATGGCATGCTGCTGGCTTTGGCTGGCCTGCCTTGGCCGTGGCATGGCATGCTGCTGGCCTTGGCATGGCATGCTGCTGGCTTTGGCTGGGCTGCCTTCGCCGTGGCATGCCATGCTGCTGGCCTTGGCCTTGGGGCTGGGCTGCCTTGGCTGCGGTTCTTATCACTAGACGTGCGTTGCGTGCGAAGGCGTGCAAAGGCGTGCGCGACCATGCGCGCAACACGCGCACCGTGGTCAAAAGACCACGCGCGCGGTATTCGCACAGGCCACGCTGCCCACGCCGCGGGCATGCCAGGCCGCCCAGGCCGTGCGCATGCCATGCCGTGCTGCCCAGGCCGGCTGCATGCCAGGCCGCCCAGGCCGTGCGCATGCCATGCCGTGCAGCCCACGCCGCGGGCATGCCAGGCCGGCTGCATGCCAGGCCGCCCAGGCCGTGCGCATGCCATGCCGTGCTGCCCACGCCGCGGGCATGCCAGGCCGGCTGCATGCCAGGCCGCCCAGGCCGTGCGCATGCCATGCCGTGCTGCCCATGCCGCGCGCATGCCAGGCCGCCCACGCCCGCGCGCATGCCACGCCATGCTGCCCAAGGCCGCGCCCAGGCCGCGCAAGGCCGCGCCCAGGCCGCCCAAGGCCGCGCCCAGGCCGCGCAAGGCCGCGCCCAGGCCGCCCAAGGCCGCGCCCAGGCCGCGCAAGGCCGCGCCCAGGCCGCCCAAGGCCGCGCCCAGGCCGCGCAAGGCCGCCCAAGGCCGCGGTCCAGGCCGCCCAAGGCCGCGGCCGAGCCGCCCCAGGCCGCAGCCCAGGCCGCGGTCGAGCCGCAGTGCATGTAACCCAAGGCCGCAGCCCAGGCCGCGCCCAACATGGGGCGTACCTGCCACTGCCTTGCCCTGGGCAAGGGAGGTGCCCCCCCCTTATAATAGCCTGTTAAGCCCTTTTCAATCTGGCAGGAGGAAACATCAAGCATGTTCGAGGAGTCATAATGGGGTTTTTTTAAAAAGTAATGGTTTTTTGCCAAAACTTTCAACATGAAAGTTGTAGGAAATAATTTAATACACCATAAAAAAAATTAAAAAAAATATTTTTTTACAGAAAATATTTTATTTTAATTTATTTCGATATTAATACTTAAAAAATAATAAAAATTAATAAAAATAGTCAAAAAATTATGGAAAAATTCCCATAATTAAAGGATGATTCACTAGTAATTATAGAAATTATTAAATTATTTTTTTCATTTTTTTTATTTTATTTTGATTTTTTTATGCCAAATAAGGGCTTTAAAAATTCGAAAAGCTCCAGAAAAATTGCAAAAAAATAGGGAATGACATTTAAAATTGATTGTAGTGCATTTTTAATTGTGTTGCACGGTTTGGGTAAGATTATAAAAGAATCATGTTCAAAAAGATCGATCGAGGCGGTGGCACGCCATGGCCTTGGCCTTGGCCTTGGCCTTTGCCCGCGGCCTTGGCCTTTGCCTTGGCCTTGGCCATGCCTTGCACAGGGACTTGGCCTTGCCCACTGCCTTGGCCTTGGCTTTGGCCTTGGCCTTGGCATGGCATGGCATGCTCGCCGAGGCCGTGGCATGCCTTGCTGCTAGCCAAGGCCGTGGCGTGGCATGCTCGCCCAGCCCGTGGCATGCCGTGCTCGCCCAGCCCGTGGCACGCCATGTTGGCCCAAGGCATTGGCATGGCATGCCGGCCAAGGCATGCTGGCCAACGCTGCACAAGGCGGTGCCATGGCATGGCATGCTGACCAAGACCGTGCCATGGCATGCTGGGCGAGGCCGGGGCATGGCATGCTGGCCGAGGCCGTGGCTTGCCATGCCGCCACGGCCGTGGCATGCCGGGCAACGGACCGGCATGGCCCAGCCCGTGGCACGCCATGTTGGCCCAAGGCATTGGCATGGCATGCCGGCCAAGGCATGCTGGCCAACGCTGCGGCACGGCGTGCTGGACAAGGCGGTGCCATGGCATGGCATGCTGACCAAGACAGTGCCATGGCATGCTGGCCGAGGCCGTGGCATGGCATGCTGGCCGAGGCCGTGGCTTGCCATGCCGCCACGGCCGTGGCATGCTGGGCAACGGACCGGCATGGCATGCTGGCCGTGGCGGTGGCACGACATGCTGGCCAAGGCAGTGGCATGGCATGTAGGCCAAGGCTAAGGCATGGCACGCTGTGGCATGGCACGCTGGCCAAGGCAGTCGCAAGGCATGCGGGCCGAGGCCGCGGCACGGCCCGCTGGGCAACGCGGTGGCATGGCATGCTGGGCAACGCCGTGGCAAGGCATGCGGGCCGAGGCCTTGGCATGGCATGCTGGCCGAGGCCGTGGCATGGCATGCGGGCCGAGGCCATGGCATGGCATGGCATGCGGGCCGAGGCCGTGGCATGGCATGCGGGCCGAGGCCGTGGCGTGGCATGGCATGGCATGTTGGGCAACGCCGTGGCAAGACATGCGGGCCGAGGCCGTGGCATGGCATGTTGGGCAACGCCCTGGCAAGCCATGCGGGCCGAGGCCGTGGCGTGGCATGTTCGCCAAGGCTAAGGCATGGCACGCCGGGCAACGCGGTGCATTGGCATGCTGGGCAGCGCGGTGGCAAGGCATGGGGGCCGAGGCCGTGGCATGGCATGTTGGGCAACGCCGTGGCAAGACATGCGGGCCGAGGCCGTGGCATGGCATGCGGGCCGAGGCCGTGGCACGACATGTTGGCCAAGGCTAAGGCATGGCACGCCGGGCAACGCGGTGGCATGGCATGCTGGGCAACGCGGTGGCAAGGCATGCGGGCCGAGGCCGTGGCATGGCATGTTGGGCAACGCCGTAGAACGGCATGCGGGCCGAGGCCGTGGCATGGCATGCGGGCCGAGGCCGTGGCATGGCATGTTGGGCGACGCCGTAGCAAGGCATGCGGGCCGAGGCCGTGGCATGTCATGCGGGCCGAGGCCGTGGCATGGCATGCGGGCCGAGGCCGTGGCATGGCATGTTGGCCGAGGCCGTGGCAAGGCATGCGGGCCGAGGCCGTGGCATGGCATGTTTGGCAACGCCGTGGCAAGACATGCGGGCCGTGGCATGGCATGGCATGCGGGCCGAGGCCGTGGCACGACATGTTGGCCAAGGCTAAGGCATGGCACGCCGGGCAACGCGGTGGCATGGCACGCCGGGCAACGCGGTGGCAAGGCATGCGGGCCGGGGCCGTGGCATGGCATGTTGGGCGACGCCGTAGCAAGGCATGCGGTCCGAGGCCGTGGCATGTCATGCGGGCCGAGGCCATGGCATGGCATGCGGGCCGAGGCCGTGGCATGGCATGTTGGGCGACGCCGTAGCAAGGCATGCGGGCCGAGGCCGTGGCATGTCATGCGAGCCGAGGCCGTGGCATGGCATGCGGGCCGAGGCCGTGGCATGGCAAGTTGGGCGACGTCGTGGCAAGGCATGCGGGCCGAGGCCGTGGCATGTCACGCGGGCCGAGGCCGTGGCATGGCATGCGGGCAGAGGCCGTGGCATGGCATGTTGGGCGACGCCGTCGCAAGGCATGCGGGCCGAGGCCGTGGCATGGCATGCGGGCCGAGGCCGTGGCATGGCATGTTGGGCGACGCCGTAGCAAGGCATGCGGGCCGAGGCCGTGGCATGTCATGGCATGTTGGGCGACGCCGTAGCAAGGCATGCGGGCCGAGGCCGTGGCATGGCATGTTTGGCAACGCCGTGGCAAGACATGAGGGCCGTGGCATGGCATGGCATGCGGGCCGAGGCCGTGGCACGACATGTTGGCCAAGGCTAAGGCATGGCACGCCGGGCAACGCGGTGGCATGGCATGCGGGCCGGGGCCGTGGCATGGCATGTTGGCCAACGTCGTAGCAAGGCATGCGGGCCGAGGCCGAGGCCGTGGCACGGCATGCGGGCCGAGGCTGTGGCATGGCATGTTGGGCGACGCCGTAGCAAGGCATGCGGTCCGAGGCCGTGGCATGTCATGCGGGCCGAGGCCGTGGCATGGCATGCGGGCCGAGGCCGTGGCATGGCATGTTGGGCGACGCCGTAGCAAGGCATGCGGGCCGAGGCCGTGCCGTGGCATGCGGGCCGAGGCCGTGGCATGGCATGCGGGCCGAGGCCGTGGCATGGCATGTTGGGCGACGCCGTAGCAAGGCATGCGGTCCGAGGCCGTGGCCTGTCATGCGGGCCGAGGCCGTGGCATGGCATGCGGGCCGAGGCCGTGGCATGGCAAGTTGGGCGGCGTCGTGGCAAGGCATGCGGGCCGAGGCCGTGGCATGTCATGCGGGCCGAGGCCGTGGCACGGCATGCGGGCCGAGGCCGTGGCACGTCATGCGGGCCGAGGCCGTGGCATGGCATGTTTGGCAACGCCGTGGCAAGACATGCGGGCTGTGGCATGGCATGGCATGCGGGCCGAGGCCGTGGCTCGACATGTTGGCCAAGGCTAAGGCATGGCACGCCGGGCAACGCGGTGGCATGGCATGCTGGGCAACGCGGTGGCAAGGCATGCGGGCCGAGGCCGTGGCATGGCATGTTGGGCAACGCCGCAGCAAGGCACGCGGGCCGAGGCCGTGGCATGGCATGCGGGCCGAGGCCGTGGCATGGCATGCGGGCCGTGGCCGTGGCATGGCATGTTGGGCGACGCCGTCGCAAGGCATGCGGGCCGAGGCCGTGGCATGGCATGTTTGGCAACGCCGTGGCAAGACATGCGGGCCGTGGCATGGCATGGCATGCGGGCCGAGGCCGTGGCACGGCATGCGGGCCGAGGCCGTGGCATGGCATGTTGGGCGACGCCGTAGCAAGGCATGCGGGCTGAGGCCGTGGCCGTGGCATGGCATGCGGGCCGTGGCCGTGGCATGGCATGGCATGCGGGCCGAGGCCGTGGCATGGCATGTTGGGCAACGCCGTGGCAAGGCATGCGGGCCGAGGCCGTGGCATGGCATGATGGCCGAGGCCGTGGCATGTCATGCGGGCCGAGGCCGTGGCATGGCATGTTGGGCGACGCCGTAGCAAGGCATGCGGTCCGAGGCCGTGGCATGTTATGCGGGCCGAGGCCGTGGCATGGCTTGTTGGGCGACGCCGTAGCAAGGCATGCGGGCCGAGGCCGTGGCATGTCATGCTGGCCAAGGCCAAGGCATGACATGGCATGGCATGCGGGCCGAGGCCGTGGCATGGCATGTTGGGCAACGCCGTGGCAAGGCATGCGGGCCGAGGCCGTGGCATGGCATGATGGCCGAGGCCGTGGCATGCCATGCTGGCCAAGGCTAAGGCATGGCATGCCGGGCAACGCGGTGGCATGGCATGCTGGGCAACGCCGTGGCAAGGCATGCGGGCCGAGGCCGTGGCATGGCATGTTGGGCAACGCCTTGGCAAGACATGCGGGCCGAGGCCGTGGCATGGCATGGCATGTTGGGCAACGCCTTGGCAAGGCATGCGGGCCGA
>NW_028129277.1:16850000-16855000 GCF_055761805.1 Camellia sinensis | reverse complement strand
CGAGGGACACGCTTTTCGCAAGGCACCTTCCACTAGGGAAGCGCAAGCAACCCGAAGGCGAGTCGAAGACAACCCGAGGGACATGGAGGAATGCACCAGTGGAGTTCGCTGCACAGGCAGGGATCCGTCCAACTCGCACAAACCGAACACAACTCACGCGCCACGACGTACACTGTGCACCAGCCCCCCAAAACGAATCACCCCCCGAAGGACTAAGAAGCCCGACGAACGCGCGAAAACATTTAGAGAGGCCGAGCAAGCACCGGTTAGCGCGAATGCAAATAACAAACGCAACAGGCAAATTTCGAGGGACATACTTTTCGCAACAAGCTTCCACTAGGAAAGCATAGGCAACTCGTTCGAACGTCAAAGCCAACCAAATGGCAATTACCCGAGGGACACGCTTTTCGCAAGGCACCTTCCACTAGGGAAGCGCAAGCAACCCGAAGGCGAGTCGAAGACAACCCGAGGGACATGGAGGAATGCACCAGTGGAGTTCGCTGCACAGGCAGGGATCCGTCCAACTCGCACAAACCGAACACAACTCACGCGCCACGACGTACACTGTGCACCAGCCCCCCAAAACGAATCACCCCCCGAAGGACCAAGAAGCCCGACGAACGCGCGAAAACATTTAGAGAGGCCGAGCAAGCACCGGTTAGCGCGAATGCAAATAACAAACGCAACAGGCAACTTTCGAGGGACATACTTCTCGCAACAAGCTTCCACAAGGAAAGCACAGGCAACTCGTTCGCGCGCCAAAGCCAACCAAATGGCAATTTAACCGAGGGACATGCATTTCGCAAGGCAACTTGTACAATTACCCGAGGGACATGGCATGCTTGCCAAGGCCGTGGCTTGGCATGCTTGCCAAGGCCGTGGCATGACATGCTGCTGGCCAAGGCCGGGCATGCCATGCTGCTGGACAAGGCCGTGGCAAGGCATGCTGATGGCCGAGGCCGTGGCAAGGCATGCTGATGGCCGAGGCCGTGGCAAGGCATGCTGATGGCCGAGGCCGTGGCAAGGCATGCTGCTGGCCAAGGCGTTGGCATGGCATGCTGCTGCTGACCAAGGCTTGGGCTTGCCATGCTGCCGGCCAAGGCCGCGGCATGGCATGCTGCCGGCCAAGGCCGCGGCATGCCATGTTGCTGGCCAAGGCCGTGGCATGGCATGCTGCTGGCCAAGGCCGTGGCATGACATGCTGGCCAAGGCCGGGGCATGGCAAGCTGCTGGCCAAGGTCGTGGCATGGCACGCTGCTGGCCAAGGCCGGGGCATAGCACGCTGCTGGCCATGGCCGTGGCTTGGCAAGGTTGCCAAGGCCGGGGCATGGCGTGCTGCTGGCCAAGGCTTTGGCATGCCATGTTGCTGGCCAAGGCTGTGGCATGGCATGCTGCTGGCCAAGGCTGTGGCATGGCATGCTGCTGGCCAAGGCCGTGGCATGACATGCTGGCCAAGGCCGGGGCATGGCATGCTGCTGGCCAAGGTCGTGGCATGGCATGCTGCTGGCCAAGGCCGTGGCATGACATGCTTGCCAAGGCCAGGGCATGGCATGCTGCTGGCCAAGGCTTTGGCATGCCATGTTGCTGGCCAAGGCTGTGGCATGGCATGCTGCCCTAGGCCAACGTGCCACCGCCACCGCCGCGGGCCGCCACTCGACGCATCCCGTGCTTGGCTATGTAGTTTCGATGCCACAAGCCAATGCCACAAGCCAAGCGATGGCATGTGCCAAGCGCCCGCCTAGGCATAGGCGTGGCCTGTGGCCTGGCCATGCTGGCCAGCCTTAAGGGAGGTGCCCCCCCCTTATAATAGCCTGTTAAGCCCTTTTCAATCTGGCAGGAGGAAACATCAAGCATGTTCGAGGAGTCATAATGGGGTTTTTTTAAAAAGTAATGGTTTTTTGCCAAAACTTTCAACATGAAAGTTGTATGAAATAATTTAATACACCATAAAAAAAATTATAAAAAAATATTTGGCCACCGGAATATTTTATTTTAATTTATTTCAATTTTAATACTTAAAAAATAATAAAAATTACTAAAAATACTCAAAAAATTCTAGAAAAATTCCAACAATTATAAGATGAGGCACTAGTAATTATAGTAATTTTTTTAATTATTTTTTTATTTTTAATTTATTTTATTATAATTTTTATGAGTAAATAAATAATTAAAAAGCCCGACGAACGTGCAAAAACTCTTAGAGAAACCCAGCAAGCATCGGATAGCTCGAATGCAAATAACAAACGCAACAGGCAACTTCCGAGGGACATACTTTTCCCAACAAGCTTCCACTGGGGAAAGCACTAGCAACGTGTTCGCAAGTCAAAGGCAACCAAACCGGCTATTACCCGAGGGACAAGCATTTCGCAGGGCAACATATACGTAAGTCAAAGCCAAACCAAATGGCAATTACACGAGGGACAGGATTGCTTGCCAAGGGCGTGGCATGCGATGTTCTAGCCCAAGGCCAAGGCACGCCACGCTGCGGGACAAGGCCGTGGCAAGACATGCGGCTGGCCTTGGCCTTGGCATGGCATGCCGCCGGCTTTGGCTGGGCTGCGTTGGCCTTGCCATGGAATGTTGCTGGCTTCGGATGGGCTGCCTCGGCCTTGGCCTTGGCCGTGGCATGGCATGGCATGCTGCTGGCCTTGGCCTTGGCCTTGGCATGGCATGCTGCTGGCTTTGGCTGGGCTGCCTTGGCCGTGGCATGGCATGCTGCTGGCTTTGGCTGGGCTGCCTTGGCCGTGGCATGGCATGCTGCTGGCCTAGGCCTTGGCATGGCATGCTGCTGGCTTTGGCTGGGCTGCCTTGGCCGTGGCATGGCATGCTGCTGGCCTAGGCCTTGGCATGGCATGCTGCTGGCTTTGGCTGGCAGCCTTGGCCGTGGCATGGCATGCTGCTGGCCTTGGCCTTGGCATGGCATGCTGCTGGCTTTGGCTGGCCTGCCTTGGCCGTGGCATGGCATGCTGCTGGCCTTGGCCTTGGCATGGCATGCTGCTGGCTTTGGCTGGCCTGCCTTGGCCGTGGCATGGCATGCTGCTGGCCTAGGCCTTGGCATGGCATGCTGCTGGCTTTGGCTGGCCTGCCTTGGCCGTGGCATGGCATGCTGCTGGCTTTGGCTTGCCTGCCTTGGCCGTGGCATGCGGTCCGAGGCCGTGGCATGTCATGCGGGCCGAGGCCGTGGCATGGCATGCGGGCCGAGGCCGTGGCATGGCATGTTGGGCGACGCCGTAGCAAGGCATGCGGGCCGAGGCCGTGCCGTGGCATGCGGGCCGAGGCCGTGGCATGGCATGCGGGCCGAGGCCGTGGCATGGCATGTTGGGCGACGCCGTAGCAAGGCATGCGGTCCGAGGCCGTGGCCTGTCATGCGGGCCGAGGCCGTGGCATGGCATGCGGGCCGAGGCCGTGGCATGGCAAGTTGGGCGGCGTCGTGGCAAGGCATGCGGGCCGAGGCCGTGGCATGTCATGCGGGCCGAGGCCGTGGCACGGCATGCGGGCCGAGGCCGTGGCACGTCATGCGGGCCGAGGCCGTGGCATGGCATGTTTGGCAACGCCGTGGCAAGACATGCGGGCTGTGGCATGGCATGGCATGCGGGCCGAGGCCGTGGCTCGACATGTTGGCCAAGGCTAAGGCATGGCACGCCGGGCAACGCGGTGGCATGGCATGCTGGGCAACGCGGTGGCAAGGCATGCGGGCCGAGGCCGTGGCATGGCATGTTGGGCAACGCCGCAGCAAGGCATGCGGGCCGAGGCCGTGGCATGGCATGCGGGCCGAGGCCGTGGCATGGCATGCGGGCCGTGGCCGTGGCATGGCATGTTGGGCGACGCCGTCGCAAGGCATGCGGGCCGAGGCCGTGGCATGGCATGTTTGGCAACGCCGTGGCAAGACATGCGGGCCGTGGCATGGCATGGCATGCGGGCCGAGGCCGTGGCACGGTATGCGGGCCGAGGCCGTGGCATGGCATGTTGGGCGACGCCGTAGCAAGGCATGCGGGCTGAGGCCGTGGCCGTGGCATGGCATGCGGGCCGTGGCCGTGGCATGGCATGGCATGCGGGCCGAGGCCGTGGCATGGCATGTTGGGCAACGCCGTGGCAAGGCATGCGGGCCGAGGCCGTGGCATGGCATGATGGCCGAGGCCGTGGCATGTCATGCGGGCCGAGGCCGTGGCATGGCATGTTGGGCGACGCCGTAGCAAGGCATGCGGTCCGAGGCCGTGGCATGTTATGCGGGCCGAGGCCGTGGCATGGCTTGTTGGGCGACGCCGTAGCAAGGCATGCGGGCCGAGGCCGTGGCATGTCATGCTGGCCAAGGCCAAGGCATGACATGGCATGGCATGCGGGCCGAGGCCGTGGCATGGCATGTTGGGCAACGCCGTGGCAAGGCATGCGGGCCGAGGCCGTGGCATGGCATGATGGCCGAGGCCGTGGCATGCCATGCTGGCCAAGGCTAAGGCATGGCATGCCGGGCAACGCGGTGGCATGGCATGCTGGGCAACGCCGTGGCAAGGCATGCGGGCCGAGGCCGTGGCATGGCATGTTGGGCAACGCCTTGGCAAGACATGCGGGCCGAGGCCGTGGCATGGCATGGCATGTTGGGCAACGCCTTGGCAAGGCATGCGGGCCGAGGCCGTGGCATGGCATGCTAGCCGAGGCCGTGGCATGGCATGTTGGGCGACGCCGTGGCAAGGCATGCGGGCCGAGGCCGTGGCATGGCATGCGGGCCGAGGCCGTGGCACTGCATGTTGGGCGACGCCGTAGCAAGGCATGCGGGCCGAGGCCGAGGCCGTGGCATGGCATGTTGACCGAGGCCAAGGCATGGCATGCCGGGCAACGCGGTGGCATGGCATGCGCGGCCGAGGCCGTGGCAAGGCATGCGGGCCGAGGCCGTGGCATGGCATGTTGGGCGACGGCGTGGCAAGGCATGCGGGCCGAGGCCGTGGCATGGCATGCGGGCCGAGGCCGTGGCACTGCATGTTGGGCGACGCCGTAGCAAGGCATGC
>NW_028129277.1:16827500-16840000 GCF_055761805.1 Camellia sinensis | reverse complement strand
ACCAAATGGCAATTTAACCGAGGGACATGCATTTCGCAAGGCAACTTGTACAATTACCCGAGGGACATGGCATGCTTGCCAAGGCCGTGGCTTGGCATGCTTGCCAAGGCCGTGGCATGACATGCTGCTGGCCAAGGCCGGGCATGCCATGCTGCTGGACAAGGCCGTGGCAAGGCATGCTGATGGCCGAGGCCGTGGCAAGGCATGCTGATGGCCGAGGCCGTGGCAAGGCATGCTGATGGCCGAGGCCGTGGCAAGGCATGCTGCTGGCCAAGGCGTTGGCATGGCATGCTGCTGCTGACCAAGGCTTGGGCTTGCCATGCTGCCGGCCAAGGCCGCGGCATGGCATGCTGCCGGCCAAGGCCGCGGCATGCCATGTTGCTGGCCAAGGCCGTGGCATGGCATGCTGCTGGCCAAGGCCGTGGCATGACATGCTGGCCAAGGCCGGGGCATGGCAAGCTGCTGGCCAAGGTCGTGGCATGGCACGCTGCTGGCCAAGGCCGGGGCATAGCACGCTGCTGGCCATGGCCGTGGCTTGGCAAGGTTGCCAAGGCCGGGGCATGGCGTGCTGCTGGCCAAGGCTTTGGCATGCCATGTTGCTGGCCAAGGCTGTGGCATGGCATGCTGCTGGCCAAGGCTGTGGCATGGCATGCTGCTGGCCAAGGCCGTGGCATGACATGCTGGCCAAGGCCGGGGCATGGCATGCTGCTGGCCAAGGTCGTGGCATGGCATGCTGCTGGCCAAGGCCGTGGCATGACATGCTTGCCAAGGCCAGGGCATGGCATGCTGCTGGCCAAGGCTTTGGCATGCCATGTTGCTGGCCAAGGCTGTGGCATGGCATGCTGCCCTAGGCCAACGTGCCACCGCCACCGCCGCGGGCCGCCACTCGACGCATCCCGTGCTTGGCTATGTAGTTTCGATGCCACAAGCCAATGCCACAAGCCAAGCGATGGCATGTGCCAAGCGCCCGCCTAGGCATAGGCGTGGCCTGTGGCCTGGCCATGCTGGCCAGCCTTAAGGGAGGTGCCCCCCCCTTATAATAGCCTGTTAAGCCCTTTTCAATCTGGCAGGAGGAAACATCAAGCATGTTCGAGGAGTCATAATGGGGTTTTTTTAAAAAGTAATGGTTTTTTGCCAAAACTTTCAACATGAAAGTTGTATGAAATAATTTAATACACCATAAAAAAAATTATAAAAAAATATTTGGCCACCGGAATATTTTATTTTAATTTATTTCAATTTTAATACTTAAAAAATAATAAAAATTACTAAAAATACTCAAAAAATTCTAGAAAAATTCCAACAATTATAAGATGAGGCACTAGTAATTATAGTAATTTTTTTAATTATTTTTTTATTTTTAATTTATTTTATTATAATTTTTATGAGTAAATAAATAATTAAAAAGCCCGACGAACGTGCAAAAACTCTTAGAGAAACCCAGCAAGCATCGGATAGCTCGAATGCAAATAACAAACGCAACAGGCAACTTCCGAGGGACATACTTTTCCCAACAAGCTTCCACTGGGGAAAGCACTAGCAACGTGTTCGCAAGTCAAAGGCAACCAAACCGGCTATTACCCGAGGGACAAGCATTTCGCAGGGCAACATATACGTAAGTCAAAGCCAAACCAAATGGCAATTACACGAGGGACAGGATTGCTTGCCAAGGGCGTGGCATGCGATGTTCTAGCCCAAGGCCAAGGCACGCCACGCTGCGGGACAAGGCCGTGGCAAGACATGCGGCTGGCCTTGGCCTTGGCATGGCATGCCGCCGGCTTTGGCTGGGCTGCGTTGGCCTTGCCATGGAATGTTGCTGGCTTCGGATGGGCTGCCTCGGCCTTGGCCTTGGCCGTGGCATGGCATGGCATGCTGCTGGCCTTGGCCTTGGCCTTGGCATGGCATGCTGCTGGCTTTGGCTGGGCTGCCTTGGCCGTGGCATGGCATGCTGCTGGCTTTGGCTGGGCTGCCTTGGCCGTGGCATGGCATGCTGCTGGCCTAGGCCTTGGCATGGCATGCTGCTGGCTTTGGCTGGGCTGCCTTGGCCGTGGCATGGCATGCTGCTGGCCTAGGCCTTGGCATGGCATGCTGCTGGCTTTGGCTGGCAGCCTTGGCCGTGGCATGGCATGCTGCTGGCCTTGGCCTTGGCATGGCATGCTGCTGGCTTTGGCTGGCCTGCCTTGGCCGTGGCATGGCATGCTGCTGGCCTTGGCCTTGGCATGGCATGCTGCTGGCTTTGGCTGGCCTGCCTTGGCCGTGGCATGGCATGCTGCTGGCCTAGGCCTTGGCATGGCATGCTGCTGGCTTTGGCTGGCCTGCCTTGGCCGTGGCATGGCATGCTGCTGGCCTAGGCATGGCATGGCATGCTGCTGGCTTTGGCTGGGCTGCCTTGGCCGTGGCATGGCATGCTGCTGGCCTTGGCCTTGATATGGCATGCTGCTGGCTTTGGCTGGGCTGCCTTGGCCGTGGCATGGCATGCTGCTGGCCTAGGCCTTGGCATGGCATGCTGCTGGCTTTGGCTGGGCTGCCTTGGCCTTGGCATGGCATGCTGCTGGCTTTGGCTGGCCTGCCTTGGCCGTGGCATGGCATGCTGCTGGCCTAGGCCATGGCATGGCATGCTGCTGGCTTTGGCTGGGCTGCCTTGGCCGTGGCATGGCATGCTGCTGCCCTTGGCCTTGATATGGCATGCTGCTGGCTTTGGCTGGGCTGCCTTGGCCGTGGCATGGCATGCTGCTGGCCTAGGCCTTGGCATGGCATGCTGCTGGCTTTGGCTGGCCTGCGTTGGCCGTGGCATGGCATGCTGCTGGCCTAGGCCTTCGCATGGCATGCTGCTGGCCTAGGCCTTCGCATGGCATGCTGCTGGCTTTGGCTGGGCTGCCTTGGCCGTGGCATGGCATGCTGCTGGCCTTGGCCTTGGCATGGCATGCTGCTGGCTTTGGCTGGGCTGTCTTGGCCGTGGCATGGCATGCTGGTGGCCTAGGCCTTGGCATGGCATGTTGCTGGCTTTGGCTGGCCTGCCTTGGCCGTGGCATGGCATGCTGCTGGCCTAAGCCTTGGCATGGCATGCTGCTGGCTTTGGTTGGGCTGCCTTGGCCGTGGCATGGCATGCTGCTGGCCTTGGCCTTGGCATGGCATGCTGCTCGCTTTGGCTGGCCTGCCTTGGCCGTGGCATGGCATGCTGCTGGCCTAGGCCTTGGCATGGCATGCTGCTGGCTTTGGCTGGGCTGCCTTGGCCGTGGCATGGCATGCTGCTGGCCTTGGCCTTGGCATGCCATGCTGTTGGCTTTGGCTGGCCTGCCTTGGCCGTGGCATGGCATGCTGCTGGCCTAGGCCTTGGCATGGCATGCTGCTGGCTTTGGCTGGGCTGCCTTGGCCGTGGCATGGCATGCTGCTGGCCTTGGCCTTGGCATGGCATGCTGCTGGCTTTGGCTGGGCTGCCTTGGCCGTGGCATGGCATGCTGCTGGCCTTGGCCTTGGCATGGCATGCTGCTGGCTTTGGCTGGGCTGCCTTGGCCGTGGCATGGCATGCTGCTGGCCTAGGCCTTGGCATGGCATGCTGCTGGCTTTGGCTGGGCTGCCTTGGCCGTGGCATGGCATGCTGCTGGCCTAGGCCTTGGCATGGTATGCTGCTGGCCTAGGCCTTGGCATGGCATGCTGCTGGCTTTGGCTGGCAGCCTTGGCCGTGGCATGGCATGCTGCTGGCCTTGGCCTTGGCATGGCATGCTGCTGGCCTTGGCCTTGGCATGGCATGCTGCTGGCTTTGGCAGGCCTGCCTTGGCCGTGGCATGGCATGCTGCTGGCCTTGGCCTTGGCATGGCATGCTGCTGGCTTTGGCTGGCCTGCCTTGGCCGTGGCATGGCATGCTGCTGGGCTAGGCCTTGGCATGGCATGCTGCTGGCTTTGGCTGGCCTGCCTTGGCCGTGGCATGGCATGCTGCTGGCCTAGGCATGGCATGGCATGCTGCTGGCTTTGGCTGGGCTGCCTTGGCCGTGGCATGGCATGCTGCTGGCCTTGGCCTTGATATGGCATGCTGCTGGCTTTGGCTGGGCTGCCTTGGCCGTGGCATGGCATGCTGCTGGCCTAGGCCTTGGCATGGCATGCTGCTGGCTTTGGCTGGGCTGCCTTGGCCGTGGCATGGCATGCTGCTGGCCTTGGCCTTGGCATGGCATGCTGCTGGCTTTGGCTGGCCTGCCTTGGCCGTGGCATGGCATGCTGCTGGCCTAGGCCATGGCAGGGCATGCTGCTGGCTTTGGCTGGGCTGCCTTGGCCGTGGCATGGCATGCTGCTGCCCTTGGCCTTGATATGGCATGCTGCTGGCTTTGGCTGGGCTGCCATGGCCGTGGCATGGCATGCTGCTGGCCTAGGCCTTGGCATGGCATGCTGCTGGCTTTGGCTGGCCTGCGTTGGCCGTGGCATGGCATGCTGCTGGCCTAGGCCTTGGCATGGCATGCTGCTGGCTTTGGCTGGGCTGCCTTGGCCGTGGCATGGCATGCTGCTGGCCTTGGCCTTGGCATGGCATGCTGCTGGCTTTGGCTGGGCTGCCTTGGCCGTGGCATGGCATGCTGGTGGCCTAGGCCTTGGCATGGCATGCTGCTGGCTTTGGCTGGCCTGCCTTGGCCGTGGCATGGCATGCTGCTGGCCTAAGCCTTGGCATGGCATGCTGCTGGCTTTGGTTGGGCTGCCTTGGCCGTGGCATGGCTTGCTGCTGGCCTAGGCCTTGGCATGGCATGCTGCTCGCTTTGGCTGGCCTGCCTTGGCCGTGGCATGGCATGCTGCTGGCCTAGGCCTTGGCATGGCATGCTGCTGGCTTTGGCTGGGCTGCCTTGGCCGTGGCATGGCATGCTGCTGGCCTTGGCCTTGGCATGCCATGCTGTTGGCTTTGGCTGGCCTGCCTTGGCCGTGGCATGGCATGCTGCTGGCCTAGGCCTTGGCATGGCATGCTGCTGGCTTTGGCTGGGCTGCCTTGGCCGTGGCATGGCATGCTGCTGGCCTTGGCCTTGGCATGGCATGCTGCTGGCTTTGGCTGGGCTGCCTTGGCCGTGGCATGGCATGCTGCTGGCCTTGGCCTTGGCATGGCATGCTGCTGGCTTTGGCTGGGCTGCCTTGGCCGTGGCATGGCATGCTGCTGGCCTAGGCCTTGGCATGGCATGCTGCTGGCTTTGGCTGGGCTGCCTTGGCCGTGGCATGGCATGCTGCTGGCCTAGGCCGTGGCATGGCATGCTGCTGGCCTTGGCCTTGGCATGGCATGCTGCTGGCTTTGGCTGGCCTGCCTTGGCCGTGGCATGGCATGCTGCTGGCCTAGGCCTTGGCATGGCATGCTGCTGGCTTTGGCTGGCCTGTTTTGGCCGTGGCATGGCATGCTGCTGGCCTAGGCCTTGGCATGGCATGCTGCTGGCTTTGGCTGGCCTGCCTTGGCCGTGGCATGGCATGCTGCTGGCCTAGGCCATGGCATGGCATGCTGCTGGTTTTGGCTGGGCTGCCTTGGCCGTGGCATGGCATGCTGCTGGCCTTGGCCTTGATATGGCATGCTGCTGGCTTTGGCTGGGCTGCCTTGGCCGTGCCATGGCATGCTGCTGGCCTAGGCCTTGGCATGGCATGCTGCTGGCTTTGGCTGGCCTGCCTTGGCCGTGGCATGGCATGCTGCTGGCCTAGGCATGGCATGGCATGCTGCTGGCTTTGGCTGGGCTGCCTTGGCCGTGGCATGGCATGCTGCTGGCCTTGGCCTTGATATGGCATGCTGCTGGCTTTGGCTGGGCTGCCTTGGCCGTGGCATGGCATGCTGCTGGCCTAGGCCTTGGCATGGCATGCTGCTGGCTTTGGCTGGGCTGCCTTGGCCTTGGCATGGCATGCTGCTGGCTTTGGCTGGCCTGCCTTGGCCGTGGCATGGCATGCTGCTGGCCTAGGCCATGGCATGGCATGCTGCTGGCTTTGGCTGGGCTGCCTTGGCCGTGGCATGGCATGCTGCTGCCCTTGGCCTTGATATGGCATGCTGCTGGCTTTGGCTGGGCTGCCTTGGCCGTGGCATGGCATGCTGCTGGCCTAGGCCTTGGCATGGCATGCTGCTGGCTTTGGCTGGGCTGCCTTGGCCGTGGCATGGCATGCTGCTGGCCTTGGCCTTGGCATGGCATGCTGCTGGCTTTGGCTGGCCTGCCTTGGCCGTGGCATGGCATGCTGCTGGCCTAGGCCATGGCATGGCATGCTGCTGGCTTTGGCTGGGCTGCCTTGGCCGTGGCATGGCATGCTGCTGCCCTTGGCCTCGATATGGCATGCTGCTGGCTTTGGCTGGGCTGCCATGGCCGTGGCATGGCATGCTGCTGGCCTAGGCCTTGGCATGGCATGCTGCTGGCTTTGGCTGGCCTGCGTTGGCCGTGGCATGGCATGCTGCTGGCCTAGGCCTTGGCATGGCATGCTGCTGGCTTTGGCTGGGCTGCCTTGGCCGTGGCATGGCATGCTGCTGGCCTTGGCCTTGGCATGGCATGCTGCTGGCTTTGGCTGGGCTGCCTTGGCCGTGGCATGGCATGCTGGTGGCCTAGGCCTTGGCATGGCATGCTGCTGGCTTTGGCTGGCCTGCCTTGGCCGTGGCATGGCATGCTGCTGGCCTAAGCCTTGGCATGGCATGCTGCTGGCTTTGGTTGGGCTGCCTTGGCCGTGGCATGGCTTGCTGCTGGCCTAGGCCTTGGCATGGCATGCTGCTCGCTTTGGCTGGCCTGCCTTGGCCGTGGCATGGCATGCTGCTGGCCTAGGCCTTGGCATGGCATGCTGCTGGCTTTGGCTGGGCTGCCTTGGCCGTGGCATGGCATGCTGCTGGCCTTGGCCTTGGCATGCCATGCTGTTGGCTTTGGCTGGCCTGCCTTGGCCGTGGCATGGCATGCTGGTGGCCTAGGCCTTGGCATGGCATGCTGCTGGCTTTGGCTGGGCTGCCTTGGCCGTGGCATGGCATGCTGCTGGCCTTGGCCTTGGCATGCCATGCTGTTGGCTTTGGCTGGCCTGCCTTGGCCGTGGCATGGCATGCTGCTGGCCTAGGCCTTGGCATGGCATGCTGCTGGCTTTGGTTGGGCTGCCTTGGCCGTGGCATGGCATGCTGCTGGCCTTGGCCTTGGCATGGCATGCTGCTGGCTTTGGCTGGCCTGCCTTGGCCGTGGCATGGCATGCTGCTGGCCTTGGCCTTGGCATGGCATGCTGCTGGCTTTGGCTGGGCTGCCTTGGCCGTGGCATGGCATGCTGCTGGCCTAGGCCTTGGCATGGCATGCTGCTGGCTTTGGCTGGGCTGCCTTGGCCGTGGCATGGCATGCTGCTGGCCTAGGCCGTGGCATGGCATGCTGCTGGCCTTGGCCTTGGCATGGCATGCTGCTGGCTTTGGCTGGCCTGCCTTGGCCGTGGCATGGCATGCTGCTGGCCTAGGCCTTGGCATGGCATGCTGCTGGCTTTGGGTGGGCTGCCTTGGCCGTGGCATGGCATGCTGCTGGCCTTGGCCTTGGCATGGCATGCTGCTGGCTTTGGCTGGCCTGCCTTGGCCGTGGCATGGCATGCTGCTGGCCTAGGCCTTGGCATGGCATGCTGCTGGCTTTGGCTGGGCTGCCTTGGCCGTGGCATGGCATGCTGCTGGCCTTGGCCTTGGCATGGCATGCTGCTGGCTTTGGCTGGGCTGCCTTGGCCGTGGCATGGCATGCTGCTGGCTTTGGCTTGCCTGCCTTGGCCGTGGCATGGCATGCTGCTGGCCTAGGCCTTGGCATGGCATGCTGCTGGCTTTGGCTGGGCTGCCTTGGCCGTGGCATGGCATGCTGCTGGCCTTGGCCTTGGCATGGCATGCTGCTGGCTTTGGCTGGGCTGCCTTGGCCGTGGCATGGCATGCTGGTGGCCTAGGCCTTGGCATGGCATGCTGCTGGCTTTGGCTGGCCTGCCTTGGCCGTGGCATGGCATGCTGCTGGCCTAGGCCTTGGCATGGCATGCTGCTGGCTTTGGGTGGGCTGCCTTGGCTGTGGCATGGCATGCTGCTGGCCTTGGCCTTGGCATGGCATGCTGCTGGCTTTGGCTGGCCTGCCTTGGCCGTGGCATGGCATGCTGCTGGCCTAGGCCTTGGCATGGCATGCTGCTGGCTTTGGCTGGGCTGCCTTGGCCGTGGCATGGCATGCTGCTGGCCTTGGCCTTGGCATGGCATGCTGCTGGCTTTGGCTGGGCTGCCTTGGCCGTGGCATGGCATGCTGCTGGCCATGGCCTTGGCATGGCATGCTGCTGGCTTTGGCTTGCCTGCCTTGGCCGTGGCATGGCATGCTGCTGGCCTAGGCCTTGGCATGGCATGCTGCTGGCTTTGGCTGGGCTGCCTTGGCCGTGGCATGGCATGCTGCTGGCCTTGGCCTTGGCATGGCATGCTGCTGGCTTTGGCTGGCCTGCCTTGGCCGTGGCATGGCATGCTGCTGGCCTAGGCCTTGGCATGGCATGCTGCTGGCTTTGGCTGGGCTGCCTTGGCCGTGGCATGGCATGCTGCTGGCCTTGGCCTTGGCATGGCATGCTGCTGGCTTTGGCTTGCCTGCCTTGGCCGTGGCATGGCATGCTGCTGGCCTAGGCCTTGGCATGGCATGCTGCTGGCTTTGGCTGGGCTGCCTTGGCCGTGGCATGGCATGCTGCTGGCCTTGGCCTTGGCTTGGCATGCTGCTGGCTTTGGCTGGGCTGCCTTGGCCGTGGCATGGCATGCTGCTGGCCTTGGCCTTGGCATGGCATGCTGCTGGCTTTGGCTGGCCTGCCTTGGCCGTGGCATGGCATGCTGCTGGCCTTGGCATGGCATGCTGCTGGCTTTGGCTGGGCTGCCTTCGCCGTGGCATGCCATGCTGCTGGCCTTGGCCTTGGGGCTGGGCTGCCTTGGCTGCGGTTCTTATCACTAGACGTGCGTTGCGTGCGAAGGCGTGCAAAGGCGTGCGCGACCATGCGCGCAACACGCGCACCGTGGTCAAAAGACCACGCGCGCGGTATTCGCACAGGCCACGCTGCCCACGCCGCGGGCATGCCAGGCCGCCCAGGCCGTGCGCATGCCATGCCGTGCTGCCCAGGCCGGCTGCATGCCAGGCCGCCCAGGCCGTGCGCATGCCATGCCGTGCTGCCCACGCCGCGGGCATGCCAGGCCGGCTGCATGCCAGGCCGCCCAGGCCGTGCGCATGCCATGCCGTGCTGCCCACGCCGCGGGCATGCCAGGCCGGCTGCATGCCAGGCCGCCCAGGCCGTGCGCATGCCATGCCGTGCTGCCCATGCCGCGCGCATGCCAGGCCGCCCACGCCCGCGCGCATGCCACGCCATGCTGCCCAAGGCCGCGCCCAGGCCGCGCAAGGCCGCGCCCAGGCCGCCCAAGGCCGCGCCCAGGCCGCGCAAGGCCGCGCCCAGGCCGCCCAAGGCCGCGCCCAGGCCGCGCAAGGCCGCGCCCAGGCCGCCCAAGGCCGCGCCCAGGCCGCGCAAGGCCGCCCAAGGCCGCGGTCCAGGCCGCCCAAGGCCGCGGCCGAGCCGGCCCAGGCCGCAGCCCAGGCCGCGGTCGAGCCGCAGTGCATGTAACCCAAGGCCGCAGCCCAGGCCGCGCCCAACATGGGGCGTACCTGCCACTGCCTTGCCCTGGGCAAGGGAGGTGCCCCCCCCTTATAATAGCCTGTTAAGCCCTTTTCAATCTGGCAGGAGGAAACATCAAGCATGTTCGAGGAGTCATAATGGGGTTTTTTTAAAAAGTAATGGTTTTTTGCCAAAACTTTCAACATGAAAGTTGTAGGAAATAATTTAATACACCATAAAAAAAATTAAAAAAAATATTTTTTTACAGAAAATATTTTATTTTAATTTATTTCGATATTAATACTTAAAAAATAATAAAAATTAATAAAAATAGTCAAAAAATTATGGAAAAATTCCCATAATTAAAGGATGATTCACTAGTAATTATAGAAATTATTAAATTATTTTTTTCATTTTTTTTATTTTATTTTGATTTTTTTATGCCAAATAAGGGCTTTAAAAATTCGAAAAGCTCCAGAAAAATTGCAAAAAAATAGGGAATGACATTTAAAATTGATTGTAGTGCATTTTTAATTGTGTTGCACGGTTTGGGTAAGATTATAAAAGAATCATGTTCAAAAAGATCGATCGAGGCGGTGGCACGCCATGGCCTTGGCCTTGGCCTTGGCCTTTGCCCGCGGCCTTGGCCTTTGCCTTGGCCTTGGCCATGCCTTGCACAGGGACTTGGCCTTGCCCACTGCCTTGGCCTTGGCTTTGGCCTTGGCCTTGGCATGGCATGGCATGCTCGCCGAGGCCGTGGCATGCCTTGCTGCTAGCCAAGGCCGTGGCGTGGCATGCTCGCCCAGCCCGTGGCATGCCGTGCTCGCCCAGCCCGTGGCACGCCATGTTGGCCCAAGGCATTGGCATGGCATGCCGGCCAAGGCATGCTGGCCAACGCTGCACAAGGCGGTGCCATGGCATGGCATGCTGACCAAGACCGTGCCATGGCATGCTGGGCGAGGCCGGGGCATGGCATGCTGGCCGAGGCCGTGGCTTGCCATGCCGCCACGGCCGTGGCATGCCGGGCAACGGACCGGCATGGCCCAGCCCGTGGCACGCCATGTTGGCCCAAGGCATTGGCATGGCATGCCGGCCAAGGCATGCTGGCCAACGCTGCGGCACGGCGTGCTGGACAAGGCGGTGCCATGGCATGGCATGCTGACCAAGACAGTGCCATGGCATGCTGGCCGAGGCCGTGGCATGGCATGCTGGCCGAGGCCGTGGCTTGCCATGCCGCCACGGCCGTGGCATGCTGGGCAACGGACCGGCATGGCATGCTGGCCGTGGCGGTGGCACGACATGCTGGCCAAGGCAGTGGCATGGCATGTAGGCCAAGGCTAAGGCATGGCACGCTGTGGCATGGCACGCTGGCCAAGGCAGTCGCAAGGCATGCGGGCCGAGGCCGCGGCACGGCCCGCTGGGCAACGCGGTGGCATGGCATGCTGGGCAACGCCGTGGCAAGGCATGCGGGCCGAGGCCTTGGCATGGCATGCTGGCCGAGGCCGTGGCATGGCATGCGGGCCGAGGCCGTGGCATGGCATGGCATGCGGGCCGAGGCCGTGGCATGGCATGCGGGCCGAGGCCGTGGCGTGGCATGGCATGGCATGTTGGGCAACGCCGTGGCAAGACATGCGGGCCGAGGCCGTGGCATGGCATGTTGGGCAACGCCCTGGCAAGCCATGCGGGCCGAGGCCGTGGCGTGGCATGTTCGCCAAGGCTAAGGCATGGCACGCCGGGCAACGCGGTGCATTGGCATGCTGGGCAGCGCGGTGGCAAGGCATGGGGGCCGAGGCCGTGGCATGGCATGTTGGGCAACGCCGTGGCAAGACATGCGGGCCGAGGCCGTGGCATGGCATGCGGGCCGAGGCCGTGGCACGACATGTTGGCCAAGGCTAAGGCATGGCACGCCGGGCAACGCGGTGGCATGGCATGCTGGGCAACGCGGTGGCAAGGCATGCGGGCCGAGGCTGTGGCATGGCATGTTGGGCAACGCCGTAGAAGGGCATGCGGGCCGAGGCCGTGGCATGGCATGCGGGCCGAGGCCGTGGCATGGCATGTTGGGCGACGCCGTAGCAAGGCATGCGGGCCGAGGCCGTGGCATGTCATGCGGGCCGAGGCCGTGGCATGGCATGCGGGCCGAGGCCGTGGCATGGCATGTTGGCCGAGGCCGTGGCAAGGCATGCGGGCCGAGGCCGTGGCATGGCATGTTTGGCAACGCCGTGGCAAGACATGCGGGCCGTGGCATGGCATGGCATGCGGGCCGAGGCCGTGGCACGACATGTTGGCCAAGGCTAAGGCATGGCACGCCGGGCAACGCGGTGGCATGGCACGCCGGGCAACGCGGTGGCAAGGCATGCGGGCCGGGGCCGTGGCATGGCATGTTGGGCGACGCCGTAGCAAGGCATGCGGTCCGAGGCCGTGGCATGTCATGCGGGCCGAGGCCATGGCATGGCATGCGGGCCGAGGCCGTGGCATGGCATGTTGGGCGACGCCGTAGCAAGGCATGCGGGCCGAGGCCGTGGCATGTCATGCGAGCCGAGGCCGTGGCATGGCATGCGGGCCGAGGTCGTGGCATGGCAAGTTGGGCGACGTCGTGGCAAGGCATGCGGGCCGAGGCCGTGGCATGTCACGCGGGCCGAGGCCGTGGCATGGCATGCGGGCAGAGGCCGTGGCATGGCATGTTGGGCGACGCCGTCGCAAGGCATGCGGGCCGAGGCCGTGGCATGGCATGCGGGCCGAGGCCGTGGCATGGCATGTTGGGCGACGCCGTAGCAAGGCATGCGGGCCGAGGCCGTGGCATGTCATGGCATGTTGGGCGACGCCGTAGCAAGGCATGCGGGCCGAGGCCGTGGCATGGCATGTTTGGCAACGCCGTGGCAAGACATGAGGGCCGTGGCATGGCATGGCATGCGGGCCGAGGCCGTGGCACGACATGTTGGCCAAGGCTAAGGCATGGCACGCCGGGCAACGCG
>NW_028129277.1:16802500-16817500 GCF_055761805.1 Camellia sinensis | reverse complement strand
ACACTGTGCACCAGCCCCCCAAAACGAATCACCCCCCGAAGGACTAAGAAGCCCGACGAACGCGCGAAAACATTTAGAGAGGCCGAGCAAGCACCGGTTAGCGCGAATGAAAGTAACAAGCGCAACAGGCAACTTTCGAGGGACATACTTTTCGCAACAAGCTTCCACTAGGAAAGCATAGGCAACTCGTTCGAACGTCAAAGCCAACCAAATGGCAATTACCCGAGGGACACGCTTTTCGCAAGGCACCTTCCACTAGGGAAGCGCAGGCAACCCGAAGGCGAGTCGAAGACAACCCGAGGGACATGGAGGAATGCACCAGTGGAGTTCGCTGCACAGGCAGGGATCCGTCCAACTCGCACAAACCGAACACAACTCACGCGCCACGACGTACACTGTGCACCAGCCCCCCAAAACGAATCACCCCCCGAAGGACTAAGAAGCCCGACGAACGCGCGAAAACATTTAGAGAGGCCGAGCAAGCACCGGTTAGCGCGAATGCAAATAACAAACGCAACAGGCAACTTTCGAGGGACATACTTTTCGCAACAAGCTTCCACTAGGAAAGCATAGGCAACTCGTTCGAACGTCAAAGCCAACCAAATGGCAATTACCCGAGGGACACGCTTTTCGCAAGGCACCTTCCACTAGGGAAGCGCAAGCAACCCGAAGGCGAGTCGAAGACAACCCGAGGGACATGGAGGAATGCACCAGTGGAGTTCGCTGCACAGGCAGGGATCCGTCCAACTCGCACAAACCGAACACAACTCACGCGCCACGACGTACACTGTGCACCAGCCCCCCAAAACGAATCACCCCCCGAAGGACTAAGAAGCCCGACGAACGCGCGAAAACATTTAGAGAGGCCGAGCAAGCACCGGTTAGCGCGAATGCAAATAACAAACGCAACAGGCAACTTTCGAGGGACATACTTTTCGCAACAAGCTTCCACTAGGAAAGCATAGGCAACTCGTTCGAACGTCAAAGCCAACCAAATGGCAATTACCCGAGGGACACGCTTTTCGCAAGGCACCTTCCACTAGGGAAGCGCAAGCAACCCGAAGGCGAGTCGAAGACAACCCGAGGGACATGGAGGAATGCACCAGTGGAGTTCGCTGCACAGGCAGGGATCCGTCCAACTCGCACAAACCGAACACAACTCACGCGCCACGACGTACACTGTGCACCAGCCCCCCAAAACGAATCACCCCCCGAAGGACTAAGAAGCCCGACGAACGCGCGAAAACATTTAGAGAGGCCGAGCAAGCACCGGTTAGCGCGAATGCAAATAACAAACGCAACAGGCAAATTTCGAGGGACATACTTTTCGCAACAAGCTTCCACTAGGAAAGCATAGGCAACTCGTTCGAACGTCAAAGCCAACCAAATGGCAATTACCCGAGGGACACGCTTTTCGCAAGGCACCTTCCACTAGGGAAGCGCAAGCAACCCGAAGGCGAGTCGAAGACAACCCGAGGGACATGGAGGAATGCACCAGTGGAGTTCGCTGCACAGGCAGGGATCCGTCCAACTCGCACAAACCGAACACAACTCACGCGCCACGACGTACACTGTGCACCAGCCCCCCAAAACGAATCACCCCCCGAAGGACCAAGAAGCCCGACGAACGCGCGAAAACATTTAGAGAGGCCGAGCAAGCACCGGTTAGCGCGAATGCAAATAACAAACGCAACAGGCAACTTTCGAGGGACATACTTCTCGCAACAAGCTTCCACAAGGAAAGCACAGGCAACTCGTTCGCGCGCCAAAGCCAACCAAATGGCAATTTAACCGAGGGACATGCATTTCGCAAGGCAACTTGTACAATTACCCGAGGGACATGGCATGCTTGCCAAGGCCGTGGCTTGGCATGCTTGCCAAGGCCGTGGCATGACATGCTGCTGGCCAAGGCCGGGCATGCCATGCTGCTGGACAAGGCCGTGGCAAGGCATGCTGATGGCCGAGGCCGTGGCAAGGCATGCTGATGGCCGAGGCCGTGGCAAGGCATGCTGATGGCCGAGGCCGTGGCAAGGCATGCTGCTGGCCAAGGCGTTGGCATGGCATGCTGCTGCTGACCAAGGCTTGGGCTTGCCATGCTGCCGGCCAAGGCCGCGGCATGGCATGCTGCCGGCCAAGGCCGCGGCATGCCATGTTGCTGGCCAAGGCCGTGGCATGGCATGCTGCTGGCCAAGGCCGTGGCATGACATGCTGGCCAAGGCCGGGGCATGGCAAGCTGCTGGCCAAGGTCGTGGCATGGCACGCTGCTGGCCAAGGCCGGGGCATAGCACGCTGCTGGCCATGGCCGTGGCTTGGCAAGGTTGCCAAGGCCGGGGCATGGCGTGCTGCTGGCCAAGGCTTTGGCATGCCATGTTGCTGGCCAAGGCTGTGGCATGGCATGCTGCTGGCCAAGGCTGTGGCATGGCATGCTGCTGGCCAAGGCCGTGGCATGACATGCTGGCCAAGGCCGGGGCATGGCATGCTGCTGGCCAAGGTCGTGGCATGGCATGCTGCTGGCCAAGGCCGTGGCATGACATGCTTGCCAAGGCCAGGGCATGGCATGCTGCTGGCCAAGGCTTTGGCATGCCATGTTGCTGGCCAAGGCTGTGGCATGGCATGCTGCCCTAGGCCAACGTGCCACCGCCACCGCCGCGGGCCGCCACTCGACGCATCCCGTGCTTGGCTATGTAGTTTCGATGCCACAAGCCAATGCCACAAGCCAAGCGATGGCATGTGCCAAGCGCCCGCCTAGGCATAGGCGTGGCCTGTGGCCTGGCCATGCTGGCCAGCCTTAAGGGAGGTGCCCCCCCCTTATAATAGCCTGTTAAGCCCTTTTCAATCTGGCAGGAGGAAACATCAAGCATGTTCGAGGAGTCATAATGGGGTTTTTTTAAAAAGTAATGGTTTTTTGCCAAAACTTTCAACATGAAAGTTGTATGAAATAATTTAATACACCATAAAAAAAATTATAAAAAAATATTTGGCCACCGGAATATTTTATTTTAATTTATTTCAATTTTAATACTTAAAAAATAATAAAAATTACTAAAAATACTCAAAAAATTCTAGAAAAATTCCAACAATTATAAGATGAGGCACTAGTAATTATAGTAATTTTTTTAATTATTTTTTTATTTTTAATTTATTTTATTATAATTTTTATGAGTAAATAAATAATTAAAAAGCCCGACGAACGTGCAAAAACTCTTAGAGAAACCCAGCAAGCATCGGATAGCTCGAATGCAAATAACAAACGCAACAGGCAACTTCCGAGGGACATACTTTTCCCAACAAGCTTCCACTGGGGAAAGCACTAGCAACGTGTTCGCAAGTCAAAGGCAACCAAACCGGCTATTACCCGAGGGACAAGCATTTCGCAGGGCAACATATACGTAAGTCAAAGCCAAACCAAATGGCAATTACACGAGGGACAGGATTGCTTGCCAAGGGCGTGGCATGCGATGTTCTAGCCCAAGGCCAAGGCACGCCACGCTGCGGGACAAGGCCGTGGCAAGACATGCGGCTGGCCTTGGCCTTGGCATGGCATGCCGCCGGCTTTGGCTGGGCTGCGTTGGCCTTGCCATGGAATGTTGCTGGCTTCGGATGGGCTGCCTCGGCCTTGGCCTTGGCCGTGGCATGGCATGGCATGCTGCTGGCCTTGGCCTTGGCCTTGGCATGGCATGCTGCTGGCTTTGGCTGGGCTGCCTTGGCCGTGGCATGGCATGCTGCTGGCTTTGGCTGGGCTGCCTTGGCCGTGGCATGGCATGCTGCTGGCCTAGGCCTTGGCATGGCATGCTGCTGGCTTTGGCTGGGCTGCCTTGGCCGTGGCATGGCATGCTGCTGGCCTAGGCCTTGGCATGGCATGCTGCTGGCTTTGGCTGGCAGCCTTGGCCGTGGCATGGCATGCTGCTGGCTTTGGCTGGGCGGCCTTGGCCGTGGCATGGCATGCTGCTGGCCTTGGCCTTGGCATGGCATGCTGCTGGCTTTGGCTGGGCTGCCTTGGCCGTGGCATGGCATGCTGGTGGCCTAGGCCTTGGCATGGCATGCTGCTGGCTTTGGCTGGCCTGCCTTGGCCGTGGCATGGCATGCTGCTGGCCTAAGCCTTGGCATGGCATGCTGCTGGCTTTGGTTGGGCTGCCTTGGTCGTGGCATGGCATGCTGCTGGCCTTGGCCTTGGCATGGCATGCTGCTCGCTTTGGTTGGCCTGCCTTGGCCGTGGCATGGCATGCTGCTGGCCTAGGCCTTGGCATGGCATGCTGCTGGCTTTGGCTGGGCTGCCTTGGCCGTGGCATGGCATGCTGCTGGCCTTGGCCTTGGCATGCCATGCTGTTGGCTTTGGCTGGCCTGCCTTGGCCGTGGCATGGCATGCTGCTGGCCTAGGCCTTGGCATGGCATGCTGCTGGCTTTGGCTGGGCTGCCTTGGCCGTGGCATGGCATGCTGCTGGCCTTGGCCTTGGCATGGCATGCTGCTGGCTTTGGCTGGGCTGCCTTGGCCGTGGCATGGCATGCTGCTGGCCTTGGCCTTGGCATGGCATGCTGCTGGCTTTGGCTGGGCTGCCTTGGCCGTGGCATGGCATGCTGCTGGCCTAGGCCTTGGCATGGCATGCTGCTGGCTTTGGCTGGGCTGCCTTGGCCGTGGCATGGCATGCTGCTGGCCTAGGCCTTGGCATGGTATGCTGCTGGCCTAGGCCTTGGCATGGCATGCTGCTGGCTTTGGCTGGCAGCCTTGGCCGTGGCATGGCATGCTGCTGGCCTTGGCCTTGGCATGGCATGCTGCTGGCCTTGGCCTTGGCATGGCATGCTGCTGGCTTTGGCAGGCCTGCCTTGGCCGTGGCATGGCATGCTGCTGGCCTTGGCCTTGGCATGGCATGCTGCTGGCTTTGGCTGGCCTGCCTTGGCCGTGGCATGGCATGCTGCTGGCCTAGGCCTTGGCATGGCATGCTGCTGGCTTTGGCTGGCCTGCCTTGGCCGTGGCATGGCATGCTGCTGGCCTAGGCATGGCATGGCATGCTGCTGGCTTTGGCTGGGCTGCCTTGGCCGTGGCATGGCATGCTGCTGGCCTTGGCCTTGATATGGCATGCTGCTGGCTTTGGCTGGGCTGCCTTGGCCGTGGCATGGCATGCTGCTGGCCTAGGCCTTGGCATGGCATGCTGCTGGCTTTGGCTGGGCTGCCTTGGCCGTGGCATGGCATGCTGCTGGCCTTGGCCTTGGCATGGCATGCTGCTGGCTTTGGCTGGCCTGCCTTGGCCGTGGCATGGCATGCTGCTGGCCTAGGCCATGGCATGGCATGCTGCTGGCTTTGGCTGGGCTGCCTTGGCCGTGGCATGGCATGCTGCTGCCCTTGGCCTTGATATGGCATGCTGCTGGCTTTGGCTGGGCTGCCATGGCCGTGGCATGGCATGCTGCTGGCCTAGGCCTTGGCATGGCATGCTGCTGGCTTTGGCTGGCCTGCGTTGGCCGTGGCATGGCATGCTGCTGGCCTAGGCCTTGGCATGGCATGCTGCTGGCTTTGGCTGGGCTGCCTTGGCCGTGGCATGGCATGCTGCTGGCCTTGGCCTTGGCATGGCATGCTGCTGGCTTTGGCTGGGCTGCCTTGGCCGTGGCATGGCATGCTGGTGGCCTAGGCCTTGGCATGGCATGCTGCTGGCTTTGGCTGGCCTGCCTTGGCCGTGGCATGGCATGCTGCTGGCCTAAGCCTTGGCATGGCATGCTGCTGGCTTTGGTTGGGCTGCCTTGGCCGTGGCATGGCATGCTGCTGGCCTAGGCCTTGGCATGGCATGCTGCTCGCTTTGGCTGGCCTGCCTTGGCCGTGGCATGGCATGCTGCTGGCCTAGGCCTTGGCATGGCATGCTGCTGGCTTTGGCTGGGCTGCCTTGGCCGTGGCATGGCATGCTGCTGGCCTTGGCCTTGGCATGCCATGCTGTTGGCTTTGGCTGGCCTGCCTTGGCCGTGGCATGGCATGCTGCTGGCCTAGGCCTTGGCATGGCATGCTGCTGGCTTTGGCTGGGCTGCCTTGGCCGTGGCATGGCATGCTGCTGGCCTTGGCCTTGGCATTGCATGCTGCTGGCTTTGGCTGGGCTGCCTTGGCCGTGGCATGGCATGCTGCTGGCCTTGGCCTTGGCATGGCATGCTGCTGGCTTTGGCTGGGCTGCCTTGGCCGTGGCATGGCATGCTGCTGGCCTAGGCCTTGGCATGGCATGCTGCTGGCTTTGGCTGGGCTGCCTTGGCCGTGGCATGGCATGCTGCTGGCCTAGGCCGTGGCATGGCATGCTGCTGGCCTTGGCCTTGGCATGGCATGCTGCTGGCTTTGGCTGGCCTGCCTTGGCCGTGGCATGGCATGCTGCTGGCCTAGGCCTTGGCATGGCATGCTGCTGGCTTTGGCTGGCCTGTTTTGGCCGTGGCATGGCATGCTGCTGGCCTAGGCCTTGGCATGGCATGCTGCTGGCTTTGGCTGGCCTGCCTTGGCCGTGGCATGGCATGCTGCTGGCCTAGGCCATGGCATGGCATGCTGCTGGCTTTGGCTGGGCTGCCTTGGCCGTGGCATGGCATGCTGCTGGCCTTGGCCTTGATATGGCATGCTGCTGGCTTTGGCTGGGCTGCCTTGGCCGTGCCATGGCATGCTGCTGGCCTAGGCCTTGGCATGGCATGCTGCTGGCTTTGGCTGGCCTGCCTTGGCCGTGGCATGGCATGCTGCTGGCCTTGGCCTTGGCATGGCATGCTGCTGGCTTTGGCTGGCCTGCCTTGGCCGTGGCATGGCATGCTGCTGGCCTAGGCCATGGCATGGCATGCTGCTGGCTTTGGCTGGGCTGCCTTGGCCGTGGCATGGCATGCTGCTGCCCTTGGCCGTGATATGGCATGCTGCTGGCTTTGGCTGGGCTGCCTTGGCCGTGTCATGGCATGCTGCTGGCCTAGGCCTTGGCATGGCATGTTGCTGGCTTTGGCTGGCCTGCCTTGGCCGTGGCATGGCATGCTGCTGGCCTAGGCCTTGGCATGGCATGCTGCTGGCTTTGGCTGGGCTGCCTTGGCCGTGGCATGGCATGCTGCTGGCCTTGGCCTTGGCATGGCATGCTGCTGGCTTTGGCGGGGCTGCCTTGGCCGTGGCATGGCATGCTGGTGGCCTAGGCCTTGGCATGGCATGCTGCTGGCTTTGGCTGGCCTGCCTTGGCCGTGGCATGGCATGCTGCTGGCCTAGGCCTTGGCATGGCATGCTGCTGGCTTTGGTTGGGCTGCCTTGGCCGTGGCATGGCATGCTGCTGGGCTTGGCCTTGGCATGGCATGCTGCTGGCTTTGGCTGGCCTGCCTTGGCCGTGGCATGGCATGCTGCTGGCCTTGGCCTTGGCATGGCATGCTGCTGGCTTTGGCTGGGCTGCCTTGGCCGTGGCATGGCATGCTGCTGGCCTAGGCCTTGGCATGGCATGCTGCTGGCTTTGGCTGGGCTGCCTTGGCCGTGGCATGGCATGCTGCTGGCCTAGGCCGTGGCATGGCATGCTGCTGGCCTTGGCCTTGGCATGGCATGCTGCTGGCTTTGGCTGGCCTGCCTTGGCCGTGGCATGGCATGCTGCTGGCCTAGGCCTTGGCATGGCATGCTGCTGGCTTTGGGTGGGCTGCCTTGGCCGTGGCATGGCATGCTGCTGGCCTTGGCCTTGGCATGGCATGCTGCTGGCTTTGGCTGGCCTGCCTTGGCCGTGGCATGGCATGCTGCTGGCCTAGGCCTTGGCATGGCATGCTGCTGGCTTTGGCTGGGCTGCCTTGGCCGTGGCATGGCATGCTGCTGGCCTTGGCCTTGGCATGGCATGCTGCTGGCTTTGGCTGGGCTGCCTTGGCCGTGGCATGGCATGCTGCTGGCTTTGGCTTGCCTGCCTTGGCCGTGGCATGGCATGCTGCTGGCCTAGGCCTTGGCATGGCATGCTGCTGGCTTTGGCTGGGCTGCCTTGGCCGTGGCATGGCATGCTGCTGGCCTTGGCCTTGGCATGGCATGCTGCTGGCTTTGGCTGGGCTGCCTTGGCCGTGGCATGGCATGCTGGTGGCCTAGGCCTTGGCATGGCATGCTGCTGGCTTTGGCTGGCCTGCCTTGGCCGTGGCATGGCATGCTGCTGGCCTAGGCCTTGGCATGGCATGCTGCTGGCTTTGGGTGGGCTGCCTTGGCCGTGGCATGGCATGCTGCTGGCCTTGGCCTTGGCATGGCATGCTGCTGGCTTTGGCTGGCCTGCCTTGGCCGTGGCATGGCATGCTGCTGGCCTAGGCCTTGGCATGGCATGCTGCTGGCTTTGGGTGGGCTGCCTTGGCCGTGGCATGGCATGCTGCTGGCCTTGGCCTTGGCATGGCATGCTGCTGGCTTTGGCTGGCCTGCCTTGGCCGTGGCATGGCATGCTGCTGGCCTAGGCCTTGGCATGGCATGCTGCTGGCTTTGGCTGGGCTGCCTTGGCCGTGGCATGGCATGCTGCTGGCCTTGGCCTTGGCATGGCATGCTGCTGGCTTTGGCTGGGCTGCCTTGGCCGTGGCATGGCATGCTGCTGGCCTTGGCCTTGGCATGGCATGCTGCTGGCTTTGGCTGGCCTGCCTTGGCCGTGGCATGGCATGCTGCTGGCCTAGGCCTTGGCATGGCATGCTGCTGGCTTTGGCTGGGCTGCCTTGGCCGTGGCATGGCATGCTGCTGGCCTTGTCCTTGGCATGGCATGCTGCTGGCTTTGGCTTGCCTGCCTTGGCCGTGGCATGGCATGCTGCTGGCCTAGGCCTTGGCATGGCATGCTGCTGGCTTTGGCTGGGCTGCCTTGGCCGTGGCATGGCATGCTGCTGGCCTTGGCCTTGGCTTGGCATGCTGCTGGCTTTGGCTGGGCTGCCTTGGCCGTGGCATGGCATGCTGCTGGCCTTGGCCTTGGCATGGCATGCTGCTGGCTTTGGCTGGGCTGCCTTGGCCGTGGCATGGCATGCTGCTGGCCTTGGCATGGCATGCTGCTGGCTTTGGCTGGGCTGCCTTCGCCGTGGCATGCCATGCTGCTGGCCTTGGCCTTGGGGCTGGGCTGCCTTGGCTGCGGTTCTTATCACTAGACGTGCGTTGCGTGCGAAGGCGTGCAAAGGCGTGCGCGACCATGCGCGCAACACGCGCACCGTGGTCAAAAGACCACGCGCGCGGTATTCGCACAGGCCACGCTGCCCACGCCGCGGGCATGCCAGGCCGCCCAGGCCGTGCGCATGCCATGCCGTGCTGCCCAGGCCGGCTGCATGCCAGGCCGCCCAGGCCGTGCGCATGCCATGCCGTGCTGCCCACGCCGCGGGCATGCCAGGCCGGCTGCATGCCAGGCCGCCCAGGCCGTGCGCATGCCATGCCGTGCTGCCCACGCCGCGGGCATGCCAGGCCGGCTGCATGCCAGGCCGCCCAGGCCGTGCGCATGCCATGCCGTGCTGCCCATGCCGCGCGCATGCCAGGCCGCCCACGCCCGCGCGCATGCCACGCCATGCTGCCCAAGGCCGCGCCCAGGCCGCGCAAGGCCGCGCCCAGGCCGCCCAAGGCCGCGCCCAGGCCGCGCAAGGCCGCGCCCAGGCCGCCCAAGGCCGCGCCCAGGCCGCGCAAGGCCGCCCAAGGCCGCGGTCCAGGCCGCCCAAGGCCGCGGCCGAGCCGCCCCAGGCCGCAGCCCAGGCCGCGGTCGAGCCGCAGTGCATGTAACCCAAGGCCGCAGCCCAGGCCGCGCCCAACATGGGGCGTACCTGCCACTGCCTTGCCCTGGGCAAGGGAGGTGCCCCCCCCTTATAATAGCCTGTTAAGCCCTTTTCAATCTGGCAGGAGGAAACATCAAGCATGTTCGAGGAGTCATAATGGGGTTTTTTTAAAAAGTAATGGTTTTTTGCCAAAACTTTCAACATGAAAGTTGTAGGAAATAATTTAATACACCATAAAAAAAATTAAAAAAAATATTTTTTTACAGAAAATATTTTATTTTAATTTATTTCGATATTAATACTTAAAAAATAATAAAAATTAATAAAAATAGTCAAAAAATTATGGAAAAATTCCCATAATTCACTAGTAATTATAGAAATTATTAAATTATTTTTTTCATTTTTTTTATTTTATTTTGATTTTTTTATGCCAAATAAGGGCTTTAAAAATTCGAAAAGCTCCAGAAAAATTGCAAAAAAATAGGGAATGACATTTAAAATTGATTGTAGTGCATTTTTAATTGTGTTGCACGGTTTGGGTAAGATTATAAAAGAATCATGTTCAAAAAGATCGATCGAGGCGGTGGCACGCCATGGCCTTGGCCTTGGCCTTGGCCTTTGCCCGCGGCCTTGGCCTTTGCCTTGGCCTTGGCCATGCCTTGCACAGGGACTTGGCCTTGCCCACTGCCTTGGCCTTGGCTTTGGCCTTGGCCTTGGCATGGCATGGCATGCTCGCCGAGGCCGTGGCATGCCTTGCTGCTAGCCAAGGCCGTGGCGTGGCATGCTCGCCCAGCCCGTGGCATGCCGTGCTCGCCCAGCCCGTGGCACGCCATGTTGGCCCAAGGCATTGGCATGGCATGCCGGCCAAGGCATGCTGGCCAACGCTGCACAAGGCGGTGCCATGGCATGGCATGCTGACCAAGACCGTGCCATGGCATGCTGGGCGAGGCCGGGGCATGGCATGCTGGCCGAGGCCGTGGCTTGCCATGCCGCCACGGCCGTGGCATGCCGGGCAACGGACCGGCATGGCCCAGCCCGTGGCACGCCATGTTGGCCCAAGGCATTGGCATGGCATGCCGGCCAAGGCATGCTGGCCAACGCTGCGGCACGGCGTGCTGGACAAGGCGGTGCCATGGCATGGCATGCTGACCAAGACAGTGCCATGGCATGCTGGCCGAGGCCGTGGCATGGCATGCTGGCCGAGGCCGTGGCTTGCCATGCCGCCACGGCCGTGGCATGCTGGGCAACGGACCGGCATGGCATGCTGGCCGTGGCGGTGGCACGACATGCTGGCCAAGGCAGTGGCATGGCATGTAGGCCAAGGCTAAGGCATGGCACGCTGTGGCATGGCACGCTGGCCAAGGCAGTCGCAAGGCATGCGGGCCGAGGCCGCGGCACGGCCCGCTGGGCAACGCGGTGGCATGGCATGCTGGGCAACGCCGTGGCAAGGCATGCGGGCCGAGGCCTTGGCATGGCATGCTGGCCGAGGCCGTGGCATGGCATGCGGGCCGAGGCCGTGGCATGGCATGGCATGCGGGCCGAGGCCGTGGCATGGCATGCGGGCCGAGGCCGTGGCGTGGCATGGCATGGCATGTTGGGCAACGCCGTGGCAAGACATGCGGGCCGAGGCCGTGGCATGGCATGTTGGGCAACGCCCTGGCAAGCCATGCGGGCCGAGGCCGTGGCGTGGCATGTTCGCCAAGGCTAAGGCATGGCACGCCGGGCAACGCGGTGCATTGGCATGCTGGGCAGCGCGGTGGCAAGGCATGGGGGCCGAGGCCGTGGCATGGCATGTTGGGCAACGCCGTGGCAAGACATGCGGGCCGAGGCCGTGGCATGGCATGCGGGCCGAGGCCGTGGCACGACATGTTGGCCAAGGCTAAGGCATGGCACGCCGGGCAACGCGGTGGCATGGCATGCTGGGCAACGCGGTGGCAAGGCATGCGGGCCGAGGCCGTGGCATGGCATGTTGGGCAACGCCGTAGAAGGGCATGCGGGCCGAGGCCGTGGCATGGCATGCGGGCCGAGGCCGTGGCATGGCATGTTGGGCGACGCCGTAGCAAGGCATGCGGGCCGAGGCCGTGGCATGTCATGCGGGCCGAGGCCGTGGCATGGCATGCGGGCCGAGGCCGTGGCATGGCATGTTGGCCGAGGCCGTGGCAAGGCATGCGGGCCGAGGCCGTGGCATGGCATGTTTGGCAACGCCGTGGCAAGACATGCGGGCCGTGGCATGGCATGGCATGCGGGCCGAGGCCGTGGCACGACATGTTGGCCAAGGCTAAGGCATGGCACGCCGGGCAACGCGGTGGCATGGCACGCCGGGCAACGCGGTGGCAAGGCATGCGGGCCGGGGCCGTGGCATGGCATGTTGGGCGACGCCGTAGCAAGGCATGCGGTCCGAGGCCGTGGCATGTCATGCGGGCCGAGGCCATGGCATGGCATGCGGGCCGAGGCCGTGGCATGGCATGTTGGGCGACGCCGTAGCAAGGCATGCGGGCCGAGGCCGTGGCATGTCATGCGAGCCGAGGCCGTGGCATGGCATGCGGGCCGAGGCCGTGGCATGGCAAGTTGGGCGACGTCGTGGCAAGGCATGCGGGCCGAGGCCGTGGCATGTCACGCGGGCCGAGGCCGTGGCATGGCATGCGGGCAGAGGCCGTGGCATGGCATGTTGGGCGACGCCGTCGCAAGGCATGCGGGCCGAGGCCGTGGCATGGCATGCGGGCCGAGGCCGTGGCATGGCATGTTGGGCGACGCCGTAGCAAGGCATGCGGGCCGAGGCCGTGGCATGGCATGTTTGGCAACGCCGTGGCAAGACATGAGGGCCGTGGCATGGCATGGCATGCGGGCCGAGGCCGTGGCACAACATGTTGGCCAAGGCTAAGGCATGGCACGCCGGGCAACGCGGTGGCATGGCATGCGGGCCGGGGCCGTGGCATGGCATGTTGGCCAACGTCGTAGCAAGGCATGCGGGCCGAGGCCGAGGCCGTGGCACGGCATGCGGGCCGAGGCTGTGGCATGGCATGTTGGGCGACGCCGTAGCAAGGCATGCGGTCCGAGGCCGTGGCATGTCATGCGGGCCGAGGCCGTGGCATGGCATGCGGGCCGAGGCCGTGGCATGGCATGTTGGGCGACGCCGTAGCAAGGCATGCGGGCCGAGGCCGTGCCGTGGCATGCGGGCCGAGGCCGTGGCATGGCATGCGGGCCGAGGCCGTGGCATGGCATGTTGGGCGACGCCGTAGCAAGGCATGCGGTCCGAGGCCGTGGCCTGTCATGCGGGCCGAGGCCGTGGCATGGCATGCGGGCCGAGGCCGTGGCATGGCAAGTTGGGCGGCGTCGTGGCAAGGCATGCGGGCCGAGGCCGTGGCATGTCATGCGGGCCGAGGCCGTGGCACGGCATGCGGGCCGAGGCCGTGGCACGTCATGCGGGCCGAGGCCGTGGCATGGCATGTTTGGCAACGCCGTGGCAAGACATGCGGGCTGTGGCATGGCATGGCATGCGGGCCGAGGCCGTGGCTCGACATGTTGGCCAAGGCTAAGGCATGGCACGCCGGGCAACGCGGTGGCATGGCATGCTGGGCAACGCGGTGGCAAGGCATGCGGGCCGAGGCCGTGGCATGGCATGTTGGGCAACGCCGCAGCAAGGCATGCGGGCCGAGGCCGTGGCATGGCATGCGGGCCGAGGCCGTGGCATGGCATGCGGGCCGTGGCCGTGGCATGGCATGTTGGGCGACGCCGTCGCAAGGCATGCGGGCCGAGGCCGTGGCATGGCATGTTTGGCAACGCCGTGGCAAGACATGCGGGCCGTGGCATGGCATGGCATGCGGGCCGAGGCCGTGGCACGGCATGCGGGCCGAGGCCGTGGCATGGCATGTTGGGCGACGCCGTAGCAAGGCATGCGGGCTGAGGCCGTGGCCGTGGCATGGCATGCGGGCCGTGGCCGTGGCATGGCATGGCATGCGGGCCGAGGCCGTGGCATGGCATGTTGGGCAACGCCGTGGCAAGGCATGCGGGCCGAGGCCGTGGCATGGCATGATGGCCGAGGCCGTGGCATGTCATGCGGGCCGAGGCCGTGGCATGGCATGTTGGGCGACGCCGTAGCAAGGCATGCGGTCCGAGGCCGTGGCATGTTATGCGGGCCGAGGCCGTGGCATGGCTTGTTGGGCGACGCCGTAGCAAGGCATGCGGGCCGAGGCCGTGGCATGTCATGCTGGCCAAGGCCAAGGCATGACATGGCATGGCATGCGGGCCGAGGCCGTGGCATGGCATGTTGGGCAACGCCGTGGCAAGGCATGCGGGCCGAGGCCGTGGCATGGCATGATGGCCGAGGCCGTGGCATGCCATGCTGGCCAAGGCTAAGGCATGGCATGCCGGGCAACGCGGTGGCATGGCATGCTGGGCAACGCCGTGGCAAGGCATGCGGGCCGAGGCCGTGGCATGGCATGTTGGGCAACGCCTTGGCAAGACATGCGGGCCGAGGCCGTGGCATGGCATGGCATGTTGGGCAACGCCTTGGCAAGGCATGCGGGCCGAGGCCGTGGCATGGCATGCTAGCCGAGGCCGTGGCATGGCATGTTGGGCGACGCCGTGGCAAGGCATGCGGGCCGAGGCCGTGGCATGGCATGCGGGCCGAGGCCGTGGCACTGCATGTTGGGCGACGCCGTAGCAAGGCATGCGGGCCGAGGCCGAGGCCGTGGCATGGCATGTTGACCGAGGCCAAGGCATGGCATGCCGGGCAACGCGGTGGCATGGCATGCGCGGCCGAGGCCGTGGCAAGGCATGCGGGCCGAGGCCGTGGCATGGCATGTTGGGCGACGGCGTGGCAAGGCATGCGGGCCGAGGCCGTGGCATGGCATGCGGGCCGAGGCCGTGGCACTGCATGTTGGGCGACGCCGTAGCAAGGCATGCGGGCCGAGGCCGAGGCTGTGGCATGGCATGTTGACCGAGGCCAAGGCATGGCATGCCGGGCAACGCGGTGGCATGGCATGCGCGGCCGAGGCCGTGGCAAGGCATGCGGGCCGAGGCCGTGGCATGGCATGTTGGGCGACGCCGTGGCAAGGCATGCGGGCCGAGGCCGTGGCATGGCATGCGGGCCGAGGCCGTGGCACTGCATGTTGGGCGACGCCGTAGCAAGGCATGCGGGCCGAGGCCGAGGCCGTGGCATGGCATGTTGACCGAGGCCAAGGCATGGCATGCCGGGCAACGCGGTGGCATGGCATGCGCGGCCGAGGCCGTGGCAAGGCATGCGGGCCGAGGCCGTGGCATGGCATGTTGGGCGACGCTGTGGCAAGGCATGCGGGCCGAGGCCGTGGCATGGCATGCGGGCCGAGGCCGTGGCATTGCATGTTG
>NW_028129277.1:16770000-16792500 GCF_055761805.1 Camellia sinensis | reverse complement strand
AGGCCGTGGCATGACATGCTGGCCAAGGCCGGGGCATGGCAAGCTGCTGGCCAAGGTCGTGGCATGGCACGCTGCTGGCCAAGGCCGGGGCATAGCACGCTGCTGGCCATGGCCGTGGCTTGGCAAGGTTGCCAAGGCCGGGGCATGGCGTGCTGCTGGCCAAGGCTTTGGCATGCCATGTTGCTGGCCAAGGCTGTGGCATGGCATGCTGCTGGCCAAGGCTGTGGCATGGCATGCTGCTGGCCAAGGCCGTGGCATGACATGCTGGCCAAGGCCGGGGCATGGCATGCTGCTGGCCAAGGTCGTGGCATGGCATGCTGCTGGCCAAGGCCGTGGCATGACATGCTTGCCAAGGCCAGGGCATGGCATGCTGCTGGCCAAGGCTTTGGCATGCCATGTTGCTGGCCAAGGCTGTGGCATGGCATGCTGCCCTAGGCCAACGTGCCACCGCCACCGCCGCGGGCCGCCACTCGACGCATCCCGTGCTTGGCTATGTAGTTTCGATGCCACAAGCCAATGCCACAAGCCAAGCGATGGCATGTGCCAAGCGCCCGCCTAGGCATAGGCGTGGCCTGTGGCCTGGCCATGCTGGCCAGCCTTAAGGGAGGTGCCCCCCCCTTATAATAGCCTGTTAAGCCCTTTTCAATCTGGCAGGAGGAAACATCAAGCATGTTCGAGGAGTCATAATGGGGTTTTTTTTAAAAAGTAATGGTTTTTTGCCAAAACTTTCAACATGAAAGTTGTATGAAATAATTTAATACACCATAAAAAAAATTATAAAAAAATATTTGGCAACCGGAATTATAGTAATTATAGTAATTTTTTTAATTATTTTTTTATTTTTAATTTATTTTATTATAATTTTTATGAGTAAATAAATAATCAAAAAGCCCGACGAACGTGCAAAAACTCTTAGAGAAACCCAGCAAGCATCGGATAGCTCGAATGCAAATAACAAACGCAACAGGCAACTTCCGAGGGACACACTTTTCCCAACAAGCTTCCACTGGGGAAAGCACTAGCAACGTGTTCGCAAGTCAAAGGCAACCAAACCGGCTATTACCCGAGGGACAAGCATTTCGCAGGGCAACATATACGTAAGTCAAAGCCAAACCAAATGGCAATTACACGAGGGACAGGATTGCTTGCCAAGGGCGTGGCATGCGATGTTCTAGCCCAAGGCCAAGGCACGCCACGCTGCGGGACAAGGCCGTGGCAAGACATGCGGCTGGCCTTGGCCTTGGCATGGCATGCCGCCGGCTTTGGCTGGGCTGCGTTGGCCTTGCCATGGAATGTTGCTGGCTTCGGATGGGCTGCCTCGGCCTTGGCCTTGGCCGTGGCATGGCATGGCATGCTGCTGGCCTTGGCCTTGGCCTTGGCATGGCATGCTGCTGGCTTTGGCTGGGCTGCCTTGGCCGTGGCATGGCATGCTGCTGGCTTTGGCTGGGCTGCCTTGGCCGTGGCATGGCATGCTGCTGGCCTAGGCCTTGGCATGGCATGCTGCTGGCTTTGGCTGGGCTGCCTTGGCCGTGGCATGGCATGCTGCTGGCCTAGGCCTTGGCATGGCATGCTGCTGGCTTTGGCTGGCAGCCTTGGCCGTGGCATGGCATGCTGCTGGCTTTGGCTGGCCTGCCTTGGCCGTGGCATGGCATGCTGCTGGCCTTGGCCTTGGCATGGCATGCTGCTGGCTTTGGCTGGCCTGCCTTGGCCGTGGCATGGCATGCTGCTGGCCTAGGCCTTGGCATGGCATGCTGCTGGCTTTGGCTGGCCTGCCTTGGCCGTGGCATGGCATGCTGCTGGCCTAGGCATGGCATGGCATGCTGCTGGCTTTGGCTGGGCTGCCTTGGCCGTGGCATGGCATGCTGCTGGCCTTGGCCTTGATATGGCATGCTGCTGGCTTTGGCTGGGCTGCCTTGGCCGTGGCATGGCATGCTGCTGGCCTAGGCCTTGGCATGGCATGCTGCTGGCTTTGGCTGGGCTGCCTTGGCCTTGGCATGGCATGCTGCTGGCTTTGGCTGGCCTGCCTTGGCCGTGGCATGGCATGCTGCTGGCCTAGGCCATGGCATGGCATGCTGCTGGCTTTGGCTGGGCTGCCTTGGCCGTGGCATGGCATGCTGCTGCCCTTGGCCTTGATATGGCATGCTGCTGGCTTTGGCTGGGCTGCCTTGGCCGTGGCATGGCATGCTGCTGGCCTAGGCCTTGGCATGGCATGCTGCTGGCTTTGGCTGGCCTGCGTTGGCCGTGGCATGGCATGCTGCTGGCCTAGGCCTTCGCATGGCATGCTGCTGGCTTTGGCTGGGCTGCCTTGGCCGTGGCATGGCATGCTGCTGGCCTTGGCCTTGGCATGGCATGCTGCTGGCTTTGGCTGGGCTGCCTTGGCCGTGGCATGGCATGCTGGTGGCCTAGGCCTTGGCATGGCATGCTGCTGGCTTTGGCTGGCCTGCCTTGGCCGTGGCATGCCAAGCTGCTGGCCTAAGCCTTGGCATGGCATGCTGCTGGCTGTGGTTGGGCTGCCTTGGCCGTGGCATGGCATGCTGCTGGCCTTGGCCTTGGCATGGCATGCTGCTCGCTTTGGCTGGCCTGCCTTGGCCGTGGCATGGCATGCTGCTGGCCTAGGCCTTGGCATGGCATGCTGCTGGCTTTGGCTGGGCTGCCTTGGCCGTGGCATGGCATGCTGCTGGCCTTGGCCTTGGCATGCCATGCTGTTGGCTTTGGCTGGCCTGCCTTGGCCGTGGCATGGCATGCTGCTGGCCTAGGCCTTGGCATGGCATGCTGCTGGCTTTGGCTGGGCTGCCTTGGCCGTGGCATGGCATGCTGCTGGCCTTGGCCTTGGCATGGCATGCTGCTGGCTTTGGCTGGGCTGCCTTGGCCGTGGCATGGCATGCTGCTGGCCTTGGCCTTGGCATGGCATGCTGCTGGCTTTGGCTGGGCTGCCTTGGCCGTGGCATGGCATGCTGCTGGCCTAGGCCTTGGCATGGCATGCTGCTGGCTTTGGCTGGGCTGCCTTGGCCGTGGCATGGCATGCTGCTGGCCTAGGCCTTGGCATGGTATGCTGCTGGCCTAGGCCTTGGCATGGCATGCTGCTGGCTTTGGCTGGCAGCCTTGGCCGTGGCATGGCATGCTGCTGGCTTTGGCTGGCCTGTTTTGGCCGTGGCATGGCATGCTACTGGCCTAGGCCTTGGCATGGCATGCTGCTGGCTTTGGGTGGCCTGCCTTGGCCGTGGCATGGCATGCTGCTGGCCTAGGCCATGGCATGGCATGCTGCTGGCTTTGGCTGGGCTGCCTTGGCCGTGGCATGGCATGCTGCTGGCCTTGGCCTTGATATGGCATGCTGCTGGCTTTGGCTGGGCTGCCTTGGCCGTGCCATGGCATGCTGCTGGCCTAGGCCTTGGCATGGCATGCTGCTGGCTTTGGCTGGCCTGCCTTGGCCGTGGCATGGCATGCTGCTGGCCTTGGCCTTGGCATGGCATGCTGCTGGCTTTGGCTGGCCTGCCTTGGCCGTGGCATGGCATGCTGCTGGCCTAGGCCATGGCATGGCATGCTGCTGGCTTTGGCTGGGCTGCCTTGGCCGTGGCATGGCATGCTGCTGCCCTTGGCCGTGATATGGCATGCTGCTGGCTTTGGCTGGGCTGCCTTGGCCGTGGCATGGCATGCTGCTGGCCTAGGCCTTGGCATGGCATGTTGCTGGCTTTGGCTGGGCTGCCTTGGCCGTGGCATGGCATGCTGCTGGCCTAGGCCTTGGCATGGCATGCTGCTGGCTTTGGCTGGGCTGCCTTGGCCGTGGCATGGCATGCTGCTGGCCTTGGCCTTGGCATGGCATGCTGCTGGCTTTGGCTGGGCTGCCTTGGCCGTGGCATGGCATGCTGGTGGCCTAGGCCTTGGCATGGCATGCTGCTGGCTTTGGCTGGCCTGCCTTGGCCGTGGCATGGCATGCTGCTGGCCTAGGCCTTGGCATGGCATGCTGCTGGCTTTGGCTGGGCTGCCTTGGCCGTGGCATGGCATGCTGCTGGCCTTGGCCTTGGCATTGCATGCTGCTGGCTTTGGCTGGCCTGCCTTGGCCGTGGCATGGCATGCTGGTGGCCTAGGCCTTGGCATGGCATGCTGCTGGCTTTGGCTGGCCTGCCTTGGCCGTGGCATGGCATGCTGCTGGCCTAAGCCTTGGCATGGCATGCTGCTGGCTTTGGTTGGGCTGCCTTGGCCGTGGCATGGCATGCTGCTGGCCTAGGCCTTGGCATGGCATGCTGCTCGCTTTGGCTGGCCTGCCTTGGCCGTGGCATGGCATGCTGCTGGCCTAGGCCTTGGCATGGCATGCTGCTGGCTTTGGCTGGGCTGCCTTGGCCGTGGCATGGCATGCTGCTGGCCTTGGCCTTGGCATGCCATGCTGTTGGCTTTGGCTGGCCTGCCTTGGCCGTGGCATGGCATGCTGCTGGCCTAGGCCTTGGCATGGCATGCTGCTGGCTTTGGCTGGGCTGCCTTGGCCGTGGCATGGCATGCTGCTGGCCTTGGCCTTGGCATGGCATGCTGCTGGCCTAGGCCTAGGCCGTGGCATGGCATGCTGCTGGCTTTGGCTGGCCTGCGTTGGCCGTGGCATGGCATGCTGCTGGCCTAGGCCTTGGCATGGCATGCTGCTGGCTTTGGCTGGGCTGCCTTGGCCGTGGCATGGCATGCTGCTGGCCTTGGCCTTGGCATGGCATGCTGCTGGCTTTGGCTGGGCTGCCTTGGCCGTGGCATGGCATGCTGGTGGCCTAGGCCTTGGCATGGCATGCTGCTGGCTTTGGCTGGCCTGCCTTGGCCGTGGCATGGCATGCTGCTGGCCTAAACCTTGGCATGGCATGCTGCTGGCTTTGGTTGGGCTGCCTTGGCCGTGGCATGGCATGCTGCTGGCCTAGGCCTTGGCATGGCATGCTGCTCGCTTTGGCTGGCCTGCCTTGGCCGTGGCATGGCATGCTGCTGGCCTAGGCCTTGGCATGGCATGCTGCTGGCTTTGGCTGGGCTGCCTTGGCCGTGGCATGGCATGCTGCTGGCCTTGGCCTTGGCATGCCATGCTGTTGGCTTTGGCTGGCCTGCCTTGGCCGTGGCATGGCATGCTGCTGGCCTAGGCCTTGGCATGGCATGCTGCTGGCTTTGGCTGGGCTGCCTTGGCCGTGGCATGGCATGCTGCTGGCCTTGGCCTTGGCATGGCATGCTGCTGGCTTTGGCTGGTCTGCCTTGGCCGTGGCATGGCATGCTGCTGGCCTTGGCCTTGGCATGGCATGCTGCTGGCTTTGGCTGGGCTGCCTTGGCCGTGGCATGGCATGCTGCTGGCCTAGGCCTTGGCATGGCATGCTGCTGGCTTTGGCTGGGCTGCCTTGGCCGTGGCATGGCATGCTGCTGGCCTAGGCCGTGGCATGGCATGCTGCTGGCCTTGGCCTTGGCATGGCATGCTGCTGGCTTTGGCTGGCCTGCCTTGGCCGTGGCATGGCATGCTGCTGGCCTAGGCCTTGGCATGGCATGCTGCTGGCTTTGGCTGGCCTGTTTTGGCCGTGGCATGGCATGCTACTGGCCTAGGCCTTGGCATGGCATGCTGCTGGCTTTGGGTGGCCTGCCTTGGCCGTGGCATGGCATGCTGCTGGCCTAGGCCATGGCATGGCATGCTGCTGGCTTTGGCTGGGCTGCCTTGGCCGTGGCATGGCATGCTGCTGGCCTTGGCCTTGATATGGCATGCTGCTGGCTTTGGCTGGGCTGCCTTGGCCGTGCCATGGCATGCTGCTGGCCTAGGCCTTGGCATGGCATGCTGCTGGCTTTGGCTGGCCTGCCTTGGCCGTGGCATGGCATGCTGCTGGCCTTGGCCTTGGCATGGCATGCTGCTGGCTTTGGCTGGCCTGCCTTGGCCGTGGCATGGCATGCTGCTGGCCTAGGCCATGGCATGGCATGCTGCTGGCTTTGGCTGGGCTGCCTTGGCCGTGGCATGGCATGCTGCTGCCCTTGGCCGTGATATGGCATGCTGCTGGCTTTGGCTGGGCTGCCTTGGCCGTGGCATGGCATGCTGCTGGCCTAGGCCTTGGCATGGCATGTTGCTGGCTTTGGCTGGGCTGCCTTGGCCGTGGCATGGCATGCTGCTGGCCTAGGCCTTGGCATGGCATGCTGCTGGCTTTGGCTGGGCTGCCTTGGCCGTGGCATGGCATGCTGCTGGCCTTGGCCTTGGCATGGCATGCTGCTGGCTTTGGCTGGGCTGCCTTGGCCGTGGCATGGCATGCTGGTGGCCTAGGCCTTGGCATGGCATGCTGCTGGCTTTGGCTGGCCTGCCTTGGCCGTGGCATGGCATGCTGCTGGCCTAGGCCTTGGCATGGCATGCTGCTGGCTTTGGCTGGGCTGCCTTGGCCGTGGCATGGCATGCTGCTGGCCTTGGCCTTGGCATGGCATGCTGCTGGCTTTGGCTGGGCTGCCTTGGCCGTGGCATGGCATGCTGGTGGCCTAGGCCTTGGCATGGCATGCTGCTGGCTTTGGCTGGCCTGCCTTGGCCGTGGCATGGCATGCTGCTGGCCTAAGCCTTGGCATGGCATGCTGCTGGCTTTGGTTGGGCTGCCTTGGCCGTGGCATGGCATGCTGCTGGCCTAGGCCTTGGCATGGCATGCTGCTCGCTTTGGCTGGCCTGCCTTGGCCGTGGCATGGCATGCTGCTGGCCTAGGCCTTGGCATGGCATGCTGCTGGCTTTGGCTGGGCTGCCTTGGCCGTGGCATGGCATGCTGCTGGCCTTGGCCTTGGCATGCCATGCTGTTGGCTTTGGCTGGCCTGCCTTGGCCGTGGCATGGCATGCTGCTGGCCTAGGCCTTGGCATGGCATGCTGCTGGCTTTGGCTGGGCTGCCTTGGCCGTGGCATGGCATGCTGCTGGCCTTGGCCTTGGCATGGCATGCTGCTGGCCTAGGCCTAGGCCGTGGCATGGCATGCTGCTGGCTTTGGCTGGCCTGCGTTGGCCGTGGCATGGCATGCTGCTGGCCTAGGCCTTGGCATGGCATGCTGCTGGCTTTGGCTGGCCTGCCTTGGCCGTGGCATGGCATGCTGCTGGCCTAGGCCTTGGCATGGCATGCTGCTGGCTTTGGCTGGCCTGTTTTGGCCGTGGCATGGCATGCTACTGGCCTAGGCCTTGGCATGGCATGCTGCTGGCTTTGGGTGGCCTGCCTTGGCCGTGGCATGGCATGCTGCTGGCCTAGGCCATGGCATGGCATGCTGCTGGCTTTGGCTGGGCTGCCTTGGCCGTGGCATGGCATGCTGCTGGCCTTGGCCTTGATATGGCATGCTGCTGGCTTTGGCTGGGCTGCCTTGGCCGTGCCATGGCATGCTGCTGGCCTAGGCCTTGGCATGGCATGCTGCTGGCTTTGGCTGGCCTGCCTTGGCCGTGGCATGGCATGCTGCTGGCCTTGGCCTTGGCATGGCATGCTGCTGGCTTTGGCTGGCCTGCCTTGGCCGTGGCATGGCATGCTGCTGGCCTAGGCCATGGCATGGCATGCTGCTGGCTTTGGCTGGGCTGCCTTGGCCGTGGCATGGCATGCTGCTGCCCTTGGCCGTGATATGGCATGCTGCTGGCTTTGGCTGGGCTGCCTTGGCCGTGGCATGGCATGCTGCTGGCCTAGGCCTTGGCATGGCATGTTGCTGGCTTTGGCTGGCCTGCCTTGGCCGTGGCATGGCATGCTGCTGGCCTAGGCCTTGGCATGGCATGCTGCTGGCTTTGGCTGGGCTGCCTTGGCCGTGGCATGGCATGCTGCTGGCCTTGGCCTTGGCATGGCATGCTGCTGGCTTTGGCTGGGCTGCCTTGGCCGTGGCATGGCATGCTGGTGGCCTAGGCCTTGGCATGGCATGCTGCTGGCTTTGGCTGGCCTGCCTTGGCCGTGGCATGGCATGCTGCTGGCCTAGGCCTTGGCATGGCATGCTGCTGGCTTTGGTTGGGCTGCCTTGGCCGTGGCATGGCATGCTGCTGGCCTTGGCCTTGGCATGGCATGCTGCTGGCTTTGGCTGGCCTGCCTTGGCCGTGGCATGGCATGCTGCTGGCCTAGGCCTTGGCATGGCATGCTGCTGGCTTTGGCTGGGCTGCCTTGGCCGTGGCATGGCATGCTGCTGGCCTTGGCCTTGGCATGGCATGCTGCTGGCTTTGGCTGGGCTGCCTTGGCCGTGGCATGGCATGCTGCTGGCCATGGCCTTGGCATGGCATGCTGCTGGCTTTGGCTTGCCTGCCTTGGCCGTGGCATGGCATGCTGCTGGCCTAGGCCTTGGCATGGCATGCTGCTGGCTTTGGCTGGCCTGCGTTGGCCGTGGCATGGCATGCTGCTGGCCTTGGCCTTGATATGGCATGCTGCTGGCTTTGGCTGGGCTGCCTTGGCCGTGGCATGGCATGCTGCTGGCCTAGGCCTTGGCATGGCATGCTGCTGGCTTTGGCTGGGCTGCCTTGGCCTTGGCATGGCATGCTGCTGGCTTTGGCTGGCCTGCCTTGGCCGTGGCATGGCATGCTGCTGGCCTAGGCCATGGCATGGCATGCTGCTGGCTTTGGCTGGGCTGCCTTGGCCGTGGCATGGCATGCTGCTGCCCTTGGCCTTGATATGGCATGCTGCTGGCTTTGGCTGGGCTGCCTTGGCCGTGGCATGGCATGCTGCTGGCCTAGGCCTTGGCATGGCATGCTGCTGGCTTTGGCTGGCCTGCGTTGGCCGTGGCATGGCATGCTGCTGGCCTAGGCCTTCGCATGGCATGCTGCTGGCTTTGGCTGGGCTGCCTTGGCCGTGGCATGGCATGCTGCTGGCCTTGGCCTTGGCATGGCATGCTGCTGGCTTTGGCTGGGCTGCCTTGGCCGTGGCATGGCATGCTGGTGGCCTAGGCCTTGGCATGGCATGCTGCTGGCTTTGGCTGGCCTGCCTTGGCCGTGGCATGGCAAGCTGCTGGCCTAAGCCTTGGCATGGCATGCTGCTGGCTTTGGTTGGGCTGCCTTGGCCGTGGCATGGCATGCTGCTGGCCTTGGCCTTGGCATGGCATGCTGCTCGCTTTGGCTGGCCTGCCTTGGCCGTGGCATGGCATGCTGCTGGCCTAGGCCTTGGCATGGCATGCTGCTGGCTTTGGCTGGGCTGCCTTGGCCGTGGCATGGCATGCTGCTGGCCTTGGCCTTGGCATGCCATGCTGTTGGCTTTGGCTGGCCTGCCTTGGCCGTGGCATGGCATGCTGCTGGCCTAGGCCTTGGCATGGCATGCTGCTGGCTTTGGCTGGGCTGCCTTGGCCGTGGCATGGCATGCTGCTGGCCTTGGCCTTGGCATGGCATGCTGCTGGCTTTGGCTGGGCTGCCTTGGCCGTGGCATGGCATGCTGCTGGCCTTGGCCTTGGCATGGCATGCTGCTGGCTTTGGCTGGGCTGCCTTGGCCGTGGCATGGCATGCTGCTGGCCTAGGCCTTGGCATGGCATGCTGCTGGCTTTGGCTGGGCTGCCTTGGCCGTGGCATGGCATGCTGCTGGCCTAGGCCTTGGCATGGTATGCTGCTGGCCTAGGCCTTGGCATGGCATGCTGCTGGCTTTGGCTGGCAGCCTTGGCCGTGGCATGGCATGCTGCTGGCCTTGGCCTTGGCATGGCATGCTGCTGGCCTTGGCCTTGGCATGGCATGCTGCTGGCTTTGGCAGGCCTGCCTTGGCCGTGGCATGGCATGCTGCTGGCCTTGGCCTTGGCATGGCATGCTGCTGGCTTTGGCTGGCCTGCCTTGGCCGTGGCATGGCATGCTGCTGGCCTAGGCCTTGGCATGGCATGCTGCTGGCTTTGGCTGGCCTGCCTTGGCCGTGGCATGGCATGCTGCTGGCCTAGGCATGGCATGGCATGCTGCTGGCTTTGGCTGGGCTGCCTTGGCCGTGGCATGGCATGCTGCTGGCCTTGGCCTTGATATGGCATGCTGCTGGCTTTGGCTGGGCTGCCTTGGCCGTGGCATGGCATGCTGCTGGCCTAGGCCTTGGCATGGCATGCTGCTGGCTTTGGCTGGGCTGCCTTGGCCGTGGCATGGCATGCTGCTGGCCTTGGCCTTGGCATGGCATGCTGCTGGCTTTGGCTGGGCTGCCTTGGCCGTGTCATGGCATGCTGCTGGCCTAGGCCTTGGCATGGCATGCTGCTGGCTTTGGCTGGGCTGCCTTGGCCGTGGCATGGCATGCTGCTGGCCTAGGCCTTGGCATGGTATGCTGCTGGCCTAGGCCTTGGCATGGCATGCTGCTGGCTTTGGCTGGCAGCCTTGGCCGTGGCATGGCATGCTGCTGGCCTTGGCCTTGGCATGGCATGCTGCTGGCCTTGGCCTTGGCATGGCATGCTGCTGGCTTTGGCAGGCCTGCCTTGGCCGTGGCATGGCATGCTGCTGGCCTTGGCCTTGGCATGGCATGCTGCTGGCTTTGGCTGGCCTGCCTTGGCCGTGGCATGGCATGCTGCTGGCCTAGGCCTTGGCATGGCATGCTGCTGGCTTTGGCTGGCCTGCCTTGGCCGTGGCATGGCATGCTGCTGGCCTAGGCATGGCATGGCATGCTGCTGGCTTTGGCTGGGCTGCCTTGGCCGTGGCATGGCATGCTGCTGGCCTTGGCCTTGAGATGGCATGCTGCTGGCTTTGGCTGGGCTGCCTTGGCCGTGGCATGGCATGCTGCTGGCCTAGGCCTTGGCATGGCATGCTGCTGGCTTTGGCTGGGCTGCCTTGGCCGTGGCATGGCAGGCTGCTGGCCTTGGCCTTGGCATGGCATGCTGCTGGCTTTGGCTGGCCTGCCTTGGCCGTGGCATGGCATGCTGCTGGCCTAGGCCATGGCATAGCATGCTGCTAGCTTTGGCTGGGCTGCCTTGGCCGTGGCATGGCATGCTGCTGCCCTTGGCCTTGATATGGCATGCTGCTGGCTTTGGCTGGGCTGCCATGGCCGTGGCATGGCATGCTGCTGGCCTAGGCCTTGGCATGGCATGCTGCTGGCTTTGGCTGGCCTGCGTTGGCCGTGGCATGGCATGCTGCTGGCCTAGGCCTTGGCATGGCATGCTGCTGGCTTTGGCTGGGCTGCCTTGGCCGTGGCATGGCATGCTGCTGGCCTTGGCCTTGGCATGGCATGCTGCTGGCTTTGGCTGGGCTGCCTTGGCCGTGGCATGGCATGCTGGTGGCCTAGGCCTTGGCATGGCATGCTGCTGGCTTTGGCTGGCCTGCCTTGGCCGTGGCATGGCATGCTGCTGGCCTAAGCCTTGGCATGGCATGCTGCTGGCTTTGGTTGGGCTGCCTTGGCCGTGGCATGGCATGCTGCTGGCCTAGGCCTTGGCATGGCATGCTGCTCGCTTTGGCTGGCCTGCCTTGGCCGTGGCATGGCATGCTGCTGGCCTAGGCCTTGGCATGGCATGCTGCTGGCTTTGGCTGGGCTGCCTTGGCCGTGGCATGGCATGCTGCTGGCCTTGGCCTTGGCATGCCATGCTGTTGGCTTTGGCTGGCCTGCCTTGGCCGTGGCATGGCATGCTGCTGGCCTAGGCCTTGGCATGGCATGCTGCTGGCTTTGGCTGGGCTGCCTTGGCCGTGGCATGGCATGCTGCTGGCCTTGGCCTTGGCATGGCATGCTGCTGGCTTTGGCTGGTCTGCCTTGGCCGTGGCATGGCATGCTGCTGGCCTTGGCCTTGGCATGGCATGCTGCTGGCTTTGGCTGGGCTGCCTTGGCCGTGGCATGGCATGCTGCTGGCCTAGGCCTTGGCATGGCATGCTGCTGGCTTTGGCTGGGCTGCCTTGGCCGTGGCATGGCATGCTGCTGGCCTAGGCCGTGGCATGGCATGCTGCTGGCCTTGGCCTTGGCATGGCATGCTGCTGGCTTTGGCTGGCCTGCCTTGGCCGTGGCATGGCATGCTGCTGGCCTAGGCCTTGGCATGGCATGCTGCTGGCTTTGGCTGGCCTGTTTTGGCCGTGGCATGGCATGCTACTGGCCTAGGCCTTGGCATGGCATGCTGCTGGCTTTGGGTGGCCTGCCTTGGCCGTGGCATGGCATGCTGCTGGCCTAGGCCATGGCATGGCATGCTGCTGGCTTTGGCTGGGCTGCCTTGGCCGTGGCATGGCATGCTGCTGGCCTTGGCCTTGATATGGCATGCTGCTGGCTTTGGCTGGGCTGCCTTGGCCGTGCCATGGCATGCTGCTGGCCTAGGCCTTGGCATGGCATGCTGCTGGCTTTGGCTGGCCTGCCTTGGCCGTGGCATGGCATGCTGCTGGCCTTGGCCTTGGCATGGCATGCTGCTGGCTTTGGCTGGCCTGCCTTGGCCGTGGCATGGCATGCTGCTGGCCTAGGCCATGGCATGGCATGCTGCTGGCTTTGGCTGGGCTGCCTTGGCCGTGGCATGGCATGCTGCTGCCCTTGGCCGTGATATGGCATGCTGCTGGCTTTGGCTGGGCTGCCTTGGCCGTGGCATGGCATGGTGCTGGCCTAGGCCTTGGCATGGCATGTTGCTGGCTTTGGCTGGGCTGCCTTGGCCGTGGCATGGCATGCTGCTGGCCTAGGCCTTGGCATGGCATGCTGCTGGCTTTGGCTGGGCTGCCTTGGCCGTGGCATGGCATGCTGCTGGCCTTGGCCTTGGCATGGCATGCTGCTGGCTTTGGCTGGGCTGCCTTGGCCGTGGCATGGCATGCTGGTGGCCTAGGCCTTGGCATGGCATGCTGCTGGCTTTGGCTGGCCTGCCTTGGCCGTGGCATGGCATGCTGCTGGCCTAGGCCTTGGCATGGCATGCTGCTGGCTTTGGCTGGGCTGCCTTGGCCGTGGCATGGCATGCTGCTGGCCTTGGCCTTGGCATGGCATGCTGCTGGCTTTGGCTGGGCTGCCTTGGCCGTGGCATGGCATGCTGGTGGCCTAGGCCTTGGCATGGCATGCTGCTGGCTTTGGCTGGCCTGCCTTGGCCGTGGCATGGCATGCTGCTGGCCTAAGCCTTGGCATGGCATGCTGCTGGCTTTGGTTGGGCTGCCTTGGCCGTGGCATGGCATGCTGCTGGCCTAGGCCTTGGCATGGCATGCTGCTCGCTTTGGCTGGCCTGCCTTGGCCGTGGCATGGCATGCTGCTGGCCTAGGCCTTGGCATGGCATGCTGCTGGCTTTGGCTGGGCTGCCTTGGCCGTGGCATGGCATGCTGCTGGCCTTGGCCTTGGCATGCCATGCTGTTGGCTTTGGCTGGCCTGCCTTGGCCGTGGCATGGCATGCTGCTGGCCTAGGCCTTGGCATGGCATGCTGCTGGCTTTGGCTGGGCTGCCTTGGCCGTGGCATGGCATGCTGCTGGCCTTGGCCTTGGCATGGCATGCTGCTGGCCTAGGCCTAGGCCGTGGCATGGCATGCTGCTGGCTTTGGCTGGCCTGCGTTGGCCGTGGCATGGCATGCTGCTGGCCTAGGCCTTGGCATGGCATGCTGCTGGCTTTGGCTGGGCTGCCTTGGCCGTGGCATGGCATGCTGCTGGCCTTGGCCTTGGCATGGCATGCTGCTGGCTTTGGCTGGGCTGCCTTGGCCGTGGCATGGCATGCTGGTGGCCTAGGCCTTGGCATGGCATGCTGCTGGCTTTGGCTGGCCTGCCTTGGCCGTGGCATGGCATGCTGCTGGCCTAAGCCTTGGCATGGCATGCTGCTGGCTTTGGTTGGGCTGCCTTGGCCGTGGCATGGCATGCTGCTGGCCTAGGCCTTGGCATGGCATGCTGCTCGCTTTGGCTGGCCTGCCTTGGCCGTGGCATGGCATGCTGCTGGCCTAGGCCTTGGCATGGCATGCTGCTGGCTTTGGCTGGGCTGCCTTGGCCGTGGCATGGCATGCTGCTGGCCTTGGCCTTGGCATGCCATGCTGTTGGCTTTGGCTGGCCTGCCTTGGCCGTGGCATGGCATGCTGCTGGCCTAGGCCTTGGCATGGCATGCTGCTGGCTTTGGCTGGGCTGCCTTGGCCGTGGCATGGCATGCTGCTGGCCTTGGCCTTGGCATGGCATGCTGCTGGCTTTGGCTGGTCTGCCTTGGCCGTGGCATGGCATGCTGCTGGCCTTGGCCTTGGCATGGCATGCTGCTGGCTTTGGCTGGGCTGCCTTGGCCGTGGCATGGCATGCTGCTGGCCTAGGCCTTGGCATGGCATGCTTCTGGCTTTGGCTGGGCTGCCTTGGCCGTGGCATGGCATGCTGCTGGCCTAGGACGTGGCATGGCATGCTGCTGGCCTTGGCCTTGGCATGGCATGCTGCTGGCTTTGGCTGGCCTGCCTTGGCCGTGGCATGGCATGCTGCTGGCCTAGGCCTTGGCATGGCATGCTGCTGGCTTTGGCTGGCCTGTTTTGGCCGTGGCATGGCATGCTACTGGCCTAGGCCTTGGCATGGCATGCTGCTGGCTTTGGGTGGCCTGCCTTGGCCGTGGCATGGCATGCTGCTGGCCTAGGCCATGGCATGGCATGCTGCTGGCTTTGGCTGGGCTGCCTTGGCCGTGGCATGGCATGCTGCTGGCCTTGGCCTTGATATGGCATGCTGCTGGCTTTGGCTGGGCTGCCTTGGCCGTGCCATGGCATGCTGCTGGCCTAGGCCTTGGCATGGCATGCTGCTGGCTTTGGCTGGCCTGCCTTGGCCGTGGCATGGCATGCTGCTGGCCTTGGCCTTGGCATGGCATGCTGCTGGCTTTGGCTGGCCTGCCTTGGCCGTGGCATGGCATGCTGCTGGCCTAGGCCATGGCATGGCATGCTGCTGGCTTTGGCTGGGCTGCCTTGGCCGTGGCATGGCATGCTGCTGCCCTTGGCCGTGATATGGCATGCTGCTGGCTTTGGCTGGGCTGCCTTGGCCGTGGCATGGCATGCTGCTGGCCTAGGCCTTGGCATGGCATGTTGCTGGCTTTGGCTGGCCTGCCTTGGCCGTGGCATGGCATGCTGCTGGCCTAGGCCTTGGCATGGCATGCTGCTGGCTTTGGCTGGGCTGCCTTGGCCGTGGCATGGCATGCTGCTGGCCTTGGCCTTGGCATGGCATGCTGCTGGCTTTGGCTGGGCTGCCTTGGCCGTGGCATGGCATGCTGGTGGCCTAGGCCTTGGCATGGCATGCTGCTGGCTTTGGCTGGCCTGCCTTGGCCGTGGCATGGCATGCTGCTGGCCTAGGCCTTGGCATGGCATGCTGCTGGCTTTGGTTGGGCTGCCTTGGCCGTGGCATGGCATGCTGCTGGCCTTGGCCTTGGCATGGCATGCTGCTGGCTTTGGCTGGCCTGCCTTGGCCGTGGCATGGCATGCTGCTGGCCTAGGCCTTGGCATGGCATGCTGCTGGCTTTGGCTGGGCTGCCTTGGCCGTGGCATGGCATGCTGCTGGCCTTGGCCTTGGCATGGCATGCTGCTGGCTTTGGCTGGGCTGCCTTGGCCGTGGCATGGCATGCTGCTGGCCTTGGCCTTGGCATGGCATGCTGCTGGCTTTGGCTTGCCTGCCTTGGCCGTGGCATGGCATGCTGCTGGCCTAGGCCTTGGCATGGCATGCTGCTGGCTTTGGCTGGGCTGCCTTGGCCGTGGCATGGCATGCTGCTGGCCTTGGCCTTGGCATGGCATGCTGCTGGCTTTGGCTGGGCTGCCTTGGCCGTGGCATGGCATGCTGGTGGCCTAGGCCTTGGCATGGCATGCTGCTGGCTTTGGCTGGCCTGCCTTGGCCGTGGCATGGCATGCTGCTGGCCTAGGCCTTGGCATGGCATGCTGCTGGCTTTGGGTGGGCTGCCTTGGCCGTGGCATGGCATGCTGCTGGCCTTGGCCTTGGCATGGCATGCTGCTGGCTTTGGCTGGCCTGCCTTGGCCGTGGCATGGCATGCTGCTGGCCTAGGCCTTGGCATGGCATGCTGCTGGCTTTGGCTGGGCTGCCTTGGCCGTGGCATGGCATGCTGCTGTCCTTGGCCTTGGCATGGCATGCTGCTGGCTTTGGCTGGGCTGCCTTGGCCGTGGCATGGCATGCTGCTGGCTTTGGCTGGGCTGCCTTGGCCGTGGCATGGCATGCTGGTGGCCTAGGCCTTGGCATGGCATGCTGCTGGCTTTGGCTGGGCTGCCTTGGCCGTGGCATGGCATGCTGCTGGCCTTGGCCTTGGCATGGCATGCTGCTGGCTTTGGCTGGGCTGCCTTGGCCGTGGCATGGCATGCTGGTGGCCTAGGCCTTGGCATGGCATGCTGCTGGCTTTGGCTGGCCTGCCTTGGCCGTGGCATGGCATGCTGCTGGCCTAGGCCTTGGCATGGCATGCTGCTGGCTTTGGGTGGGCTGCCTTGGCCGTGGCATGGCATGCTGCTGGCCTTGGCCTTGGCATGGCATGCTGCTGGCTTTGGCTGGCCTGCCTTGGCCGTGGCATGGCATGCTGCTGGCCTAGGCCTTGGCATGGCATGCTGCTGGCTTTGGCTGGGCTGCCTTGGCCGTGGCATGGCATGCTGCTGGCCTTGGCCTTGGCATGGCATGCTGCTGGCTTTGGCTGGGCTGCCTTGGCCGTGGCATGGCATGCTGCTGGCCATGGCCTTGGCATGGCATGCTGCTGGCTTTGGCTTGCCTGCCTTGGCCGTGGCATGGCATGCTGCTGGCCTAGGCCTTGGCATGGCATGCTGCTGGCTTTGGCTGGGCTGCCTTGGCCGTGGCATGGCATGCTGCTGGCCTTGGCCTTGGCATGGCATGCTGCTGGCTTTGGCTGGCCTGCCTTGGCCGTGGCATGGCATGCTGCTGGCCTAGGCCTTGGCATGGCATGCTGCTGGCTTTGGCTGGGCTGCCTTGGCCGTGGCATGGCATGCTGCTGGCCTTGGCCTTGGCATGGCATGCTGCTGGCTTTGGCTTGCCTGCCTTGGCCGTGGCATGGCATGCTGCTGGCCTAGGCCTTGGCATGGCATGCTGCTGGCTTTGGCTGGGCTGCCTTGGCCGTGGCATGGCATGCTGCTGGCCTTGGCCTTGGCTTGGCATGCTGCTGGCTTTGGCTGGGCTGCCTTGGCCGTGGCATGGCATGCTGCTGGCCTTGGCCTTGGCATGGCATGCTGCTGGCTTTGGCTGGCCTGCCTTGGCCGTGGCATGGCATGCTGCTGGCCTTGGCATGGCATGCTGCTGGCTTTGGCTGGGCTGCCTTCGCCGTGGCATGCCATGCTGCTGGCCTTGGCCTTGGGGCTGGGTTGCCATGGCTGCGGTTCTTATCACTAGACGTGCGTTGCGTGCGAAGGCGTGCAAAGGCGTGCGCGACCATGCGCGCAACACGCGCACCGTGGTCAAAAGACCACGCGCGCGGTATTCGCACAGGCCACGCTGCCCACGCCGCGGGCATGCCAGGCCGCCCAGGCCGTGCGCATGCCATGCCGTGCTGCCCAGGCCGGCTGCATGCCAGGCCGCCCAGGCCGTGCGCATGCCATGCCGTGCTGCCCACGCCGCGGGCATGCCAGGCCGGCTGCATGCCAGGCCGCCCAGGCCGTGCGCATGCCATGCCGTGCTGCCCACGCCGCGGGCATGCCAGGCCGGCTGCATGCCAGGCCGCCCAGGCCGTGCGCATGCCATGCCGTGCTGCCCATGCCGCGCGCATGCCAGGCCGCCCACGCCCGCGCGCATGCCACGCCATGCTGCCCAAGGCCGCGCCCAGGCCGCGCAAGGCCGCGCCCAGGCCGCCCAAGGCCGCGCCCAGGCCGCCCAAGGCCGCGCCCAGGCCGCGCAAGGCCGCCCAAGGCCGCGGTCCAGGCCGCCCAAGGCCGCGGCCGAGCCGCCCCAGGCCGCAGCCCAGGCCGCGGTCGAGCCGCAGTGCATGTAACCCAAGGCCGCAGCCCAGGCCGCGCCCAACATGGGGCGTACCTGCCACTGCCTTGCCCTGGGCAAGGGAGGTGCCCCCCCCTTATAATAGCCTGTTAAGCCCTTTTCAATCTGGCAGGAGGAAACATCAAGCATGTTCGAGGAGTCATAATGGGGTTTTTTTAAAAAGTAATGGTTTTTTGCCAAAACTTTCAACATGAAAGTTGTAGGAAATAATTTAATACACCATAAAAAAAATTAAAAAAAATATTTTTTTACAGAAAATATTTTATTTTAATTTATTTCGATATTAATACTTAAAAAATAATAAAAATTAATAAAAATAGTCAACAAATTATGGAAAAATTCCCATAATTAAAGGATGATTCACTAGTAATTATAGAAATTATTAAATTATTTTTTTCATTTTTTTTATTTTATTTTGATTTTTTTATGCCAAATAAGGGCTTTAAAAATTCGAAAAGCTCCAGAAAAATTGCAAAAAAATAGGGAATGACATTTAAAATTGATTGTAGTGCATTTTTAATTGTGTTGCACGGTTTGGGTAAGATTATAAAAGAATCATGTTCAAAAAGATCGATCGAGGCGGTGGCACGCCATGGCCTTGGCCTTGGCCTTGGCCTTTGCCCGCGGCCTTGGCCTTTGCCTTGGCCTTGGCCATGCCTTGCACAGGGACTTGGCCTTGCCCACTGCCTTGGCCTTGGCTTTGGCCTTGGCCTTGGCATGGCATGGCATGCTCGCCGAGGCCGTGGCATGCCTTGCTGCTAGCCAAGGCCGTGGCGTGGCATGCTCGCCCAGCCCGTGGCATGCCGTGCTCGCCCAGCCCGTGGCACGCCATGTTGGCCCAAGGCATTGGCATGGCATGCCGGCCAAGGCATGCTGGCCAACGCTGCACAAGGCGGTGCCATGGCATGGCATGCTGACCAAGACCGTGCCATGGCATGCTGGGCGAGGCCGGGGCATGGCATGCTGGCCGAGGCCGTGGCTTGCCATGCCGCCACGGCCGTGGCATGCCGGGCAACGGACCGGCATGGCCCAGCCCGTGGCACGCCATGTTGGCCCAAGGCATTGGCATGGCATGCCGGCCAAGGCATGCTGGCCAACGCTGCGGCACGGCGTGCTGGACAAGGCGGTGCCATGGCATGGCATGCTGACCAAGACAGTGCCATGGCATGCTGGCCGAGGCCGTGGCATGGCATGCTGGCCGAGGCCGTGGCTTGCCATGCCGCCACGGCCGTGGCATGCTGGGCAACGGACCGGCATGGCATGCTGGCCGTGGCGGTGGCACGACATGCTGGCCAAGGCAGTGGCATGGCATGTAGGCCAAGGCTAAGGCATGGCACGCTGTGGCATGGCACGCTGGCCAAGGCAGTCGCAAGGCATGCGGGCCGAGGCCGCGGCACGGCCCGCTGGGCAACGCGGTGGCATGGCATGCTGGGCAACGCCGTGGCAAGGCATGCGGGCCGAGGCCTTGGCATGGCATGCTGGCCGAGGCCGTGGCATGGCATGCGGGCCGAGGCCGTGGCATGGCATGGCATGCGGGCCGAGGCCGTGGCGTGGCATGGCATGGCATGTTGGGCAACGCCGTGGCAAGACATGCGGGCCGAGGCCGTGGCATGGCATGTTGGGCAACGCCCTGGCAAGCCATGCGGGCCGAGGCCGTGGCGTGGCATGTTGGCCAAGGCTAAGGCATGGCACGCCGGGCAACGCGGTGCATTGGCATGCTGGGCAGCGCGGTGGCAAGGCATGGGGGCCGAGGCCGTGGCATGGCATGTTGGGCAACGCCGTGGCAAGACATGCGGGCCGAGGCCGTGGCATGGCATGCGGGCCGAGGCCGTGGCACGACATGTTGGCCAAGGCTAAGGCATGGCACGCCGGGCAACGCGGTGGCATGGCATGCTGGGCAACGCAGTGGCAAGGCATGCGGGCCGAGGCCGTGGCATGGCATGTTGGGCAACGCCGTAGAAGGGCATGCGGGCCGAGGCCGTGGCATGGCATGCGGGCCGAGGCCGTGGCATGGCATGTTGGGCGACGCCGTAGCAAGGCATGCGGGCCGAGGCCGTGGCATGTCATGCGGGCCGAGGCCGTGGCATGGCATGCGGGCCGAGGCCGTGGCATGGCATGTTGGCCGAGGCCGTGGCAAGGCATGCGGGTCGAGGCCGTGGCATGGCATGTTTGGCAACGCCGTGGCAAGACATGCGGGCCGTGGCATGGCATGGCATGCGGGCCGAGGCCGTGGCACGACATGTTGGCCAAGGCTAAGGCATGGCACGCCGGGCAACGCGGTGGCATGGCACGCCGGGCAACGCGGTGGCAAGGCATGCGGGCCGGGGCCGTGGCATGGCATGTTGGGCGACGCCGTAGCAAGGCATGCGGTCCGAGGCCGTGGCATGTCATGCGGGCCGAGGCCATGGCATGGCATGCGGGCCGAGGCCGTGGCATGGCATGTTGGGCGACGCCGTAGCAAGGCATGCGGGCCGAGGCCGTGGCATGTCATGCGAGCCGAGGCCGTGGCATGGCATGCGGGCCGAGGCCGTGGCATGGCAAGTTGGGCGACGTCGTGGCAAGGCATGCGGGCCGAGGCCGTGGCATGGCATGCGGGCAGAGGCCGTGGCATGGCATGTTGGGCGACGCCGTCGCAAGGCATGCGGGCCGAGGCCGTGGCATGGCATGCGGGCCGAGGCCGTGGCATGGCATGTTGGGCGACGCCGTAGCAAGGCATGCGGGCCGAGGCCGTGGCATGTCATGGCATGTTGGGCGACGCCGTAGCAAGGCATGCGGGCCGAGGCCGTGGCATGGCATGTTTGGCAACGCCGTGGCAAGACATGAGGGCCGTGGCATGGCATGGCATGCGGGCCGAGGCCGTGGCACGACATGTTGGCCAAGGCTAAGGCATGGCACGCCGGGCAACGCGGTGGCATGGCATGCGGGCCGGGGCCGTGGCATGGCATGTTGGCCAACGTCGTAGCAAGGCATGCGGGCCGAGGCCGAGGCCGTGGCACGGCATGCGGGCCGAGGCTGTGGCATGGCATGTTGGGCGACGCCGTAGCAAGGCATGCGGTCCGAGGCCGTGGCATGTCATGCGGGCCGAGGCCGTGGCATGGCATGCGGGCCGAGGCCGTGGCATGGCATGTTGGGCGACGCCGTAGCAAGGCATGCGGGCCGAGGCCGTGCCGTGGCATGCGGGCCGAGGCCGTGGCATGGCATGCGGGCCGAGGCCGTGGCATGGCATGTTGGGCGACGCCGTAGCAAGGCATGCGGTCCGAGGCCGTGGCCTGTCATGCGGGCCGAGGCCGTGGCATGGCATGCGGGCCGAGGCCGTGGCATGGCATGTTGGGCGACGCCGTAGCATGGCATGCGGGCCGAGGCCGTGGCATGTCATGCGCGCCGAGGCCGTGGCATGGCATGCGGGCCGAGGCCGTGGCATGGCAAGTTGGGCGACGTCGTGGCAAGGCATGCGGGCCGAGGCCGTGGCATGGCATGCGGGCCGAGGCCGTGGCAAGGCATGTTGGGCGACGCCGTAGCAAGGCATGCGGGCCGAGGCCGTGGCATGTCATGCGGGCCGAGGCCGTGGCATGGCATGCGGGCCGAGGCCGTGGCATGGCATGTTGGGCGACGCCGTAGCAAGGCATGCGGGCCGAGGCCGTGCCGTGGCATGCGGGCCGAGGCCGTGGCATGGCATGTTGGGCGACGCCGTAGCAAGGCATGCGGTCCGAGGCCGTGGCATGTCATGCGGGCCGAGGCCGTGGCATGGCATGCGGGCCGAGGCCGTGGCATGGCATGTTGGGCGACGCCGTAGCAAGGCATGCGGTCCGAGGCCGTGGCATGTCATGCGGGCCGAGGCCGTGGCATGGCATGCGGGCCGAGGCCGTGGCATGGCATGTTGGGCGACGCCGTAGCAAGGCATGCGGGCCGAGGCCGTGCCGTGGCATGCGGGCCGAGGCCGTGGCATGGCATGTTGGGCGACGCCGTAGCAAGGCATGCGGTCCGAGGCCGTGGCATGTCATGCGGGCCGAGGCCGTGGCATGGCATGCGGGCCGAGGCCGTGGCATGGCATGTTGGGCGACGCCGTAGCAAGGCATGCGGGCCGAGGCCGTGGCATGTCATGCGGGCCGAGGCCGTGGCATGGCATGCGGGCCGAGGCCGTGGCATGGCAAGTTGGGCGGCGTCGTGGTAAGGCATGCTGGCCGAGGCCGTGGCATGTCATGCGGGCCGAGGCCGTGGCATGGCATGCGGGCCGAGGCCGTGGCAAGGCATGTTGGGCGACGCCGTAGCAAGGCATGCGGGCCGAGGCCGTGGCATGTCATGCGGGCCGAGGCCGTGGCACGTCATGCGGGCCGAGGCCGTGGCATGGCATGTTTGGCCACGCCGTGGCAAGACATGCGGGCCGTGGCATGGCATGGCATGCGGGCCGAGGCCGTGGCTCGACATGTTGGCCAAGGCTAAGGCATGGCACGCCGGGCAACGCGGTGGCATGGCATGCTGGGCAACGCGGTGGCAAGGCATGCGGGCCGAGGCCGTGGCATGGCATGTTGGGCAACGCCGCAGCAAGGCATGCGGGCCGAGGCCGTGGCATGGCATGCGGGCCGAGGCCGTGGCATGGCATGCGGGCCGAGGCCGTGGCATGGCATGCGGGCCGAGGCCGTGGCATGGCATGCGGGCCGAGGCCGTGGCATGGCATGTTGGGCGACGCCGTAGCAAGGCATGCGGTCCGAGGCCGTGGCATGTCATGCGGGCCGAGGCCGTGGCATGGCATGCGGGCCGAGGCCGTGGCATGGCATGTTGGGCGACGCCGTAGCAAGGCATG
>NW_028129277.1:16740000-16760000 GCF_055761805.1 Camellia sinensis | reverse complement strand
ACTTTCGAGGGACATACTTTTCGCAACAAGCTTCCACTAGGAAAGCACAGGCAACTCGTTCGAACGTCAAAGCCAACCAAATGGCAATTACCCGAGGGACATGCTTTTCGCAAGGCACCTTCCACTAGGGAAGCGCAGACAACCCGAAGGCGAGTCGAAGACAACCTAAAGGCGATCACCCGAGGGACATGGAGGAATGCACCAGTGGAGTTCGCTGCACAGGCAGGGATCCGTCCAACTCGCACAAACCGAACACAACTCACGCGCCACGACGTACACTGTGCACCAGCCCCCCAAAACGAATCACCCCCCGAAGGACTAAGAAGCCCGACGAACGCGCGAAAACATTTAGAGAGGCCGAGCAAGCACCGGTTAGCGCGAATGAAAGTAACAAGCGCAACAGGCAACTTTCGAGGGACATACTTTTCGCAACAAGCTTCCACTAGGAAAGCATAGGCAACTCGTTCGAACGTCAAAGCCAACCAAATGGCAATTACCCGAGGGACACACTTTTCGCAAGGCACCTTCCACTAGGGAAGCGCAGGCAACCCGAAGGCGAGTCGAAGACAACCCGAGGGACATGGAGGAATGCACCAGTGGAGTTCGCTGCACAGGCAGGGATCCGTCCAACTCGCACAAACCGAACACAACTCACGCGCCACGACGTACACTGTGCACCAGCCCCCCAAAACGAATCACCCCCCGAAGGACTAAGAAGCCCGACGAACGCGCGAAAACATTTAGAGAGGCCGAGCAAGCACCGGTTAGCGCGAATGCAAATAACAAACGCAACAGGCAACTTTCGAGGGACATACTTTTCGCAACAAGCTTCCACTAGGAAAGCATAGGCAACTCGTTCGAACGTCAAAGCCAACCAAATGGCAATTACCCGAGGGACACGCTTTTCGCAAGGCACCTTCCACTAGGGAAGCGCAAGCAACCCGAAGGCGAGTCGAAGACAACCCGAGGGACATGGAGGAATGCACCAGTGGAGTTCGCTGCACAGGCAGGGATCCGTCCAACTCGCACAAACCGAACACAACTCACGCGCCACGACGTACACTGTGCACCAGCCCCCCAAAACGAATCACCCCCCGAAGGACTAAGAAGCCCGACGAACGCGCGAAAACATTTAGAGAGGCCGAGCAAGCACCGGTTAGCGCGAATGCAAATAACAAACGCAACAGGCAAATTTCGAGGGACATACTTTTCGCAACAAGCTTCCACTAGGAAAGCATAGGCAACTCGTTCGAACGTCAAAGCCAACCAAATGGCAATTACCCGAGGGACACGCTTTTCGCAAGGCACCTTCCACTAGGGAAGCGCAAGCAACCCGAAGGCGAGTCGAAGACAACCCGAGGGACATGGAGGAATGCACCAGTGGAGTTCGCTGCACAGGCAGGGATCCGTCCAACTCGCACAAACCGAACACAACTCACGCGCCACGACGTACACTGTGCACCAGCCCCCCAAAACGAATCACCCCCCGAAGGACCAAGAAGCCCGACGAACGCGCGAAAACATTTAGAGAGGCCGAGCAAGCACCGGTTAGCGCGAATGCAAATAACAAACGCAACAGGCAACTTTCGAGGGACATACTTCTCGCAACAAGCTTCCACAAGGAAAGCACAGGCAACTCGTTCGCACGCCAAAGCCAACCAAATGGCAATTTAACCGAGGGACATGCATTTCGCAAGGCAACTTGTACAATTACCCGAGGGACATGGCATGCTTGCCAAGGCCGTGGCTTGGCATGCTTGCCAAGGCCGTGGCATGACATGCTGCTGGCCAAGGCCGGGCATGCCATGCTGCTGGACAAGGCCGTGGCAAGGCATGCTGATGGCCGAGGCCGTGGCAAGGCATGCTGATGGCCGAGGCCGTGGCAAGGCATGCTGATGGCCGAGGCCGTGGCAAGGCATGCTGCTGGCCAAGGCGTTGGCATGGCATGCTGCTGCTGACCAAGGCTTGGGCTTGCCATGCTGCCGGCCAAGGCCGCGGCATGGCATGCTGCCGGCCAAGGCCGCGGCATGCCATGTTGCTGGCCAAGGCCGTGGCATGGCATGCTGCTGGCCAAGGCCATGGCATGACATGCTGGCCAAGGCCGGGGCATGGCAAGCTGCTGGCCAAGGTCGTGGCATGGCACGCTGCTGGCCAAGGCCGGGGCATAGCACGCTGCTGGCCATGGCCGTGGCTTGGCAAGGTTGCCAAGGCCGGGGCATGGCGTGCTGCTGGCCAAGGCTTTGGCATGCCATGTTGCTGGCCAAGGCTGTGGCATGGCATGCTGCTGGCCAAGGCCGTGGCATGACATGCTGGCCAAGGCCGGGGCATGGCATGCTGCTGGCCAAGGTCGTGGCATGGCATGCTGCTGGCCAAGGCCGTGGCATGACATGCTTGCCAAGGCCAGGGCATGGCATGCTGCTGGCCAAGGCTTTGGCATGCCATGTTGCTGGCCAAGGCTGTGGCATGGCATGCTGCCCTAGGCCAACGTGCCACCGCCACCGCCGCGGGCCGCCACTCGACGCATCCCGTGCTTGGCTATGTAGTTTCGATGCCACAAGCCAATGCCACAAGCCAAGCGATGGCATGTGCCAAGCGCCCGCCTAGGCATAGGCGTGGCCTGTGGCCTGGCCATGCTGGCCAGCCTTAAGGGAGGTGCCCCCCCCTTATAATAGCCTGTTAAGCCCTTTTCAATCTGGCAGGAGGAAACATCAAGCATGTTCGAGGAGTCATAATGGGGTTTTTTTAAAAAGTAATGGTTTTTTGCCAAAACTTTCAACATGAAAGTTGTATGAAATAATTTAATACACCATAAAAAAAAATATAAAAAAATATTTGGCCACCGGAATATTTTATTTTAATTTATTTCAATTTTAATACTTAAAAAATAATAAAAATTACTAAAAATACTCAAAAAATTCTAGAAAAATTCCAACAATTATAAGATGAGGCACTAGTAATTATAGTAATTTTTTTAATTATTTTTTTATTTTTAATTTATTTTATTATAATTTTTATGAGTAAATAAATAATTAAAAAGCCCGACGAACGTGCAAAAACTCTTAGAGAAACCCAGCAAGCATCGGATAGCTCGAATGCAAATAACAAACGCAACAGGCAACTTCCGAGGGACATACTTTTCCCAACAAGCTTCCACTGGGGAAAGCACTAGCAACGTGTTCGCAAGTCAAAGGCAACCAAACCGGCTATTACCCGAGGGACAAGCATTTCGCAGGGCAACATATACGTAAGTCAAAGCCAAACCAAATGGCAATTACACGAGGGACAGGATTGCTTGCCAAGGGCGTGGCATGCGATGTTCTAGCCCAAGGCCAAGGCACGCCACGCTGCGGGACAAGGCCGTGGCAAGACATGCGGCTGGCCTTGGCCTTGGCATGGCATGCCGCCGGCTTTGGCTGGGCTGCGTTGGCCTTGCCATGGAATGTTGCTGGCTTCGGATGGGCTGCCTTGGCCTTGGCCTTGGCCGTGGCATGGCACGGCATGCTGCTGGCCTTGGCCTTGGCCTTGGCATGGCATGCTGCTGGCTTTGGCTGGGCTGCCTTGGCCGTGGCATGGCATGCTGCTGGCTTTGGCTGGGCTGCCTTGGCCGTGGCATGGCATGCTGCTGGCCTAGGCCTTGGCATGGCATGCTGCTGGCTTTGGCTGGGCTGCCTTGGCCGTGGCATGGCATGCTGCTGGCCTAGGCCTTGGCATGGCATGCTGCTGGCTTTGGCTGGCAGCCTTGGCCGTGGCATGGCATGCTGCTGGCCTTGGCCTTGGCATGGCATGCTGCTGGCTTTGGCTGGCCTGCCTTGGCCGTGGCATGGCATGCTGCTGGCCTTGGCCTTGGCATGGCATGCTGCTGGCTTTGGCTGGCCTGCCTTGGCCGTGGCATGGCATGCTGCTGGCCTAGGCCTTGGCATGGCATGCTGCTGGCTTTGGCTGGCCTGCCTTGGCCGTGGCATGGCATGCTGCTGGCCTAGGCATGGCATGGCATGCTGCTGGCTTTGGCTGGGCTGCCTTGGCCGTGGCATGGCATGCTGCTGGCCTTGGCCTTGATATGGCATGCTGCTGGCTTTGGCTGGGCTGCCTTGGCCGTGGCATGGCATGCTGCTGGCCTAGGCCTTGGCATGGCATGCTGCTGGCTTTGGCTGGGCTGCCTTGGCCTTGGCATGGCATGCTGCTGGCTTTGGCTGGCCTGCCTTGGCCGTGGCATGGCATGCTGCTGGCCTAGGCCATGGCATGGCATGCTGCTGGCTTTGGCTGGGCTGCCTTGGCCGTGGCATGGCATGCTGCTGCCCTTGGCCTTGATATGGCATGCTGCTGGCTTTGGCTGGGCTGCCTTGGCCGTGGCATGGCATGCTGCTGGCCTAGGCCTTGGCATGGCATGCTGCTGGCTTTGGCTGGCCTGCGTTGGCCGTGGCATGGCATGCTGCTGGCCTAGGCCTTCGCATGGCATGCTGCTGGCTTTGGCTGGGCTGCCTTGGCCGTGGCATGGCATGCTGCTGGCCTTGGCCTTGGCATGGCATGCTGCTGGCTTTGGCTGGGCTGCCTTGGCCGTGGCATGGCATGCTGGTGGCCTAGGCCTTGGCATGGCATGCTGCTGGCTTTGGCTGGCCTGCCTTGGCCGTGGCATGGCAAGCTGCTGGCCTAAGCCTTGGCATGGCATGCTGCTGGCTTTGGTTGGGCTGCCTTGGCCGTGGCATGGCATGCTGCTGGCCTTGGCCTTGGCATGGCATGCTGCTCGATTTGGCTGGCCTGCCTTGGCCGTGGCATGGCATGCTGCTGGCCTAGGGCTTGGCATGGCATGCTGCTGGCTTTGGCTGGGCTGCCTTGGCCGTGGCATGGCATGCTGCTGGCCTTGGCCTTGGCATGCCATGCTGTTGGCTATGGCTGGCCTGCCTTGGCCGTGGCATGGCATGCTGCTGGCCTAGGCCTTGGCATGGCATGCTGCTGGCTTTGGCTGGGCTGCCTTGGCCGTGGCATGGCATGCTGCTGGCCTTGGCCTTGGCATGGCATGCTGCTGGCTTTGGCTGGGCTGCCTTGGCCGTGGCATGGCATGCTGCTGGCCTTGGCCTTGGCATGGCATGCTGCTGGCTTTGGCTGGGCTGCCTTGGCCGTGGCATGGCATGCTGCTGGCCTAGGCCTTGGCATGGCATGCTGCTGGCTTTGGCTGGGCTGCCTTGGCCGTGGCATGGCATGCTGCTGGCCTAGGCCTTGGCATGGTATGCTGCTGGCCTAGGCCTTGGCATGGCATGCTGCTGGCTTTGGCTGGCAGCCTTGGCCGTGGCATGGCATGCTGCTGGCCTTGGCCTTGGCATGGCATGCTGCTGGCCTTGGCCTTGGCATGGCATGCTGCTGGCTTTGGCAGGCCTGCCTTGGCCGTGGCATGGCATGCTGCTGGCCTTGGCCTTGGCATGGCATGCTGCTGGCCTTGGCCTTGGCATGGCATGCTGCTGGCTTTGGCTGGCCTGCCTTGGCCGTGGCATGGCATGCTGCTGGCCTAGGCCTTGGCATGGCATGCTGCTGGCTTTGGCTGGCCTGCCTTGGCCGTGGCATGGCATGCTGCTGGCCTAGGCATGGCATGGCATGCTGCTGGCTTTGGCTGGGCTGCCTTGGCCGTGGCATGGCATGCTGCTGGCCTTGGCCTTGATATGGCATGCTGCTGGCTTTGGCTGGGCTGCCTTGGCCGTGGCATGGCATGCTGCTGGCCTAGGCCTTGGCATGGCATGCTGCTGGCTTTGGCTGGGCTGCCTTGGCCGTGGCATGGCATGCTGCTGGCCTTGGCCTTGGCATGGCATGCTGCTGGCTTTGGCTGGGCTGCCTTGGCCGTGGCATGGCATGCTGCTGGCCTAGGCCTTGGCATGGCATGCTGCTGGCTTTGGCTGGGCTGCCTTGGCCGTGGCATGGCATGCTGCTGGCCTAGGCCTTGGCATGGTATGCTGCTGGCCTAGGCCTTGGCATGGCATGCTGCTGGCTTTGGCTGGCAGCCTTGGCCGTGGCATGGCATGCTGCTGGCCTTGGCCTTGGCATGGCATGCTGCTGGCCTTGGCCTTGGCATGGCATGCTGCTGGCTTTGGCAGGCCTGCCTTGGCCGTGGCATGGCATGCTGCTGGCCTTGGCCTTGGCATGGCATGCTGCTGGCTTTGGCTGGCCTGCCTTGGCCGTGGCATGGCATGCTGCTGGCCTAGGCCTTGGCATGGCATGCTGCTGGCTTTGGCTGGCCTGCCTTGGCCGTGGCATGGCATGCTGCTGGCCTAGGCATGGCATGGCATGCTGCTGGCTTTGGCTGGGCTGCCTTGGCCGTGGCATGGCATGCTGCTGGCCTTGGCCTTGAGATGGCATGGTGCTGGCTTTGGCTGGGCTGCCTTGGCCGTGGCATGGCATGCTGCTGGCCTAGGCCTTGGCATGGCATGCTGCTGGCTTTGGCTGGGCTGCCTTGGCCGTGGCATGGCAGGCTGCTGGCCTTGGCCTTGGCATGGCATGCTGCTGGCTTTGGCTGGCCTGCCTTGGCCGTGGCATGGCATGCTGCTGGCCTAGGCCATGGCATGGCATGCTGCTAGCTTTGGCTGGGCTGCCTTGGCCGTGGCATGGCATGCTGCTGCCCTTGGCCTTGATATGGCATGCTGCTGGCTTTGGCTGGGCTGCCATGGCCGTGGCATGGCATGCTGCTGGCCTAGGCCTTGGCATGGCATGCTGCTGGCTTTGGCTGGCCTGCGTTGGCCGTGGCATGGCATGCTGCTGGCCTAGGCCTTGGCATGGCATGCTGCTGGCTTTGGCTGGGCTGCCTTGGCCGTGGCATGGCATGCTGCTGGCCTTGGCCTTGGCATGGCATGCTGCTGGCTTTGGCTGGGCTGCCTTGGCCGTGGCATGGCATGCTGGTGGCCTAGGCCTTGGCATGGCATGCTGCTGGCTTTGGCTGGCCTGCCTTGGCCGTGGCATGGCATGCTGCTGGCCTAAGCCTTGGCATGGCATGCTGCTGGCTTTGGTTGGGCTGCCTTGGCCGTGGCATGGCATGCTGCTGGCCTAGGCCTTGGCATGGCATGCTGCTCGCTTTGGCTGGCCTGCCTTGGCCGTGGCATGGCATGCTGCTGGCCTAGGCCTTGGCATGGCATGCTGCTGGCTTTGGCTGGGCTGCCTTGGCCGTGGCATGGCATGCTGCTGGCCTTGGCCTTGGCATGCCATGCTGTTGGCTTTGGCTGGCCTGCCTTGGCCGTGGCATGGCATGCTGCTGGCCTAGGCCTTGGCATGGCATGCTGCTGGCTTTGGCTGGGCTGCCTTGGCCGTGGCATGGCATGCTGCTGGCCTTGGCCTTGGCATGGCATGCTGCTGGCTTTGGCTGGTCTGCCTTGGCCGTGGCATGGCATGCTGCTGGCCTTGGCCTTGGCATGGCATGCTGCTGGCTTTGGCTGGGCTGCCTTGGCCGTGGCATGGCATGCTGCTGGCCTAGGCCTTGGCATGGCATGCTGCTGGCTTTGGCTGGGCTGCCTTGGCCGTGGCATGGCATGCTGCTGGCCTAGGCCGTGGCATGGCATGCTGCTGGCCTTGGCCTTGGCATGGCATGCTGCTGGCTTTGGCTGGCCTGCCTTGGCCGTGGCATGGCATGCTGCTGGCCTAGGCCTTGGCATGGCATGCTGCTGGCTTTGGCTGGCCTGTTTTGGCCGTGGCATGGCATGCTACTGGCCTAGGCCTTGGCATGGCATGCTGCTGGCTTTGGGTGGCCTGCCTTGGCCGTGGCATGGCATGCTGCTGGCCTAGGCCATGGCATGGCATGCTGCTGGCTTTGGCTGGGCTGCCTTGGCCGTGGCATGGCATGCTGCTGGCCTTGGCCTTGATATGGCATGCTGCTGGCTTTGGCTGGGCTGCCTTGGCCGTGCCATGGCATGCTGCTGGCCTAGGCCTTGGCATGGCATGCTGCTGGCTTTGGCTGGCCTGCCTTGGCCGTGGCATGGCATGCTGCTGGCCTTGGCCTTGGCATGGCATGCTGCTGGCTTTGGCTGGCCTGCCTTGGCCGTGGCATGGCATGCTGCTGGCCTAGGCCATGGCATGGCATGCTGCTGGCTTTGGCTGGGCTGCCTTGGCCGTGGCATGGCATGCTGCTGCCCTTGGCCGTGATATGGCATGCTGCTGGCTTTGGCTGGGCTGCCTTGGCCGTGGCATGGCATGCTGCTGGCCTAGGCCTTGGCATGGCATGTTGCTGGCTTTGGCTGGCCTGCCTTGGCCGTGGCATGGCATGCTGCTGGCCTAGGCCTTGGCATGGCATGCTGCTGGCTTTGGCTGGGCTGCCTTGGCCGTGGCATGGCATGCTGCTGGCCTTGGCCTTGGCATGGCATGCTGCTGGCTTTGGCTGGGCTGCCTTGGCCGTGGCATGGCATGCTGGTGGCCTAGGCCTTGGCATGGCATGCTGCTGGCTTTGGCTGGCCTGCCTTGGCCGTGGCATGGCATGCTGCTGGCCTAGGCCTTGGCATGGCATGCTGCTGGCTTTGGCTGGGCTGCCTTGGCCGTGGCATGGCATGCTGCTGGCCTTGGCCTTGGCATGGCATGCTGCTGGCTTTGGCTGGGCTGCCTTGGCCGTGGCATGGCATGCTGGTGGCCTAGGCCTTGGCATGGCATGCTGCTGGCTTTGGCTGGCCTGCCTTGGCCGTGGCATGGCATGCTGCTGGCCTAAGCCTTGGCATGGCATGCTGCTGGCTTTGGTTGGGCTGCCTTGGCCGTGGCATGGCATGCTGCTGGCCTAGGCCTTGGCATGGCATGCTGCTCGCTTTGGCTGGCCTGCCTTGGCCGTGGCATGGCATGCTGCTGGCCTAGGCCTTGGCATGGCATGCTGCTGGCTTTGGCTGGGCTGCCTTGGCCGTGGCATGGCATGCTGCTGGCCTTGGCCTTGGCATGCCATGCTGTTGGCTTTGGCTGGCCTGCCTTGGCCGTGGCATGGCATGCTGCTGGCCTAGGCCTTGGCATGGCATGCTGCTGGCTTTGGCTGGGCTGCCTTGGCCGTGGCATGGCATGCTGCTGGCTTTGGCTGGCCTGCGTTGGCCGTGGCATGGCATGCTGCTGGCCTAGGCCTTGGCATGGCATGCTGCTGGCTTTGGCTGGGCTGCCTTGGCCGTGGCATGGCATGCTGCTGGCCTTGGCCTTGGCATGGCATGCTGCTGGCTTTGGCTGGGCTGCCTTGGCCGTGGCATGGCATGCTGGTGGCCTAGGCCTTGGCATGGCATGCTGCTGGCTTTGGCTGGCCTGCCTTGGCCGTGGCATGGCATGCTGCTGGCCTAAGCCTTGGCATGGCATGCTGCTGGCTTTGGTTGGGCTGCCTTGGCCGTGGCATGGCATGCTGCTGGCCTAGGCCTTGGCATGGCATGCTGCTCGCTTTGGCTGGCCTGCCTTGGCCGTGGCATGGCATGCTGCTGGCCTAGGCCTTGGCATGGCATGCTGCTGGCTTTGGCTGGGCTGCCTTGGCCGTGGCATGGCATGCTGCTGGCCTTGGCCTTGGCATGCCATGCTGTTGGCTTTGGCTGGCCTGCCTTGGCCGTGGCATGGCATGCTGCTGGCCTAGGCCTTGGCATGGCATGCTGCTGGCTTTGGCTGGGCTGCCTTGGCCGTGGCATGGCATGCTGCTGGCCTTGGCCTTGGCATGGCATGCTGCTGGCTTTGGCTGGTCTGCCTTGGCCGTGGCATGGCATGCTGCTGGCCTTGGCCTTGGCATGGCATGCTGCTGGCTTTGGCTGGGCTGCCTTGGCCGTGGCATGGCATGCTGCTGGCCTAGGCCTTGGCATGGCATGCTGCTGGCTTTGGCTGGGCTGCCTTGGCCGTGGCATGGCATGCTGCTGGCCTAGGCCGTGGCATGGCATGCTGCTGGCCTTGGCCTTGGCATGGCATGCTGCTGGCTTTGGCTGGCCTGCCTTGGCCGTGGCATGGCATGCTGCTGGCCTAGGCCTTGGCATGGCATGCTGCTGGCTTTGGCTGGCCTGTTTTGGCCGTGGCATGGCATGCTACTGGCCTAGGCCTTGGCATGGCATGCTGCTGGCTTTGGGTGGCCTGCCTTGGCCGTGGCATGGCATGCTGCTGGCCTAGGCCATGGCATGGCATGCTGCTGGCTTTGGCTGGGCTGCCTTGGCCGTGGCATGGCATGCTGCTGGCCTTGGCCTTGATATGGCATGCTGCTGGCTTTGGCTGGGCTGCCTTGGCCGTGCCATGGCATGCTGCTGGCCTAGGCCTTGGCATGGCATGCTGCTGGCTTTGGCTGGCCTGCCTTGGCCGTGGCATGGCATGCTGCTGGCCTTGGCCTTGGCATGGCATGCTGCTGGCTTTGGCTGGCCTGCCTTGGCCGTGGCATGGCATGCTGCTGGCCTAGGCCATGGCATGGCATGCTGCTGGCTTTGGCTGGGCTGCCTTGGCCGTGGCATGGCATGCTGCTGCCCTTGGCCGTGATATGGCATGCTGCTGGCTTTGGCTGGGCTGCCTTGGCCGTGGCATGGCATGCTGCTGGCCTAGGCCTTGGCATGGCATGTTGCTGGCTTTGGCTGGCCTGCCTTGGCCGTGGCATGGCATGCTGCTGGCCTAGGCCTTGGCATGGCATGCTGCTGGCTTTGGCTGGGCTGCCTTGGCCGTGGCATGGCATGCTGCTGGCCTTGGCCTTGGCATGGCATGCTGCTGGCTTTGGCTGGGCTGCCTTGGCCGTGGCATGGCATGCTGGTGGCCTAGGCCTTGGCATGGCATGCTGCTGGCTTTGGCTGGCCTGCCTTGGCCGTGGCATGGCATGCTGCTGGCCTAGGCCTTGGCATGGCATGCTGCTGGCTTTGGTTGGGCTGCCTTGGCCGTGGCATGGCATGCTGCTGGCCTTGGCCTTGGCATGGCATGCTGCTGGCTTTGGCTGGCCTGCCTTGGCCGTGGCATGGCATGCTGCTGGCCTAGGCCTTGGCATGGCATGCTGCTGGCTTTGGCTGGGCTGCCTTGGCCGTGGCATGGCATGCTGCTGGCCTTGGCCTTGGCATGGCATGCTGCTGGCTTTGGCTGGGCTGCCTTGGCCGTGGCATGGCATGCTGCTGGCCATGGCCTTGGCATGGCATGCTGCTGGCTTTGGCTTGCCTGCCTTGGCCGTGGCATGGCATGCTGCTGGCCTAGGCCTTGGCATGGCATGCTGCTGGCTTTGGCTGGGCTGCCTTGGCCGTGGCATGGCATGCTGCTGGCCTTGGCCTTGGCATGGCATGCTGCTGGCTTTGGCTGGGCTGCCTTGGCCGTGGCATGGCATGCTGGTGGCCTAGGCCTTGGCATGGCATGCTGCTGGCTTTGGCTGGCCTGCCTTGGCCGTGGCATGGCATGCTGCTGGCCTAGGCCTTGGCATGGCATGCTGCTGGCTTTGGGTGGGCTGCCTTGGCCGTGGCATGGCATGCTGCTGGCCTTGGCCTTGGCATGGCATGCTGCTGGCTTTGGCTGGCCTGCCTTGGCCGTGGCATGGCATGCTGCTGGCCTAGGCCTTGGCATGGCATGCTGCTGGCTTTGGCTGGGCTGCCTTGGCCGTGGCATGGCATGCTGCTGTCCTTGGCCTTGGCATGGCATGCTGCTGGCTTTGGCTGGGCTGCCTTGGCCGTGGCATGGCATGCTGCTGGCTTTGGCTTGCCTGCCTTGGCCGTGGCATGGCATGCTGCTGGCCTAGGCCTTGGCATGGCATGCTGCTGGCTTTGGCTGGGCTGCCTTGGCCGTGGCATGGCATGCTGCTGGCCTTGGCCTTGGCATGGCATGCTGCTGGCTTTGGCTGGGCTGCCTTGGCCGTGGCATGGCATGCTGGTGGCCTAGGCCTTGGCATGGCATGCTGCTGGCTTTGGCTGGCCTGCCTTGGCCGTGGCATGGCATGCTGCTGGCCTAGGCCTTGGCATGGCATGCTGCTGGCTTTGGGTGGGCTGCCTTGGCCGTGGCATGGCATGCTGCTGGCCTTGGCCTTGGCATGGCATGCTGCTGGCTTTGGCTGGCCTGCCTTGGCCGTGGCATGGCATGCTGCTGGCCTAGGCCTTGGCATGGCATGCTGCTGGCTTTGGCTGGGCTGCCTTGGCCGTGGCATGGCATGCTGCTGGCCTTGGCCTTGGCATGGCATGCTGCTGGCTTTGGCTGGGCTGCCTTGGCCGTGGCATGGCATGCTGCTGGCCATGGCCTTGGCATGGCATGCTGCTGGCTTTGGCTTGCCTGCCTTGGCCGTGGCATGGCATGCTGCTGGCCTAGGCCTTGGCATGGCATGCTGCTGGCTTTGGCTGGGCTGCCTTGGCCGTGGCATGGCATGCTGCTGGCCTTGGCCTTGGCATGGCATGCTGCTGGCTTTGGCTGGCCTGCCTTGGCCGTGGCATGGCATGCTGCTGGCCTAGGCCTTGGCATGGCATGCTGCTGGCTTTGGCTGGGCTGCCTTGGCCGTGGCATGGCATGCTGCTGGCCTTGGCCTTGGCATGGCATGCTGCTGGCTTTGGCTTGCCTGCCTTGGCCGTGGCATGGCATGCTGCTGGCCTAGGCCTTGGCATGGCATGCTGCTGGCTTTGGCTGGGCTGCCTTGGCCGTGGCATGGCATGCTGCTGGCCTTGGCCTTGGCTTGGCATGCTGCTGGCTTTGGCTGGGCTGCCTTGGCCGTGGCATGGCATGCTGCTGGCCTTGGCCTTGGCATGGCATGCTGCTGGCTTTGGCTGGCCTGCCTTGGCCGTGGCATGGCATGCTGCTGGCCTTGGCATGGCATGCTGCTGGCTTTGGCTGGGCTGCCTTCGCCGTGGCATGCCATGCTGCTGGCCTTGGCCTTGGGGCTGGGCTGCCATGGCTGCGGTTCTTATCACGAGACGTGCGTTGCGTGCGAAGGCGTGCAAAGGCGTGCGCGACCATGCGCGCAACACGCGCACCGTGGTCAAAAGACCACGCGCGCGGTATTCGCACAGGCCACGCTGCCCACGCCGCGGGCATGCCAGGCCGCCCAGGCCGTGCGCATGCCATGCCGTGCTGCCCAGGCCGGCTGCATGCCAGGCCGCCCAGGCCGTGCGCATGCCATGCCGTGCTGCCCACGCCGCGGGCATGCCAGGCCGGCTGCATGCCAGGCCGCCCAGGCCGTGCGCATGCCATGCCGTGCTGCCCATGTCGCGCGCATGCCAGGCCGCCCACGCCCGCGCGCATGCCACGCCATGCTGCCCAAGGCCGCGCCCAGGCCGCGCAAGGCCGCGCCCAGGCCGCCCAAGGCCGCGCCCAGGCCGCGCAAGGCCGCGCCCAGGCCGCGCAAGGCCGCCCAAGGCCGCGGTCCAGGCCGCCCAAGGCCGCGGCCGAGCCGCCCCAGGCCGCAGCCCAGGCCGCGGTCGAGCCGCAGTGCATGTAACCCAAGGCCGCAGCCCAGGCCGCGCCCAACATGGGGCGTACCTGCCACTGCCTTGCCCTGGGCAAGGGAGGTGCCCCCCCCTTATAATAGCCTGTTAAGCCCTTTTCAATCTGGCAGGAGGAAACATCAAGCATGTTCGAGGAGTCATAATGGGGTTTTTTTAAAAAGTAATGGTTTTTTGCCAAAACTTTCAACATGAAAGTTGTAGGAAATAATTTAATACACCATAAAAAAAATTAAAAAAAATATTTTCTTACAGAAAATATTTTATTTTAATTTATTTCGATATTAATACTTAAAAAATAATAAAAATTAATAAAAATAGTCAAAAAATTATGGAAAAATTCCCATAATTAAAGGATGATTCACTAGTAATTATAGAAATTATTAAATTATTTTTTTCATTTTTTTTATTTTATTTTGATTTTTTTATGCCAAATAAGGGCTTTAAAAATTCGAAAAGCTCCAGAAAAATTGCAAAAAAATAGGGAATGACATTTAAAATTGATTGTAGTGCATTTTTAATTGTGTTGCACGGTTTGGGTAAGATTATAAAAGAATCATGTTCAAAAAGATCGATCGAGGCGGTGGCACGCCATGGCCTTGGCCTTGGCCTTGGCCTTTGCCCGCGGCCTTGGCCTTTGCCTTGGCCTTGGCCATGCCTTGCACAGGGACTTGGCCTTGCCCACTGCCTTGGCCTTGGCTTTGGCCTTGGCCTTGGCATGGCATGGCATGCTCGCCGAGGCCGTGGCATGCCTTGCTGCTAGCCAAGGCCGTGGCGTGGCATGCTCGCCCAGCCCGTGGCATGCCGTGCTCGCCCAGCCCGTGGCACGCCATGTTGGCCCAAGGCATTGGCATGGCATGCCGGCCAAGGCATGCTGGCCAACGCTGCACAAGGCGGTGCCATGGCATGGCATGCTGACCAAGACCGTGCCATGGCATGCTGGGCGAGGCCGGGGCATGGCATGCTGGCCGAGGCCGTGGCTTGCCATGCCGCCACGGCCGTGGCATGCCGGGCAACGGACCGGCATGGCCCAGCCCGTGGCACGCCATGTTGGCCCAAGGCATTGGCATGGCATGCCGGCCAAGGCATGCTGGCCAACGCTGCGGCACGGCGTGCTGGACAAGGCGGTGCCATGGCATGGCATGCTGACCAAGACAGTGCCATGGCATGCTGGCCGAGGCCGTGGCATGGCATGCTGGCCGAGGCCGTGGCTTGCCATGCCGCCACGGCCGTGGCATGCTGGGCAACGGACCGGCATGGCATGCTGGCCGTGGCGGTGGCACGACATGCTGGCCAAGGCAGTGGCATGGCATGTAGGCCAAGGCTAAGGCATGGCACGCTGTGGCATGGCACGCTGGCCAAGGCAGTCGCAAGGCATGCGGGCCGAGGCCGCGGCACGGCCCGCTGGGCAACGCGGTGGCATGGCATGCTGGGCAACGCCGTGGCAAGGCATGCGGGCCGAGGCCTTGGCATGGCATGCTGGCCGAGGCCGTGGCATGGCATGCGGGCCGAGGCCGTGGCATGGCATGGCATGCGGGCCGAGGCCGTGGCGTGGCATGGCATGGCATGTTGGGCAACGCCGTGGCAAGACATGCGGGCCGAGGCCGTGGCATGGCATGTTGGGCAACGCCCTGGCAAGCCATGCGGGCCGAGGCCGTGGCGTGGCATGTTGGCCAAGGCTAAGGCATGGCACGCCGGGCAACGCGGTGCATTGGCATGCTGGGCAGCGCGGTGGCAAGGCATGGGGGCCGAGGCCGTGGCATGGCATGTTGGGCAACGCCGTGGCAAGACATGCGGGCCGAGGCCGTGGCATGGCATGCGGGCCGAGGCCGTGGCACGACATGTTGGCCAAGGCTAAGGCATGGCACGCCGGGCAACGCGGTGGCATGGCATGCTGGGCAACGCGGTGGCAAGGCATGCGGGCCGAGGCCGTGGCATGGCATGTTGGGCAACGCCGTAGAAGGGCATGCGGGCCGAGGCCGTGGCATGGCATGCGGGCCGAGGCCGTGGCATGGCATGTTGGGCGACGCCGTAGCAAGGCATGCGGGCCGAGGCCGTGGCATGTCATGCGGGCCGAGGCCGTGGCATGGCATGCGGGCCGAGGCCGTGGCATGGCATGTTGGCCGAGGCCGTGGCAAGGCATGCGGGTCGAGGCCGTGGCATGGCATGTTTGGCAACGCCGTGGCAAGACATGCGGGCCGTGGCATGGCATGGCATGCGGGCCGAGGCCGTGGCACGACATGTTGGCCAAGGCTAAGGCATGGCACGCCGGGCAACGCGGTGGCATGGCACGCCGGGCAACGCGGTGGCAAGGCATGCGGGCCGGGGCCGTGGCATGGCATGTTGGGCGACGCCGTAGCAAGGCATGCGGTCCGAGGCCGTGGCATGTCATGCGGGCCGAGGCCATGGCATGGCATGCGGGCCGAGGCCGTGGCATGGCATGTTGGGCGACGCCGTAGCAAGGCATGCGGGCCGAGGCCGTGGCATGTCATGCGAGCCGAGGCCGTGGCATGGCATGCGGGCCGAGGCCGTGGCATGGCAAGTTGGGCGACGTCGTGGCAAGGCATGCGGGCCGAGGCCGTGGCATGTCACGCGGGCCGAGGCCGTGGCATGGCATGCGGGCAGAGGCCGTGGCATGGCATGTTGGGCGACGCCGTCGCAAGGCATGCGGGCCGAGGCCGTGGCATGGCATGCGGGCCGAGGCCGTGGCATGGCATGTTGGGCGACGCCGTAGCAAGGCATGCGGGCCGAGGCCGTGGCATGTCATGGCATGTTGGGCGACGCCGTAGCAAGGCATGCGGGCCGAGGCCGTGGCATGGCATGTTTGGCAACGCCGTGGCAAGACATGAGGGCCGTGGCATGGCATGGCATGCGGGCCGAGGCCGTGGCACGACATGTTGGCCAAGGCTAAGGCATGGCACGCCGGGCAACGCGGTGGCATGGCATGCGGGCCGGGGCCGTGGCATGGCATGTTGGCCAACGTCGTAGCAAGGCATGCGGGCCGAGGCCGAGGCCGTGGCACGGCATGCGGGCCGAGGCTGTGGCATGGCATGTTGGGCGACGCCGTAGCAAGGCATGCGGTCCGAGGCCGTGGCATGTCATGCGGGCCGAGGCCGTGGCATGGCATGCGGGCCGAGGCCGTGGCATGGCATGTTGGGCGATGCCGTAGCAAGGCATGCGGGCCGAGGCCGTGCCGTGGCATGCGGGCCGAGGCCGTGGCATGGCATGCGGGCCGAGGCCGTGGCATGGCATGTTGGGCGACGCCGTAGCAAGGCATGCGGTCCGAGGCCGTGGCCTGTCATGCGGGCCGAGGCCGTGGCATGGCATGCGGGCCGAGGCCGTGGCATGGCATGCGGGCCGAGGCCGTGGCATGGCATGTTGGGCGACGCCGTAGCATGGCATGCGGGCCGAGGCCGTGGCATGTCATGCGCGCCGAGGCCGTGGCATGGCATGCGGGCCGAGGCCGTGGCATGGCAAGTTGGGCGACGTCGTGGCAAGGCATGCGGGCCGAGGCCGTGGCATGGCATGCGGGCCGAGGCCGTGGCAAGGCATGTTGGGCGACGCCGTAGCAAGGCATGCGGGCCGAGGCCGTGGCATGTCATGCGGGCCGAGGCCGTGGCATGGCATGCGGGCCGAGGCCGTGGCATGGCATGTTGGGCGACGCCGTAGCAAGGCATGCGGGCCGAGGCCGTGCCGTGGCATGCGGGCCGAGGCCGTGGCATGGCATGTTGGGCGACGCCGTAGCAAGGCATGCGGTCCGAGGCCGTGGCATGTCATGCGGGCCGAGGCCGTGGCATGGCATGCGGGCCGAGGCCGTGGCATGGCATGTTGGGCGACGCCGTAGCAAGGCATGCGGTCCGAGGCCGTGGCATGTCATGCGGGCCGAGGCCGTGGCATGGCATGCGGGCCGAGGCCGTGGCATGGCATGTTGGGCGACGCTGTAGCAAGGCATGCGGGCCGAGGCCGTGCCGTGGCATGCGGGCCGAGGCCGTGGCATGGCATGTTGGGCGACGCCGTAGCAAGGCATGCGGTCCGAGGCCGTGGCATGTCATGCGGGCCGAGGCCGTGGCATGGCATGCGGGCCGAGGCCGTGGCATGGCATGTTGGGCGACGCCGTAGCAAGGCATGCGGGCCGAGGCCGTGGCATGTCATGCGGGCCGAGGCCGTGGCATGGCATGCGGGCCGAGGCCGTGGCATGGCAAGTTGGGCGGCGTCGTGGTAAGGCATGCTGGCCGAGGCCGTGGCATGTCATGCGGGCCGAGGCCGTGGCATGGCATGCGGGCCGAGGCCGTGGCAAGGCATGTTGGGCGACGCCGTAGCAAGGCATGCGGGCCGAGGCCGTGGCATGTCATGCGGGCCGAGGCCGTGGCACGTCATGCGGGCCGAGGCCGTGGCATGGCATGTTTGGCCACGCCGTGGCAAGACATGCGGGCCGTGGCATGGCATGGCATGCGGGCCGAGGCCGTGGCTCGACATGTTGGCCAAGGCTAAGGCATGGCACGCCGGGCAACGCGGTGGCATGGCATGCTGGGCAACGCGGTGGCAAGGCATGCGGGCCGAGGCCGTGGCATGGCATGTTGGGCAACGCCGCAGCAAGGCATGCGGGCCGAGGCCGTGGCATGGCATGCGGGCCGAGGCCGTGGCATGGCATGCGGGCCGAGGCCGTGGCATGGCATGCGGGCCGAGGCCGTGGCATGGCATGCGGGCCGAGGCCGTGGCATGGCATGTTGGGCGACGCCGTAGCAAGGCATGCGGTCCGAGGCCGTGGCATGTCATGCGGGCCGAGGCCGTGGCATGGCATGCGGGCCGAGGCCGTGGCATGGCATGTTGGGCGACGCCGTAGCAAGGCATGCGGGCCGAGGCCGTGGCATGTCATGCGGGCCGAGGCCGTGGCATGGCATGCGGGCCGAGGCCGTGGCATGGCAAGTTGGGCGGCGTCGTGGCAAGGCATGCGGGCCGAGGCCGTGGCATGTCATGCGGGCCGAGGCCGTGGCATGGCATGCGGGCCGAGGCCGTGGCACGTCATGCGGGCCGAGGCCGTGGCATGGCATGTTTGGCAACGCCGTGGCAAGACATGCGGGCTGTGGCATGGCATGGCATGCGGGCCGAGGCCGTGGCTCGACATGTTGGCCAAGGCTAAGGCATGGCACGCCGGGCAACGCGGTGGCATGGCATGCTGGGCAACGCGGTGGCAAGGCATGCGGGCCGAGGCCGTGGCATGGCATGTTGGGCAACGCCGCAGCAAGGCATGCGGGCCGAGGCCGTGGCATGGCATGCGGGCCGAGGCCGTGGCATGGCATGCGGGCCGTGGCCGTGGCATGGCATGTTGGGCGACGCCGTCGCAAGGCATGCGGGCCGAGGCCGTGGCATGGCATGTTTGGCAACGCCGTGGCAAGACATGCGGGCCGTGGCATGGCATGGCATGCGGGCCGAGGCCGTGGCACGGCATGCGGGCCGAGGCCGTGGCATGGCATGTTGGGCGACGCCGTAGCAAAGCATGCGGGCCGAGGCCGTGGCCGTGGCATGGCATGCGGGCCGTGGCCGTGGCATGGCATGGCATGCGGGCCGAGGCCGTGGCATGGCATGTTGGGCAACGCCGTGGCAAGGCATGCGGGCCGAGGCCGTGGCATGGCATGATGGCCGAGGCCGTGGCATGTCATGCGGGCCGAGGCCGTGGCATGGCATGTTGGGCGACGCCGTAGCAAGGCATGCGGTCCGAGGCCGTGGCATGTTATGCGGGCCGAGGCCGTGGCATGGCTTGTTGGGCGACGCCGTAGCAAGGCATGCGGGCCGAGGCCGTGGCATGTCATGCTGGCCAAGGCCAAGGCATGACATGGCATGGCATGCGGGCCGAGGCCGTGGCATGGCATGTTGGGCAACGCCGTGGCAAGGCATGCGGGCCGAGGCCGTGGCATGGCATGATGGCCGAGGCCGTGGCATGCCATGCTGGCCAAGGCTAAGGCATGGCATGCCGGGCAACGCGGTGGCATGGCATGCTGGGCAACGCCGTGGCAAGGCATGCGGGCCGAGGCCGTGGCATGGCATGTTGGGCAACCCCTTGGCAAGACATGCGGGCCGAGGCCGTGGCATGGCATGGCATGTTGGGCAACGCCTTGGCAAGGCATGCGGGCCGAGGCCGTGGCATGGCATGCTAGCCGAGGCCGTGGCATGGCATGTTGGGCGACGCCGTGGCAAGGCATGCGGGCCGAGGCCGTGGCATGGCATGCGGGCCGAGGCCGTGGCACTGCATGTTGGGCGACGCCGTAGCAAGGCATGCGGGCCGAGGCCGAGGCCGTGGCATGGCATGTTGACCGAGGCCAAGGCATGGCATGCCGGGCAACGCGGTGGCATGGCATGCGCGGCCGAGGCCGTGGCAAGGCATGCGGGGCGAGGCCGTGGCATGGCATGTTGGGCGACGCCGTGGCAAGGCATGCGGGCCGAGGCCGTGGCATGGCATGCGGGCCGAGGCCGTGGCACTGCATGTTGGGCGACGCCGTAGCAAGGCATGCGGGCCGAGGCCGAGGCTGTGGCATGGCATGTTGACCGAGGCCAAGGCATGGCATGCCGGGCAACGCGGTGGCATGGCATGCGCGGCCGAGGCCGTGGCAAGGCATGCGGGCCGAGGCCGTGGCATGGCATGTTGGGCGACGCCGTGGCAAGGCATGCGGG
>NW_028129277.1:16715000-16730000 GCF_055761805.1 Camellia sinensis | reverse complement strand
AAGGCCGTGGCAAGGCATGCTGATGGCCGAGGCCGTGGCAAGGCATGCTGATGGCCGAGGCCGTGGCAAGGCATGCTGATGGCCGAGGCCGTGGCAAGGCATGCTGATGGCCGAGGCCGTGGCAAGGCATGCTGCTGGCCAAGGCGTTGGCATGGCATGCTGCTGCTGACCAAGGCTTGGGCTTGCCATGCTGCCGGCCAAGGCCGCGGCATGGCATGCTGCCGGCCAAGGCCGCGGCATGCCATGTTGCTGGCCAAGGCCGTGGCATGGCATGCTGCTGGCCAAGGCCGTGGCATGACATGCTGGCCAAGGCCGGGGCATGGCAAGCTGCTGGCCAAGGTCGTGGCATGGCACGCTGCTGGCCAAGGCCGGGGCATAGCACGCTGCTGGCCATGGCCGTGGCTTGGCAAGGTTGCCAAGGCCGGGGCATGGCGTGCTGCTGGCCAAGGCTTTGGCATGCCATGTTGCTGGCCAAGGCTGTGGCATGGCATGCTGCTGGCCAAGGCTGTGGCATGGCATGCTGCTGGCCAAGGCCGTGGCATGACATGCTGGCCAAGGCCGGGGCATGGCATGCTGCTGGCCAAGGTCGTGGCATGGCATGCTGCTGGCCAAGGCCGTGGCATGACATGCTTGCCAAGGCCAGGGCATGGCATGCTGCTGGCCAAGGCTTTGGCATGCCATGTTGCTGGCCAAGGCTGTGGCATGGCATGCTGCCCTAGGCCAACGTGCCACCGCCACCGCCGCGGGCCGCCACTCGACGCATCCCGTGCTTGGCTATGTAGTTTCGATGCCACAAGCCAATGCCACAAGCCAAGCGATGGCATGTGCCAAGCGCCCGCCTAGGCATAGGCGTGGCCTGTGGCCTGGCCATGCTGGCCAGCCTTAAGGGAGGTGCCCCCCCCCTTATAATAGCCTGTTAAGCCCTTTTCAATCTGGCAGGAGGAAACATCAAGCATGTTCGAGGAGTCATAATGGGGTTTTTTTAAAAAGTAATGGTTTTTTGCCAAAACTTTCAACATGAAAGTTGTATGAAATAATTTAATACACCATAAAAAAAATTATAAAAAAATATTTGGCCACCGGAATATTTTATTTTAATTTATTTCAATTTTAATACTTAAAAAATAATAAAAATTACTAAAAATACTCAAAAAATTCTAGAAAAATTCCAACAATTATAAGATGAGGCACTAGTAATTATAGTAATTTTTTTAATTATTTTTTTATTTTTAATTTATTTTATTATAATTTTTATGAGTAAATAAATAATTAAAAAGCCCGACGAACGTGCAAAAACTCTTAGAGAAACCCAGCAAGCATCGGATAGCTCGAATGCAAATAACAAACGCAACAGGCAACTTCCGAGGGACATACTTTTCCCAACAAGCTTCCACTGGGGAAAGCACTAGCAACGTGTTCGCAAGTCAAAGGCAACCAAACCGGCTATTACCCGAGGGACAAGCATTTCGCAGGGCAACATATACGTAAGTCAAAGCCAAACCAAATGGCAATTACACGAGGGACAGGATTGCTTGCCAAGGGCGTGGCATGCGATGTTCTAGCCCAAGGCCAAGGCACGCCACGCTGCGGGACAAGGCCGTGGCAAGACATGCGGCTGGCCTTGGCCTTGGCATGGCATGCCGCCGGCTTTGGCTGGGCTGCGTTGGCCTTGCCATGGAATGTTGCTGGCTTCGGATGGGCTGCCTCGGCCTTGGCCTTGGCCGTGGCATGGCATGGCATGCTGCTGGCCTTGGCCTTGGCCTTGGCATGGCATGCTGCTGGCTTTGGCTGGGCTGCCTTGGCCGTGGCATGGCATGCTGCTGGCTTTGGCTGGGCTGCCTTGGCCGTGGCATGGCATGCTGCTGGCCTAGGCCTTGGCATGGCATGCTGCTGGCTTTGGCTGGGCTGCCTTGGCCGTGGCATGGCATGCTGCTGGCCTAGGCCTTGGCATGGCATGCTGCTGGCTTTGGCTGGCAGCCTTGGCCGTGGCATGGCATGCTGCTGGCCTTGGCCTTGGCATGGCATGCTGCTGGCTTTGGCTGGCCTGCCTTGGCCGTGGCATGGCATGCTGCTGGCCTTGGCCTTGGCATGGCATGCTGCTGGCTTTGGCTGGCCTGCCTTGGCCGTGGCATGGCATGCTGCTGGCCTAGGCCTTGGCATGGCATGCTGCTGGCTTTGGCTGGCCTGCCTTGGCCGTGGCATGGCATGCTGCTGGCCTAGGCATGGCATGGCATGCTGCTGGCTTTGGCTGGGCTGCCTTGGCCGTGGCATGGCATGCTGCTGGCCTTGGCCTTGATATGGCATGCTGCTGGCTTTGGCTGGGCTGCCTTGGCCGTGGCATGGCATGCTGCTGGCCTAGGCCTTGGCATGGCATGCTGCTGGCTTTGGCTGGGCTGCCTTGGCCTTGGCATGGCATGCTGCTGGCTTTGGCTGGCCTGCCTTGGCCGTGGCATGGCATGCTGCTGGCCTAGGCCATGGCATGGCATGCTGCTGGCTTTGGCTGGGCTGCCTTGGCCGTGGCATGGCATGCTGCTGCCCTTGGCCTTGATATGGCATGCTGCTGGCTTTGGCTGGGCTGCCTTGGCCGTGGCATGGCATGCTGCTGGCCTAGGCCTTGGCATGGCATGCTGCTGGCTTTGGCTGGCCTGCGTTGGCCGTGGCATGGCATGCTGCTGGCCTAGGCCTTCGCATGGCATGCTGCTGGCCTAGGCCTTCGCATGGCATGCTGCTGGCTTTGGCTGGGCTGCCTTGGCCGTGGCATGGCATGCTGCTGGCCTTGGCCTTGGCATGGCATGCTGCTGGCTTTGGCTGGGCTGCCTTGGCCGTGGCATGGCATGCTGGTGGCCTAGGCCTTGGCATGGCATGCTGCTGGCTTTGGCTGGCCTGCCTTGGCCGTGGCATGGCATGCTGCTGGCCTAAGCCTTGGCATGGCATGCTGCTGGCTTTGGTTGGGCTGCCTTGGCCGTGGCATGGCATGCTGCTGGCCTTGGCCTTGGCATGGCATGCTGCTCGCTTTGGCTGGCCTGCCTTGGCCGTGGCATGGCATGCTGCTGGCCTAGGCCTTGGCATGGCATGCTGCTGGCTTTGGCTGGGCTGCCTTGGCCGTGGCATGGCATGCTGCTGGCCTTGGCCTTGGCATGCCATGCTGTTGGCTTTGGCTGGCCTGCCTTGGCCGTGGCATGGCATGCTGCTGGCCTAGGCCTTGGCATGGCATGCTGCTGGCTTTGGCTGGGCTGCCTTGGCCGTGGCATGGCATGCTGCTGGCCTTGGCCTTGGCATGGCATGCTGCTGGCTTTGGCTGGGCTGCCTTGGCCGTGGCATGGCATGCTGCTGGCCTTGGCCTTGGCATGGCATGCTGCTGGCTTTGGCTGGGCTGCCTTGGCCGTGGCATGGCATGCTGCTGGCCTAGGCCTTGGCATGGCATGCTGCTGGCTTTGGCTGGGCTGCCTTGGCCGTGGCATGGCATGCTGCTGGCCTAGGCCTTGGCATGGTATGCTGCTGGCCTAGGCCTTGGCATGGCATGCTGCTGGCTTTGGCTGGCAGCCTTGGCCGTGGCATGGCATGCTGCTGGCCTTGGCCTTGGCATGGCATGCTGCTGGCTTTGGCAGGCCTGCCTTGGCCGTGGCATGGCATGCTGCTGGCCTTGGCCTTGGCATGGCATGCTGCTGGCTTTGGCTGGCCTGCCTTGGCCGTGGCATGGCATGCTGCTGGCCTAGGCCTTGGCATGGCATGCTGCTGGCTTTGGCTGGCCTGCCTTGGCCGTGGCATGGCATGCTGCTGGCCTAGGCATGGCATGGCATGCTGCTGGCTTTGGCTGGGCTGCCTTGGCCGTGGCATGGCATGCTGCTGGCCTTGGCCTTGATATGGCATGCTGCTGGCTTTGGCTGGGCTGCCTTGGCCGTGGCATGGCATGCTGCTGGCCTAGGCCTTGGCATGGCATGCTGCTGGCTTTGGCTGGGCTGCCTTGGCCGTGGCATGGCATGCTGCTGGCCTTGGCCTTGGCATGGCATGCTGCTGGCTTTGGCTGGCCTGCCTTGGCCGTGGCATGGCATGCTGCTGGCCTAGGCCATGGCATGGCATGCTGCTGGCTTTGGCTGGGCTGCCTTGGCCGTGGCATGGCATGCTGCTGCCCTTGGCCTTGATATGGCATGCTGCTGGCTTTGGCTGGGCTGCCATGGCCGTGGCATGGCATGCTGCTGGCCTAGGCCTTGGCATGGCATGCTGCTGGCTTTGGCTGGCCTGCGTTGGCCGTGGCATGGCATGCTGCTGGCCTAGGCCTTGGCATGGCATGCTGCTGGCTTTGGCTGGGCTGCCTTGGCCGTGGCATGGCATGCTGCTGGCCTTGGCCTTGGCATGGCATGCTGCTGGCTTTGGCTGGGCTGCCTTGGCCGTGGCATGGCATGCTGGTGGCCTAGGCCTTGGCATGGCATGCTGCTGGCTTTGGCTGGCCTGCCTTGGCCGTGGCATGGCATGCTGCTGGCCTAAGCCTTGGCATGGCATGCTGCTGGCTTTGGTTGGGCTGCCTTGGCCGTGGCATGGCATGCTGCTGGCCTAGGCCTTGGCATGGCATGCTGCTCGCTTTGGCTGGCCTGCCTTGGCCGTGGCATGGCATGCTGCTGGCCTAGGCCTTGGCATGGCATGCTGCTGGCTTTGGCTGGGCTGCCTTGGCCGTGGCATGGCATGCTGCTGGCCTTGGCCTTGGCATGCCATGCTGTTGGCTTTGGCTGGCCTGCCTTGGCCGTGGCATGGCATGCTGCTGGCCTAGGCCTTGGCATGGCATGCTGCTGGCTTTGGCTGGGCTGCCTTGGCCGTGGCATGGCATGCTGCTGGCCTTGGCCTTGGCATGGCATGCTGCTGGCTTTGGCTGGGCTGCCTTGGCCGTGGCATGGCATGCTGCTGGCCTTGGCCTTGGCATGGCATGCTGCTGGCTTTGGCTGGGCTGCCTTGGCCGTGGCATGGCATGCTGCTGGCCTAGGCCTTGGCATGGCATGCTGCTGGCTTTGGCTGGGCTGCCTTGGCCGTGGCATGGCATGCTGCTGGCCTAGGCCGTGGCATGGCATGCTGCTGGCCTTGGCCTTGGCATGGCATGCTGCTGGCTTTGGCTGGCCTGCCTTGGCCGTGGCATGGCATGCTGCTGGCCTAGGCCTTGGCATGGCATGCTGCTGGCTTTGGCTGGCCTGTTTTGGCCGTGGCATGGCATGCTGCTGGCCTAGGCCTTGGCATGGCATGCTGCTGGCTTTGGCTGGCCTGCCTTGGCCGTGGCATGGCATGCTGCTGGCCTAGGCCATGGCATGGCATGCTGCTGGCTTTGGCTGGGCTGCCTTGGCCGTGGCATGGCATGCTGCTGGCCTTGGCCTTGATATGGCATGCTGCTGGCTTTGGCTGGGCTGCCTTGGCCGTGCCATGGCATGCTGCTGGCCTAGGCCTTGGCATGGCATGCTGCTGGCTTTGGCTGGCCTGCCTTGGCCGTGGCATGGCATGCTGCTGGCCTTGGCCTTGGCATGGCATGCTGCTGGCTTTGGCTGGCCTGCCTTGGCCGTGGCATGGCATGCTGCTGGCCTAGGCCATGGCATGGCATGCTGCTGGCTTTGGCTGGGCTGCCTTGGCCGTGGCATGGCATGCTGCTGCCCTTGGCCGTGATATGGCATGCTGCTGGCTTTGGCTGGGCTGCCTTGGCCGTGGCATGGCATGCTGCTGGCCTAGGCCTTGGCATGGCATGTTGCTGGCTTTGGCTGGCCTGCCTTGGCCGTGGCATGGCATGCTGCTGGCCTAGGCCTTGGCATGGCATGCTGCTGGCTTTGGCTGGGCTGCCTTGGCCGTGGCATGGCATGCTGCTGGCCTTGGCCTTGGCATGGCATGCTGCTGGCTTTGGCGGGGCTGCCTTGGCCGTGGCATGGCATGCTGCTGGCTTTGGCTGGCCTGCCTCGGCCGTGGCATGGCATGCTGCTGGCCTAGGCCTTGGCATGGCATGCTGCTGGCTTTGGTTGGGCTGCCTTGGCCGTGGCATGGCATGCTGCTGGCCTTGGCCTTGGCATGGCATGCTGCTGGCTTTGGCTGGCCTGCCTTGGCCGTGGCATGGCATGCTGCTGGCCTTGGCCTTGGCATGGCATGCTGCTGGCTTTGGCTGGGCTGCCTTGGCCGTGGCATGGCATGCTGCTGGCCTAGGCCTTGGCATGGCATGCTGCTGGCTTTGGCTGGGCTGCCTTGGCCGTGGCATGGCATGCTGCTGGCCTAGGCCGTGGCATGGCATGCTGCTGGCCTTGGCCTTGGCATGGCATGCTGCTGGCTTTGGCTGGCCTGCCTTGGCCGTGGCATGGCATGCTGCTGGCCTAGGCCTTGGCATGGCATGCTGCTGGCTTTGGGTGGGCTGCCTTGGCCGTGGCATGGCATGCTGCTGGCCTTGGCCTTGGCATGGCATGCTGCTGGCTTTGGCTGGCCTGCCTTGGCCGTGGCATGGCATGCTGCTGGCCTAGGCCTTGGCATGGCATGCTGCTGGCTTTGGCTGGGCTGCCTTGGCCGTGGCATGGCATGCTGCTGGCCTTGGCCTTGGCATGGCATGCTGCTGGCTTTGGCTGGGCTGCCTTGGCCGTGGCATGGCATGCTGCTGGCTTTGGCTTGCCTGCCTTGGCCGTGGCATGGCATGCTGCTGGCCTAGGCCTTGGCATGGCATGCTGCTGGCTTTGGCTGGGCTGCCTTGGCCGTGGCATGGCATGCTGCTGGCCTTGGCCTTGGCATGGCATGCTGCTGGCTTTGGCTGGGCTGCCTTGGCCGTGGCATGGCATGCTGGTGGCCTAGGCCTTGGCATGGCATGCTGCTGGCTTTGGCTGGCCTGCCTTGGCCGTGGCATGGCATGCTGCTGGCCTAGGCCTTGGCATGGCATGCTGCTGGCTTTGGGTGGGCTGCCTTGACCGTGGCATGGCATGCTGCTGGCCTTGGCCTTGGCATGGCATGCTGCTGGCTTTGGCTGGCCTGCCTTGGCCGTGGCATGGCATGCTGCTGGCCTAGGCCTTGGCATGGCATGCTGCTGGCTTTGGCTGGGCTGCCTTGGCCGTGGCATGGCATGCTGCTGGCCTTGGCCTTGGCATGGCATGCTGCTGGCTTTGGCTGGGCTGCCTTGGCCGTGGCATGGCATGCTGCTGGCCATGGCCTTGGCATGGCATGCTGCTGGCTTTGGCTTGCCTGCCTTGGCCGTGGCATGGCATGCTGCTGGCCTAGGCCTTGGCATGGCATGCTGCTGGCTTTGGCTGGGCTGCCTTGGCCGTGGCATGGCATGCTGCTGGCCTTGGCCTTGGCATGGCATGCTGCTGGCTTTGGCTGGCCTGCCTTGGCCGTGGCATGGCATGCTGCTGGCCTAGGCCTTGGCATGGCATGCTGCTGGCTTTGGCTGGGCTGCCTTGGCCGTGGCATGGCATGCTGCTGGCCTTGGCCTTGGCATGGCATGCTGCTGGCTTTGGCTTGCCTGCCTTGGCCGTGGCATGGCATGCTGCTGGCCTAGGCCTTGGCATGGCATGCTGCTGGCTTTGGCTGGGCTGCCTTGGCCGTGGCATGGCATGCTGCTGGCCTTGGCCTTGGCTTGGCATGCTGCTGGCTTTGGCTGGGCTGCCTTGGCCGTGGCATGGCATGCTGCTGGCCTTGGCCTTGGCATGGCATGCTGCTGGCTTTGGCTGGCCTGCCTTGGCCGTGGCATGGCATGCTGCTGGCCTTGGCATGGCATGCTGCTGGCTTTGGCTGGGCTGCCTTCGCCGTGGCATGCCATGCTGCTGGCCTTGGCCTTGGGGCTGGGCTGCCTTGGCTGCGGTTCTTATCACTAGACGTGCGTTGCGTGCGAAGGCGTGCAAAGGCGTGCGCGACCATGCGCGCAACACGCGCACCGTGGTCAAAAGACCACGCGCGCGGTATTCGCACAGGCCACGCTGCCCACGCCGCGGGCATGCCAGGCCGCCCAGGCCGTGCGCATGCCATGCCGTGCTGCCCAGGCCGGCTGCATGCCAGGCCGCCCAGGCCGTGCGCATGCCATGCCGTGCTGCCCACGCCGCGGGCATGCCAGGCCGGCTGCATGCCAGGCCGCCCAGGCCGTGCGCATGCCATGCCGTGCTGCCCACGCCGCGGGCATGCCAGGCCGGCTGCATGCCAGGCCGCCCAGGCCGTGCGCATGCCATGCCGTGCTGCCCATGCCGCGCGCATGCCAGGCCGCCCACGCCCGCGCGCATGCCACGCCATGCTGCCCAAGGCCGCGCCCAGGCCGCCCAAGGCCGCGCCCAGGCCGCCCAAGGCCGCACCCAGGCCGCGCAAGGCCGCCCAAGGCCGCGGTCCAGGCCGCCCAAGGCCGCGGCCGAGCCGCCCCAGGCCGCAGCCCAGGCCGCGGTCGAGCCGCAGTGCATGTAACCCAAGGCCGCAGCCCAGGCCGCGCCCAACATGGGGCGTACCTGCCACTGCCTTGCCCTGGGCAAGGGAGGTGCCCCCCCCTTATAATAGCCTGTTAAGCCCTTTTCAATCTGGCAGGAGGAAACATCAAGCATGTTCGAGGAGTCATAATGGGGTTTTTTTAAAAAGTAATGGTTTTTTGCCAAAACTTTCAACATGAAAGTTGTAGGAAATAATTTAATACACCATAAAAAAAATTAAAAAAAATATATTTTTACAGAAAATATTTTATTTTAATTTATTTCGATATTAATACTTAAAAAATAATAAAAATTAATAAAAATAGTCAAAAAATTATGGAAAAATTCCCATAATTAAAGGATGATTCACTAGTAATTATAGAAATTATTAAATTATTTTTTTCATTTTTTTTATTTTATTTTGATTTTTTTATGCCAAATAAGGGCTTTAAAAATTCGAAAAGCTCCAGAAAAATTGCAAAAAAATAGGGAATGACATTTAAAATTGATTGTAGTGCATTTTTAATTGTGTTGCACGGTTTGGGTAAGATTATAAAAGAATCATGTTCAAAAAGATCGATCGAGGCGGTGGCACGCCATGGCCTTGGCCTTGGCCTTGGCCTTTGCCCGCGGCCTTGGCCTTTGCCTTGGCCTTGGCCATGGCCATGCCTTGCACAGGGACTTGGCCTTGCCCACTGCCTTGGCCTTGGCTTTGGCCTTGGCCTTGGCATGGCATGGCATGCTCGCCGAGGCCGTGGCATGCCTTGCTGCTAGCCAAGGCCGTGGCGTGGCATGCTCGCCCAGCCCGTGGCATGCCGTGCTCGCCCAGCCCGTGGCACGCCATGTTGGCCCAAGGCATTGGCATGGCATGCCGGCCAAGGCATGCTGGCCAACGCTGCACAAGGCGGTGCCATGGCATGGCATGCTGACCAAGACCGTGCCATGGCATGCTGGGCGAGGCCGGGGCATGGCATGCTGGCCGAGGCCGTGGCTTGCCATGCCGCCACGGCCGTGGCATGCCGGGCAACGGACCGGCATGGCCCAGCCCGTGGCACGCCATGTTGGCCCAAGGCATTGGCATGGCATGCCGGCCAAGGCATGCTGGCCAACGCTGCGGCACGGCGTGCTGGACAAGGCGGTGCCATGGCATGGCATGCTGACCAAGACAGTGCCATGGCATGCTGGCCGAGGCCGTGGCATGGCATGCTGGCCGAGGCCGTGGCTTGCCATGCCGCCACGGCCGTGGCATGCTGGGCAACGGACCGGCATGGCATGCTGGCCGTGGCGGTGGCACGACATGCTGGCCAAGGCAGTGGCATGGCATGTAGGCCAAGGCTAAGGCATGGCACGCTGTGGCATGGCACGCTGGCCAAGGCAGTCGCAAGGCATGCGGGCCGAGGCCGCGGCACGGCCCGCTGGGCAACGCGGTGGCATGGCATGCTGGGCAACGCCGTGGCAAGGCATGCGGGCCGAGGCCTTGGCATGGCATGCTGGCCGAGGCCGTGGCATGGCATGCGGGCCGAGGCCGTGGCATGGCATGGCATGCGGGCCGAGGCCGTGGCATGGCATGCGGGCCGAGGCCGTGGCGTGGCATGGCATGGCATGTTGGGCAACGCCGTGGCAAGACATGCGGGCCGAGGCCGTGGCATGGCATGTTGGGCAACGCCCTGGCAAGCCATGCGGGCCGAGGCCGTGGCGTGGCATGTTCGCCAAGGCTAAGGCATGGCACGCCGGGCAACGCGGTGCATTGGCATGCTGGGCAGCGCGGTGGCAAGGCATGGGGGCCGAGGCCGTGGCATGGCATGTTGGGCAACGCCGTGGCAAGACATGCGGGCCGAGGCCGTGGCATGGCATGCGGGCCGAGGCCGTGGCACGACATGTTGGCCAAGGCTAAGGCATGGCACGCCGGGCAACGCGGTGGCATGGCATGCTGGGCAACGCGGTGGCAAGGCATGCGGGCCGAGGCCGTGGCATGGCATGTTGGGCAACGCCGTAGAAGGGCATGCGGGCCGAGGCCGTGGCATGGCATGCGGGCCGAGGCCGTGGCATGGCATGTTGGGCGACGCCGTAGCAAGGCATGCGGGCCGAGGCCGTGGCATGTCATGCGGGCCGAGGCCGTGGCATGGCATGCGGGCCGAGGCCGTGGCATGGCATGTTGGCCGAGGCCGTGGCAAGGCATGCGGGCCGAGGCCGTGGCATGGCATGTTTGGCAACGCCATGGCAAGACATGCGGGCCGTGGCATGGCATGGCATGCGGGCCGAGGCCGTGGCACGACATGTTGGCCAAGGCTAAGGCATGGCACGCCGGGCAACGCGGTGGCATGGCACGCCGGGCAACGCGGTGGCAAGGCATGCGGGCCGGGGCCGTGGCATGGCATGTTGGGCGACGCCGTAGCAAGGCATGCGGTCCGAGGCCGTGGCATGTCATGCGGGCCGAGGCCATGGCATGGCATGCGGGCCGAGGCCGTGGCATGGCATGTTGGGCGACGCCGTAGCAAGGCATGCGGGCCGAGGCCGTGGCATGTCATGCGAGCCGAGGCCGTGGCATGGCATGCGGGCCGAGGCCGTGGCATGGCAAGTTGGGCGACGTCGTGGCAAGGCATGCGGGCCGAGGCCGTGGCATGTCACGCGGGCCGAGGCCGTGGCATGGCATGCGGGCAGAGGCCGTGGCATGGCATGTTGGGCGACGCCGTCGCAAGGCATGCGGGCCGAGGCCGTGGCATGGCATGCGGGCCGAGGCCGTGGCATGGCATGTTGGGCGACGCCGTAGCAAGGCATGCGGGCCGAGGCCGTGGCATGTCATGGCATGTTGGGCGACGCCGTAGCAAGGCATGCGGGCCGAGGCCGTGGCATGGCATGTTTGGCAACGCCGTGGCAAGACATGAGGGCCGTGGCATGGCATGGCATGCGGGCCGAGGCCGTGGCACGACATGTTGGCCAAGGCTAAGGCATGGCACGCCGGGCAACGCGGTGGCATGGCATGCGGGCCGGGGCCGTGGCATGGCATGTTGGCCAACGTCGTAGCAAGGCATGCGGGCCGAGGCCGAGGCCGTGGCACGGCATGCGGGCCGAGGCTGTGGCATGGCATGTTGGGCGACGCCGTAGCAAGGCATGCGGTCCGAGGCCGTGGCATGTCATGCGGGCCGAGGCCGTGGCATGGCATGCGGGCCGAGGCCGTGGCATGGCATGTTGGGCGACGCCGTAGCAAGGCATGCGGGCCGAGGCCGTGCCGTGGCATGCGGGCCGAGGCCGTGGCATGGCATGCGGGCCGAGGCCGTGGCATGGCATGTTGGGCGACGCCGTAGCAAGGCATGCGGTCCGAGGCCGTGGCCTGTCATGCGGGCCGAGGCCGTGGCATGGCATGCGGGCCGAGGCCGTGGCATGGCATGCGGGCCGAGGCCGTGGCATGGCATGTTGGGCGACGCCGTAGCATGGCATGCGGGCCGAGGCCGTGGCATGTCATGCGCGCCGAGGCCGTGGCATGGCATGCGGGCCGAGGCCGTGGCATGGCAAGTTGGGCGACGTCGTGGCAAGGCATGCGGGCCGAGGCCGTGGCATGGCATGCGGGCCGAGGCCGTGGCAAGGCATGTTGGGCGACGCCGTCGCAAGGCATGCGGGCCGAGGCCGTGGCATGTCATGCGGGCCGAGGCCGTGGCATGGCATGCGGGCCGAGGCCGTGGCATGGCATGTTGGGCGACGCCGTAGCAAGGCATGCGGGCCGAGGCCGTGCCGTGGCATGCGGGCCGAGGCCGTGGCATGGCATGTTGGGCGACGCCGTAGCAAGGCATGCGGTCCGAGGCCGTGGCATGTCATGCGGGCCGAGGCCGTGGCATGGCATGCGGGCCGAGGCCGTGGCATGGCATGTTGGGCGACGCCGTAGCAAGGCATGCGGTCCGAGGCCGTGGCATGTCATGCGGGCCGAGGCCGTGGCATGGCATGCGGGCCGAGGCCGTGGCATGGCATGTTGGGCGACGCCGTAGCAAGGCATGCGGGCCGAGGCCGTGCCGTGGCATGCGGGCCGAGGCCGTGGCATGGCATGTTGGGCGACGCCGTAGCAAGGCATGCGGTCCGAGGCCGTGGCATGTCATGCGGGCCGAGGCCGTGGCATGGCATGCGGGCCGAGGCCGTGGCATGGCATGTTGGGCGACGCCGTAGCAAGGCATGCGGGCCGAGGCCGTGGCATGTCATGCGGGCCGAGGCCGTGGCATGGCATGCGGGCCGAGGCCGTGGCATGGCAAGTTGGGCGGCGTCGTGGCAAGGCATGCTGGCCGAGGCCGTGGCATGTCATGCGGGCCGAGGCCGTGGCATGGCATGCGGGCCGAGGCCGTGGCAAGGCATGTTGGGCGACGCCGTAGCAAGGCATGCGGGCCGAGGCCGTGGCATGTCATGCGGGCCGAGGCCGTGGCACGTCATGCGGGCCGAGGCCGTGGCATGGCATGTTTGGCCACGCCGTGGCAAGACATGCGGGCCGTGGCATGGCATGGCATGCGGGCCGAGGCCGTGGCTCGACATGTTGGCCAAGGCTAAGGCATGGCACGCCGGGCAACGCGGTGGCATGGCATGCTGGGCAACGCGGTGGCAAGGCATGCGGGCCGAGGCCGTGGCATGGCATGTTGGGCAACGCCGCAGCAAGGCATGCGGGCCGAGGCCGTGGCATGGCATGCGGGCCGAGGCCGTGGCATGGCATGCGGGCCGAGGCCGTGGCATGGCATGCGGGCCGAGGCCGTGGCATGGCATGTTGGGCGACGCCGTCGCAAGGCATGCGGTCCGAGGCCGTGGCATGTCATGCGGGCCGAGGCCGTGGCATGGCATGCGGGCCGAGGCCGTGGCATGGCATGTTGGGCGACGCCGTAGCAAGGCATGCGGGCCGAGGCCGTGGCATGTCATGCGGGCCGAGGCCGTGGCATGGCATGCGGGCCGAGGCCGTGGCATGGCAAGTTGGGCGGCGTCGTGGCAAGGCATGCGGGCCGAGGCCGTGGCATGTCATGCGGGCCGAGGCCGTGGCACGGCATGCGGGCCGAGGCCGTGGCACGTCATGCGGGCCGAGGCCGTGGCATGGCATGTTTGGCAACGCCGTGGCAAGACATGCGGGCTGTGGCATGGCATGGCATGCGGGCCGAGGCCGTGGCTCGACATGTTGGCCAAGGCTAAGGCATGGCACGCCGGGCAACGCGGTGGCATGGCATGCTGGGCAACGCGGTGGCAAGGCATGCGGGCCGAGGCCGTGGCATGGCATGTTGGGCAACGCCGCAGCAAGGCATGCGGGCCGAGGCCGTGGCATGGCATGCGGGCCGAGGCCGTGGCATGGCATGCGGGCCGTGGCCGTGGCATGGCATGTTGGGCGACGCCGTCGCAAGGCATGCGGGCCGAGGCCGTGGCATGGCATGTTTGGCAACGCCGTGGCAAGACATGCGGGCCGTGGCATGGCATGGCATGCGGGCCGAGGCCGTGGCACGGCATGCGGGCCGAGGCCGTGGCATGGCATGTTGGGCGACGCCGTAGCAAGGCATGCGGGCTGAGGCCGTGGCCGTGGCATGGCATGCGGGCCGTGGCCGTGGCATGGCATGGCATGCGGGCCGAGGCCGTGGCATGGCATGTTGGGCAACGCCGTGGCAAGGCATGCGGGCCGAGGCCGTGGCATGGCATGATGGCCGAGGCCGTGGCATGTCATGCGGGCCGAGGCCGTGGCATGGCATGTTGGGCGACGCCGTAGCAAGGCATGCGGTCCGAGGCCGTGGCATGTTATGCGGGCCGAGGCCGTGGCATGGCTTGTTGGGCGACGCCGTAGCAAGGCATGCGGGCCGAGGCCGTGGCATGTCATGCTGGCCAAGGCCAAGGCATGACATGGCATGGCATGCGGGCCGAGGCCGTGGCATGGCATGTTGGGCAACGCCGTGGCAAGGCATGCGGGCCGAGGCCGTGGCATGGCATGATGGCCGAGGCCGTGGCATGCCATGCTGGCCAAGGCTAAGGCATGGCATGCCGGGCAACGCGGTGGCATGGCATGCTGGGCAACGCCGTGGCAAGGCATGCGGGCCGAGGCCGTGGCATGGCATGTTGGGCAACGCCTTGGCAAGACATGCGGGCCGAGGCCGTGGCATGGCATGGCATGTTGGGCAACGCCTTGGCAAGGCATGCGGGCCGAGGCCGTGGCATGGCATGCTAGCCGAGGCCGTGGCATGGCATGTTGGGCGACGCCGTGGCAAGGCATGCGGGCCGAGGCCGTGGCATGGCATGCGGGCCGAGGCCGTGGCACTGCATGTTGGGCGACGCCGTAGCAAGGCATGCGGGCCGAGGCCGAGGCCGTGGCATGGCATGTTGACCGAGGCCAAGGCATGGCATGCCGGGCAACGCGGTGGCATGGCATGCGCGGCCGAGGCCGTGGCAAGGCATGCGGGCCGAGGCCGTGGCATGGCATGTTGGGCGACGGCGTGGCAAGGCATGCGGGCCGAGGCCGTGGCATGGCATGCGGGCCGAGGCCGTGGCACTGCATGTTGGGCGACGCCGTAGCAAGGCATGCGGGCCGAGGCCGAGGCTGTGGCATGGCATGTTGACCGAGGCCAAGGCATGGCATGCCGGGCAACGCGGTGGCATGGCATGCGCGGCCGAGGCCGTG
>NW_028129277.1:16690000-16705000 GCF_055761805.1 Camellia sinensis | reverse complement strand
ATGCTTGCCAAGGCCGTGGCATGACATGCTGCTGGCCAAGGCCGGGCATGCCATGCTGCTGGACAAGGCCGTGGCAAGGCATGCTGATGGCCGAGGCCGTGGCAAGGCATGCTGATGGCCGAGGCCGTGGCAAGGCATGCTGATGGCCGAGGCCGTGGCAAGGCATGCTGCTGGCCAAGGCGTTGGCATGGCATGCTGCTGCTGACCAAGGCTTGGGCTTGCCATGCTGCCGGCCAAGGCCGCGGCATGGCATGCTGCCGGCCAAGGCCGCGGCATGCCATGTTGCTGGCCAAGGCCGTGGCATGGCATGCTGCTGGCCAAGGCCGTGGCATGACATGCTGGCCAAGGCCGGGGCATGGCAAGCTGCTGGCCAAGGTCGTGGCATGGCACGCTGCTGGCCAAGGCCGGGGCATAGCACGCTGCTGGCCATGGCCGTGGCTTGGCAAGGTTGCCAAGGCCGGGGAATGGCGTGCTGCTGGCCAAGGCTTTGGCATGCCATGTTGCTGGCCAAGGCTGTGGCATGGCATGCTGCTGGCCAAGGCTGTGGCATGGCATGCTGCTGGCCAAGGCCGTGGCATGACATGCTGGCCAAGGCCGGGGCATGGCATGCTGCTGGCCAAGGTCGTGGCATGGCATGCTGCTGGCCAAGGCCGTGGCATGACATGCTTGCCAAGGCCAGGGCATGGCATGCTGCTGGCCAAGGCTTTGGCATGCCATGTTGCTGGCCAAGGCTGTGGCATGGCATGCTGCCCTAGGCCAACGTGCCACCGCCACCGCCGCGGGCCGCCACTCGACGCATCCCGTGCTTGGCTATGTAGTTTCGATGCCACAAGCCAATGCCACAAGCCAAGCGATGGCATGTGCCAAGCGCCCGCCTAGGCATAGGCGTGGCCTGTGGCCTGGCCATGCTGGCCAGCCTTAAGGGAGGTGCCCCCCCCTTATAATAGCCTGTTAAGCCCTTTTCAATCTGGCAGGAGGAAACATCAAGCATGTTCGAGGAGTCATAATGGGGTTTTTTTAAAAAGTAATGGTTTTTTGCCAAACTTTCAACATGAAAGTTGTATGAAATAATTTAATACACCATAAAAAAAATTATAAAAAAATATTTGGCCACCGGAATATTTTATTTTAATTTATTTCAATTTTAATACTTAAAAAATAATAAAAATTACTAAAAATACTCAAAAAATTCTAGAAAAATTCCAACAATTATAAGATGAGGCACTAGTAATTATAGTAATTTTTTTAATTATTTTTTTATTTTTAATTTATTTTATTATAATTTTTATGAGTAAATAAATAATTAAAAAGCCCGACGAACGTGCAAAAACTCTTAGAGAAACCCAGCAAGCATCGGATAGCTCGAATGCAAATAACAAACGCAACAGGCAACTTCCGAGGGACATACTTTTCCCAACAAGCTTCCATTGGGGAAAGCACTAGCAACGTGTTCGCAAGTCAAAGGCAACCAAACCGGCTATTACCCGAGGGACAAGCATTTCGCAGGGCAACATATACGTAAGTCAAAGCCAAACCAAATGGCAATTACACGAGGGACAGGATTGCTTGCCAAGGGCGTGGCATGCGATGTTCTAGCCCAAGGCCAAGGCACGCCACGCTGCGGGACAAGGCCGTGGCAAGACATGCGGCTGGCCTTGGCCTTGGCATGGCATGCCGCCGGCTTTGGCTGGGCTGCGTTGGCCTTGCCATGGAATGTTGCTGGCTTCGGATGGGCTGCCTCGGCCTTGGCCTTGGCCGTGGCATGGCATGGCATGCTGCTGGCCTTGGCCTTGGCCTTGGCATGGCATGCTGCTGGCTTTGGCTGGGCTGCCTTGGCCGTGGCATGGCATGCTGCTGGCTTTGGCTGGGCTGCCTTGGCCGTGGCATGGCATGCTGCTGGCCTAGGCCTTGGCATGGCATGCTGCTGGCTTTGGCTGGGCTGCCTTGGCCGTGGCATGGCATGCTGCTGGCCTAGGCCTTGGCATGGCATGCTGCTGGCTTTGGCTGGCAGCCTTGGCCGTGGCATGGCATGCTGCTGGCCTTGGCCTTGGCATGGCATGCTGCTGGCTTTGGCTGGCCTGCCTTGGCCGTGGCATGGCATGCTGCTGGCCTTGGCCTTGGCATGGCATGCTGCTGGCTTTGGCTGGCCTGCCTTGGCCGTGGCATGGCATGCTGCTGGCCTAGGCCTTGGCATGGCATGCTGCTGGCTTTGGCTGGCCTGCCTTGGCCGTGGCATGGCATGCTGCTGGCCTAGGCATGGCATGGCATGCTGCTGGCTTTGGCTGGGCTGCCTTGGCCGTGGCATGGCATGCTGCTGGCCTTGGCCTTGATATGGCATCCTGCTGGCTTTGGCTGGGCTGCCTTGGCCGTGGCATGGCATGCTGCTGGCCTAGGCCTTGGCATGGCATGCTGCTGGCTTTGGCTGGGCTGCCTTGGCCTTGGCATGGCATGCTGCTGGCTTTGGCTGGCCTGCCTTGGCCGTGGCATGGCATGCTGCTGGCCTAGGCCATGGCATGGCATGCTGCTGGCTTTGGCTGGGCTGCCTTGGCCGTGGCATGGCATGCTGCTGCCCTTGGCCTTGATATGGCATGCTGCTGGCTTTGGCTGGGCTGCCTTGGCCGTGGCATGGCATGCTGCTGGCCTAGGCCTTGGCATGGCATGCTGCTGGCTTTGGCTGGCCTGCGTTGGCCGTGGCATGGCATGCTGCTGGCCTAGGCCTTCGCATGGCATGCTGCTGGCCTAGGCCTTCGCATGGCATGCTGCTGGCTTTGGCTGGGCTGCCTTGGCCGTGGCATGGCATGCTGCTGGCCTTGGCCTTGGCATGGCATGCTGCTGGCTTTGGCTGGGCTGCCTTGGCCGTGGCATGGCATGCTGGTGGCCTAGGCCTTGGCATGGCATGCTGCTGGCTTTGGCTGGCCTGCCTTGGCCGTGGCATGGCATGCTGCTGGCCTAAGCCTTGGCATGGCATGCTGCTGGCTTTGGTTGGGCTGCCTTGGCCGTGGCATGGCATGCTGCTGGCCTTGGCCTTGGCATGGCATGCTGCTCGCTTTGGCTGGCCTGCCTTGGCCGTGGCATGGCATGCTGCTGGCCTAGGCCTTGGCATGGCATGCTGCTGGCTTTGGCTGGGCTGCCTTGGCCGTGGCATGGCATGCTGCTGGCCTTGGCCTTGGCATGCCATGCTGTTGGCTTTGGCTGGCCTGCCTTGGCCGTGGCATGGCATGCTGCTGGCCTAGGCCTTGGCATGGCATGCTGCTGGCTTTGGCTGGGCTGCCTTGGCCGTGGCATGGCATGCTGCTGGCCTTGGCCTTGGCATGGCATGCTGCTGGCTTTGGCTGGGCTGCCTTGGCCGTGGCATGGCATGCTGCTGGCCTTGGCCTTGGCATGGCATGCTGCTGGCTTTGGCTGGGCTGCCTTGGCCGTGGCATGGCATGCTGCTGGCCTAGGCCTTGGCATGGCATGCTGCTGGCTTTGGCTGGGCTGCCTTGGCCGTGGCATGGCATGCTGCTGGCCTAGGCCTTGGCATGGTATGCTGCTGGCCTAGGCCTTGGCATGGCATGCTGCTGGCTTTGGCTGGCAGCCTTGGCCGTGGCATGGCATGCTGCTGGCCTTGGCCTTGGCATGGCATGCTGCTGGCCTTGGCCTTGGCATGGCATGCTGCTGGCTTTGGCAGGCCTGCCTTGGCCGTGGCATGGCATGCTGCTGGCCTTGGCCTTGGCATGGCATGCTGCTGGCTTTGGCTGGCCTGCCTTGGCCGTGGCATGGCATGCTGCTGGCCTAGGCCTTGGCATGGCATGCTGCTGGCTTTGGCTGGCCTGCCTTGGCCGTGGCATGGCATGCTGCTGGCCTAGGCATGGCATGGCATGCTGCTGGCTTTGGCTGGGCTGCCTTGGCCGTGGCATGGCATGCTGCTGGCCTTGGCCTTGATATGGCATGCTGCTGGCTTTGGCTGGGCTGCCTTGGCCGTGGCATGGCATGCTGCTGGCCTAGGCCTTGGCATGGCATGCTGCTGGCTTTGGCTGGGCTGCCTTGGCCGTGGCATGGCATGCTGCTGGCCTTGGCCTTGGCATGGCATGCTGCTGGCTTTGGCTGGCCTGCCTTGGCCGTGGCATGGCATGCTGCTGGCCTAGGCCATGGCATGGCATGCTGCTGGCTTTGGCTGGGCTGCCTTGGCCGTGGCATGGCATGCTGCTGCCCTTGGCCTTGATATGGCATGCTGCTGGCTTTGGCTGGGCTGCCATGGCCGTGGCATGGCATGCTGCTGGCCTAGGCCTTGGCATGGCATGCTGCTGGCTTTGGCTGGCCTGCGTTGGCCGTGGCATGGCATGCTGCTGGCCTAGGCCTTGGCATGGCATGCTGCTGGCTTTGGCTGGGCTGCCTTGGCCGTGGCATGGCATGCTGCTGGCCTTGGCCTTGGCATGGCATGCTGCTGGCTTTGGCTGGGCTGCCTTGGCCGTGGCATGGCATGCTGGTGGCCTAGGCCTTGGCATGGCATGCTGCTGGCTTTGGCTGGCCTGCCTTGGCCGTGGCATGGCATGCTGCTGGCCTAAGCCTTGGCATGGCATGCTGCTGGCTTTGGTTGGGCTGCCTTGGCCGTGGCATGGCATGCTGCTGGCCTAGGCCTTGGCATGGCATGCTGCTCGCTTTGGCTGGCCTGCCTTGGCCGTGGCATGGCATGCTGCTGGCCTAGGCCTTGGCATGGCATGCTGCTGGCTTTGGCTGGGCTGCCTTGGCCGTGGCATGGCATGCTGCTGGCCTTGGCCTTGGCATGCCATGCTGTTGGCTTTGGCTGGCCTGCCTTGGCCGTGGCATGGCATGCTGCTGGCCTAGGCCTTGGCATGGCATGCTGCTGGCTTTGGCTGGGCTGCCTTGGCCGTGGCATGGCATGCTGCTGGCCTTGGCCTTGGCATGGCATGCTGCTGGCTTTGGCTGGGCTGCCTTGGCCGTGGCATGGCATGCTGCTGGCCTTGGCCTTGGCATGGCATGCTGCTGGCTTTGGCTGGGCTGCCTTGGCCGTGGCATGGCATGCTGCTGGCCTAGGCCTTGGCATGGCATGCTGCTGGCTTTGGCTGGGCTGCCTTGGCCGTGGCATGGCATGCTGCTGGCCTAGGCCGTGGCATGGCATGCTGCTGGCCTTGGCCTTGGCATGGCATGCTGCTGGCTTTGGCTGGCCTGCCTTGGCCGTGGCATGGCATGCTGCTGGCCTAGGCCTTGGCATGGCATGCTGCTGGCTTTGGCTGGCCTGTTTTGGCCGTGGCATGGCATGCTGCTGGCCTAGGCCTTGGCATGGCATGCTGCTGGCTTTGGCTGGCCTGCCTTGGCCGTGGCATGGCATGCTGCTGGCCTAGGCCATGGCATGGCATGCTGCTGGCTTTGGCTGGGCTGCCTTGGCCGTGGCATGGCATGCTGCTGGCCTTGGCCTTGATATGGCATGCTGCTGGCTTTGGCTGGGCTGCCTTGGCCGTGCCATGGCATGCTGCTGGCCTAGGCCTTGGCATGGCATGCTGCTGGCTTTGGCTGGCCTGCCTTGGCCGTGGCATGGCATGCTGCTGGCCTTGGCCTTGGCATGGCATGCTGCTGGCTTTGGCTGGCCTGCCTTGGCCGTGGCATGGCATGCTGCTGGCCTAGGCCATGGCATGGCATGCTGCTGGCTTTGGCTGGGCTGCCTTGGCCGTGGCATGGCATGCTGCTGCCCTTGGCCGTGATATGGCATGCTGCTGGCTTTGGCTGGGCTGCCTTGGCCGTGGCATGGCATGCTGCTGGCCTAGGCCTTGGCATGGCATGTTGCTGGCTTTGGCTGGCCTGCCTTGGCCGTGGCATGGCATGCTGCTGGCCTAGGCCTTGGCATGGCATGCTGCTGGCTTTGGCTGGGCTGCCTTGGCCGTGGCATGGCATGCTGCTGGCCTTGGCCTTGGCATGGCATGCTGCTGGCTTTGGCGGTGCTGCCTTGGCCGTGGCATGGCATGCTGGTGGCCTAGGCCTTGGCATGGCATGCTGCTGGCTTTGGCTGGCCTGCCTTGGCCGTGGCATGGCATGCTGCTGGCCTAGGCCTTGGCATGGCATGCTGCTGGCTTTGGTTGGGCTGCCTTGGCCGTGGCATGGCATGCTGCTGGCCTTGGCCTTGGCATGGCATGCTGCTGGCTTTGGCTGGCCTGCCTTGGCCGTGGCATGGCATGCTGCTGGCCTTGGCCTTGGCATGGCATGCTGCTGGCTTTGGCTGGGCTGCCTTGGCCGTGGCATGGCATGCTGCTGGCCTAGGCCTTGGCATGGCATGCTGCTGGCTTTGGCTGGGCTGCCTTGGCCGTGGCATGGCATGCTGCTGGCCTAGGCCGTGGCATGGCATGCTGCTGGCCTTGGCCTTGGCATGGCATGCTGCTGGCTTTGGCTGGCCTGCCTTGGCCGTGGCATGGCATGCTGCTGGCCTAGGCCTTGGCATGGCATGCTGCTGGCTTTGGGTGGGCTGCCTTGGCCGTGGCATGGCATGCTGCTGGCCTTGGCCTTGGCATGGCATGCTGCTGGCTTTGGCTGGCCTGCCTTGGCCGTGGCATGGCATGCTGCTGGCCTAGGCCTTGGCATGGCATGCTGCTGGCTTTGGCTGGGCTGCCTTGGCCGTGGCATGGCATGCTGCTGGCCTTGGCCTTGGCATGGCATGCTGCTGGCTTTGGCTGGGCTGCCTTGGCCGTGGCATGGCATGCTGCTGGCTTTGGCTTGCCTGCCTTGGCCGTGGCATGGCATGCTGCTGGCCTAGGCCTTGGCATGGCATGCTGCTGGCTTTGGCTGGGCTGCCTTGGCCGTGGCATGGCATGCTGCTGGCCTTGGCCTTGGCATGGCATGCTGCTGGCTTTGGCTGGGCTGCCTTGGCCGTGGCATGGCATGCTGGTGGCCTAGGCCTTGGCATGGCATGCTGCTGGCTTTGGCTGGCCTGCCTTGGCCGTGGCATGGCATGCTGCTGGCCTAGGCCTTGGCATGGCATGCTGCTGGCTTTGGGTGGGCTGCCTTGGCCGTGGCATGGCATGCTGCTGGCCTTGGCCTTGGCATGGCATGCTGCTGGCTTTGGCTGGCCTGCCTTGGCCGTGGCATGGCATGCTGCTGGCCTAGGCCTTGGCATGGCATGCTGCTGGCTTTGGCTGGGCTGCCTTGGCCGTGGCATGGCATGCTGCTGGCCTTGGCCTTGGCATGGCATGCTGCTGGCTTTGGCTGGGCTGCCTTGGCCGTGGCATGGCATGCTGCTGGCCATGGCCTTGGCATGGCATGCTGCTGGCTTTGGCTTGCCTGCCTTGGCCGTGGCATGGCATGCTGCTGGCCTAGGCCTTGGCATGGCATGCTGCTGGCTTTGGCTGGGCTGCCTTGGCCGTGGCATGGCATGCTGCTGGCCTTGGCCTTGGCATGGCATGCTGCTGGCTTTGGCTGGCCTGCCTTGGCCGTGGCATGGCATGCTGCTGGCCTAGGCCTTGGCATGGCATGCTGCTGGCTTTGGCTGGGCTGCCTTGGCCGTGGCATGGCATGCTGCTGGCCTTGGCCTTGGCATGGCATGCTGCTGGCTTTGGCTTGCCTGCCTTGGCCGTGGCATGGCATGCTGGTGGCCTAGGCCTTGGCATGGCATGCTGCTGGCTTTGGCTGGCCTGCCTTGGCCGTGGCATGGCATGCTGCTGGCCTAGGCCTTGGCATGGCATGCTGCTGGCTTTGGGTGGGCTGCCTTGGCCGTGGCATGGCATGCTGCTGGCCTTGGCCTTGGCATGGCATGCTGCTGGCTTTGGCTGGCCTGCCTTGGCCGTGGCATGGCATGCTGCTGGCCTAGGCCTTGGCATGGCATGCTGCTGGCTTTGGCTGGGCTGCCTTGGCCGTGGCATGGCATGCTGCTGGCCTTGGCCTTGGCATGGCATGCTGCTGGCTTTGGCTGGGCTGCCTTGGCCGTGGCATGGCATGCTGCTGGCCATGGCCTTGGCATGGCATGCTGCTGGCTTTGGCTTGCCTGCCTTGGCCGTGGCATGGCATGCTGCTGGCCTAGGCCTTGGCATGGCATGCTGCTGGCTTTGGCTGGGCTGCCTTGGCCGTGGCATGGCATGCTGCTGGCCTTGGCCTTGGCATGGCATGCTGCTGGCTTTGGCTGGCCTGCCTTGGCCGTGGCATGGCATGCTGCTGGCCTAGGCCTTGGCATGGCATGCTGCTGGCTTTGGCTGGGCTGCCTTGGCCGTGGCATGGCATGCTGCTGGCCTTGGCCTTGGCATGGCATGCTGCTGGCTTTGGCTTGCCTGCCTTGGCCGTGGCATGGCATGCTGCTGGCCTAGGCCTTGGCATGGCATGCTGCTGGCTTTGGCTGGGCTGCCTTGGCCGTGGCATGGCATGCTGCTGGCCTTGGCCTTGGCTTGGCATGCTGCTGGCTTTGGCTGGGCTGCCTTGGCCGTGGCATGGCATGCTGCTGGCCTTGGCCTTGGCATGGCATGCTGCTGGCTTTGGCTGGCCTGCCTTGGCCGTGGCATGGCATGCTGCTGGCCTTGGCATGGCATGCTGCTGGCTTTGGCTGGGCTGCCTTCGCCGTGGCATGCCATGCTGCTGGCCTTGGCCTTGGGGCTGGGCTGCCTTGGCTGCGGTTCTTATCACTAGACGTGCGTTGCGTGCGAAGGCGTGCAAAGGCGTGCGCGACCATGCGCGCAACACGCGCACCGTGGTCAAAAGACCACGCGCGCGGTATTCGCACAGGCCACGCTGCCCACGCCGCGGGCATGCCAGGCCGCCCAGGCCGTGCGCATGCCATGCCGTGCTGCCCAGGCCGGCTGCATGCCAGGCCGCCCAGGCCGTGCGCATGCCATGCCGTGCTGCCCACGCCGCGGGCATGCCAGGCCGGCTGCATGCCAGGCCGCCCAGGCCGTGCGCATGCCATGCCGTGCTGCCCACGCCGCGGGCATGCCAGGCCGGCTGCATGCCAGGCCGCCCAGGCCGTGCGCATGCCATGCCGTGCTGCCCATGCCGCGCGCATGCCAGGCCGCCCACGCCCGCGCGCATGCCACGCCATGCTGCCCAAGGCCGCGCCCAGGCCGCGCAAGGCCGCGCCCAGGCCGCCCAAGGCCGCGCCCAGGCCGCCCAAGGCCGCGCCCAGGCCGCGCAAGGCCGCGCCCAGGCCGCCCAAGGCCGCGCCCAGGCCGCGCAAGGCCGCCCAAGGCCGCGGTCCAGGCCGCCCAAGGCCGCGGCCGAGCCGCCCCAGGCCGCAGCCCAGGCCGCGGTCGAGCCGCAGTGCATGTAACCCAAGGCCGCAGCCCAGGCCGCGCCCAACATGGGGCGTACCTGCCACTGCCTTGCCCTGGGCAAGGGAGGTGCCCCCCCCTTATAATAGCCTGTTAAGCCCTTTTCAATCTGGCAGGAGGAAACATCAAGCATGTTCGAGGAGTCATAATGGGGTTTTTTTAAAAAGTAATGGTTTTTTGCCAAAACTTTCAACATGAAAGTTGTAGGAAATAATTTAATACACCATAAAAAAAATTAAAAAAAATATTTTTTTACAGAAAATATTTTATTTTAATTTATTTCGATATTAATACTTAAAAAATAATAAAAATTAATAAAAATAGTCAAAAAATTATGGAAAAATTCCCATAATTAAAGGATGATTCACTAGTAATTATAGAAATTATTAAATTATTTTTTTCATTTTTTTTATTTTATTTTGATTTTTTTATGCCAAATAAGGGCTTTAAAAATTCGAAAAGCTCCAGAAAAATTGCAAAAAAATAGGGAATGACATTTAAAATTGATTGTAGTGCATTTTTAATTGTGTTGCACGGTTTGGGTAAGATTATAAAAGAATCATGTTCAAAAAGATCGATCGAGGCGGTGGCACGCCATGGCCTTGGCCTTGGCCTTGGCCTTTGCCCGCGGCCTTGGCCTTTGCCTTGGCCTTGGCCATGGCCATGCCTTGCACAGGGACTTGGCCTTGCCCACTGCCTTGGCCTTGGCTTTGGCCTTGGCCTTGGCATGGCATGGCATGCTCGCCGAGGCCGTGGCATGCCTTGCTGCTAGCCAAGGCCGTGGCGTGGCATGCTCGCCCAGCCCGTGGCATGCCGTGCTCGCCCAGCCCGTGGCACGCCATGTTGGCCCAAGGCATTGGCATGGCATGCCGGCCAAGGCATGCTGGCCAACGCTGCACAAGGCGGTGCCATGGCATGGCATGCTGACCAAGACCGTGCCATGGCATGCTGGGCGAGGCCGGGGCATGGCATGCTGGCCGAGGCCGTGGCTTGCCATGCCGCCACAGCCGTGGCATGCCGGGCAACGGACCGGCATGGCCCAGCCCGTGGCACGCCATGTTGGCCCAAGGCATTGGCATGGCATGCCGGCCAAGGCATGCTGGCCAACGCTGCGGCACGGCGTGCTGGACAAGGCGGTGCCATGGCATGGCATGCTGACCAAGACAGTGCCATGGCATGCTGGCCGAGGCCGTGGCATGGCATGCTGGCCGAGGCCGTGGCTTGCCATGCCGCCACGGCCGTGGCATGCTGGGCAACGGACCGGCATGGCATGCTGGCCGTGGCGGTGGCACGACATGCTGGCCAAGGCAGTGGCATGGCATGTAGGCCAAGGCTAAGGCATGGCACGCTGTGGCATGGCACGCTGGCCAAGGCAGTCGCAAGGCATGCGGGCCGAGGCCGCGGCACGGCCCGCTGGGCAACGCGGTGGCATGGCATGCTGGGCAACGCCGTGGCAAGGCATGCGGGCCGAGGCCTTGGCATGGCATGCTGGCCGAGGCCGTGGCATGGCATGCGGGCCGAGGCCGTGGCATGGCATGCGGGCCGAGGCCGTGGCGTGGCATGGCATGGCATGTTGGGCAACGCCGTGGCAAGACATGCGGGCCGAGGCCGTGGCATGGCATGTTGGGCAACGCCCTGGCAAGCCATGCGGGCCGAGGCCGTGGCGTGGCATGTTCGCCAAGGCTAAGGCATGGCACGCCGGGCAACGCGGTGCATTGGCATGCTGGGCAGCGCGGTGGCAAGGCATGGGGGCCGAGGCCGTGGCATGGCATGTTGGGCAACGCCGTGGCAAGACATGCGGGCCGAGGCCGTGGCATGGCATGCGGGCCGAGGCCGTGGCACGACATGTTGGCCAAGGCTAAGGCATGGCACGCCGGGCAACGCGGTGGCATGGCATGCTGGGCAACGCGGTGGCAAGGCATGCGGGCCGAGGCCGTGGCATGGCATGTTGGGCAACGCCGTAGAAGGGCATGCGGGCCGAGGCCGTGGCATGGCATGCGGGCCGAGGCCGTGGCATGGCATGTTGGGCGACGCCGTAGCAAGGCATGCGGGCCGAGGCCGTGGCATGTCATGCGGGCCGAGGCCGTGGCATGGCATGCGGGCCGAGGCCGTGGCATGGCATGTTGGCCGAGGCCGTGGCAAGGCATGCGGGCCGAGGCCGTGGCATGGCATGTTTGGCAACGCCGTGGCAAGACATGCGGGCCGTGGCATGGCATGGCATGCGGGCCGAGGCCGTGGCACGACATGTTGGCCAAGGCTAAGGCATGGCACGCCGGGCAACGCGGTGGCATGGCACGCCGGGCAACGCGGTGGCAAGGCATGCGGGCCGGGGCCGTGGCATGGCATGTTGGGCGACGCCGTAGCAAGGCATGCGGTCCGAGGCCGTGGCATGTCATGCGGGCCGAGGCCATGGCATGGCATGCGGGCCGAGGCCGTGGCATGGCATGTTGGGCGACGCCGTAGCAAGGCATGCGGGCCGAGGCCGTGGCATGTCATGCGAGCCGAGGCCGTGGCATGGCATGCGGGCCGAGGCCGTGGCATGGCAAGTTGGGCGACGTCGTGGCAAGGCATGCGGGCCGAGGCCGTGGCATGTCACGCGGGCCGAGGCCGTGGCATGGCATGCGGGCAGAGGCCGTGGCATGGCATGTTGGGCGACGCCGTCGCAAGGCATGCGGGCCGAGGCCGTGGCATGGCATGCGGGCCGAGGCCGTGGCATGGCATGTTGGGCGACGCCGTAGCAAGGCATGCGGGCCGAGGCCGTGGCATGTCATGGCATGTTGGGCGACGCCGTAGCAAGGCATGCGGGCCGAGGCCGTGGCATGGCATGTTTGGCAACGCCGTGGCAAGACATGAGGGCCGTGGCATGGCATGGCATGCGGGCCGAGGCCGTGGCACGACATGTTGGCCAAGGCTAAGGCATGGCACGCCGGGCAACGCGGTGGCATGGCATGCGGGCCGGGGCCGTGGCATGGCATGTTGGCCAACGTCGTAGCAAGGCATGCGGGCCGAGGCCGAGGCCGTGGCACGGCATGCGGGCCGAGGCTGTGGCATGGCATGTTGGGCGACGCCGTAGCAAGGCATGCGGTCCGAGGCCGTGGCATGTCATGCGGGCCGAGGCCGTGGCATGGCATGCGGGCCGAGGCCGTGGCATGGCATGTTGGGCGACGCCGTAGCAAGGCATGCGGGCCGAGGCCGTGCCGTGGCATGCGGGCCGAGGCCGTGGCATGGCATGCGGGCCGAGGCCGTGGCATGGCATGTTGGGCGACGCCGTAGCAAGGCATGCGGTCCGAGGCCGTGGCCTGTCATGCGGGCCGAGGCCGTGGCATGGCATGCGGGCCGAGGCCGTGGCATGGCATGCGGGCCGAGGCCGTGGCATGGCATGTTGGGCGACGCCGTAGCATGGCATGCGGGCCGAGGCCGTGGCATGTCATGCGCGCCGAGGCCGTGGCATGGCATGCGGGCCGAGGCCGTGGCATGGCAAGTTGGGCGACGTCGTGGCAAGGCATGCGGGCCGAGGCCGTGGCATGGCATGCGGGCCGAGGCCGTGGCAAGGCATGTTGGGCGACGCCGTCGCAAGGCATGCGGGCCGAGGCCGTGGCATGTCATGCGGGCCGAGGCCGTGGCATGGCATGCGGGCCGAGGCCGTGGCATGGCATGTTGGGCGACGCCGTAGCAAGGCATGCGGGCCGAGGCCGTGCCGTGGCATGCGGGCCGAGGCCGTGGCATGGCATGTTGGGCGACGCCGTAGCAAGGCATGCGGTCCGAGGCCGTGGCATGTCATGCGGGCCGAGGCCGTGGCATGGCATGCGGGCCGAGGCCGTGGCATGGCATGTTGGGCGACGCCGTAGCAAGGCATGCGGTCCGAGGCCGTGGCATGTCATGCGGGCCGAGGCCGTGGCATGGCATGCGGGCCGAGGCCGTGGCATGGCATGTTGGGCGACGCCGTAGCAAGGCATGCGGGCCGAGGCCGTGCCGTGGCATGCGGGCCGAGGCCGTGGCATGGCATGTTGGGCGACGCCGTAGCAAGGCATGCGGTCCGAGGCCGTGGCATGTCATGCGGGCCGAGGCCGTGGCATGGCATGCGGGCCGAGGCCGTGGCATGGCATGTTGGGCGACGCCGTAGCAAGGCATGCGGGCCGAGGCCGTGGCATGTCATGCGGGCCGAGGCCGTGGCATGGCATGCGGGCCGAGGCCGTGGCATGGCAAGTTGGGCGGCGTCGTGGCAAGGCATGCTGGCCGAGGCCGTGGCATGTCATGCGGGCCGAGGCCGTGGCATGGCATGCGGGCCGAGGCCGTGGCAAGGCATGTTGGGCGACGCCGTAGCAAGGCATGCGGGCCGAGGCCGTGGCATGTCATGCGGGCCGAGGCCGTGGCACGTCATGCGGGCCGAGGCCGTGGCATGGCATGTTTGGCCACGCCGTGGCAAGACATGCGGGCCGTGGCATGGCATGGCATGCGGGCCGAGGCCGTGGCTCGACATGTTGGCCAAGGCTAAGGCATGGCACGCCGGGCAACGCGGTGGCATGGCATGCTGGGCAACGCGGTGGCAAGGCATGCGGGCCGAGGCCGTGGCATGGCATGTTGGGCAACGCCGCAGCAAGGCATGCGGGCCGAGGCCGTGGCATGGCATGCGGGCCGAGGCCGTGGCATGGCATGCGGGCCGAGGCCGTGGCATGGCATGTTGGGCGACGCCGTAGCAAGGCATGCGGTCCGAGGCCGTGGCATGTCATGCGGGCCGAGGCCGTGGCATGGCATGCGGGCCGAGGCCGTGGCATGGCATGTTGGGCGACGCCGTAGCAAGGCATGCGGGCCGAGGCCGTGGCATGTCATGCGGGCCGAGGCCGTGGCATGGCATGCGGGCCGAGGCCGTGGCATGGCAAGTTGGGCGGCGTCGTGGCAAGGCATGCGGGCCGAGGCCGTGGCATGTCATGCGGGCCGAGGCCGTGGCACGGCATGCGGGCCGAGGCCGTGGCACGTCATGCGGGCCGAGGCCGTGGCATGGCATGTTTGGCAACGCCGTGGCAAGACATGCGGGCTGTGGCATGGCATGGCATGCGGGCCGAGGCCGTGGCTCGACATGTTGGCCAAGGCTAAGGCATGGCACGCCGGGCAACGCGGTGGCATGGCATGCTGGGCAACGCGGTGGCAAGGCATGCGGGCCGAGGCCGTGGCATGGCATGTTGGGCAACGCCGCAGCAAGGCATGCGGGCCGAGGCCGTGGCATGGCATGCGGGCCGAGGCCGTGGCATGGCATGCGGGCCGTGGCCGTGGCATGGCATGTTGGGCGACGCCGTCGCAAGGCATGCGGGCCGAGGCCGTGGCATGGCATGTTTGGCAACGCCGTGGCAAGACATGCGGGCCGTGGCATGGCATGGCATGCGGGCCGAGGCCGTGGCACGGCATGCGGGCCGAGGCCGTGGCATGGCATGTTGGGCGACGCCGTAGCAAGGCATGCGGGCTGAGGCCGTGGCCGTGGCATGGCATGCGGGCCGTGGCCGTGGCATGGCATGGCATGCGGGCCGAGGCCGTGGCATGGCATGTTGGGCAACGCCGTGGCAAGGCATGCGGGCCGAGGCCGTGGCATGGCATGATGGCCGAGGCCGTGGCATGTCATGCGGGCCGAGGCCGTGGCATGGCATGTTGGGCGACGCCGTAGCAAGGCATGCGGTCCGAGGCCGTGGCATGTTATGCGGGCCGAGGCCGTGGCATGGCTTGTTGGGCGACGCCGTAGCAAGGCATGCGGGCCGAGGCCGTGGCATGT
>NW_028129277.1:16665000-16680000 GCF_055761805.1 Camellia sinensis | reverse complement strand
AAGACAACCCGAGGGACATGGAGGAATGCACCAGTGGAGTTCGCTGCACAGGCAGGGATCCGTCCAACTCGCACAAACCGAACACAACTCACGCGCCACGACGTACACTGTGCACCAGCCCCCCAAAACGAATCACCCCCCGAAGGACTAAGAAGCCCGACGAACGCGCGAAAACATTTAGAGAGGCCGAGCAAGCACCGGTTAGCGCGAATGCAAATAACAAACGCAACAGGCAAATTTCGAGGGACATACTTTTCGCAACAAGCTTCCACTAGGAAAGCATAGGCAACTCGTTCGAACGTCAAAGCCAACCAAATGGCAATTACCCGAGGGACACGCTTTTCGCAAGGCACCTTCCACTAGGGAAGCGCAAGCAACCCGAAGGCGAGTCGAAGACAACCCGAGGGACATGGAGGAATGCACCAGTGGAGTTCGCTGCACAGGCAGGGATCCGTCCAACTCGCACAAACCGAACACAACTCACGCGCCACGACGTACACTGTGCACCAGCCCCCCAAAACGAATCACCCCCCGAAGGACCAAGAAGCCCGACGAACGCGCGAAAACATTTAGAGAGGCCGAGCAAGCACCGGTTAGCGCGAATGCAAATAACAAACGCAACAGGCAACTTTCGAGGGACATACTTCTCGCAACAAGCTTCCACAAGGAAAGCACAGGCAACTCGTTCGCACGCCAAAGCCAACCAAATGGCAATTTAACCGAGGGACATGCATTTCGCAAGGCAACTTGTACAATTACCCGAGGGACATGGCATGCTTGCCAAGGCCGTGGCTTGGCATGCTTGCCAAGGCCGTGGCATGACATGCTGCTGGCCAAGGCCGGGCATGCCATGCTGCTGGACAAGGCCGTGGCAAGGCATGCTGATGGCCGAGGCCGTGGCAAGGCATGCTGATGGCCGAGGCCGTGGCAAGGCATGCTGATGGCCGAGGCCGTGGCAAGGCATGCTGCTGGCCAAGGCGTTGGCATGGCATGCTGCTGCTGACCAAGGCTTGGGCTTGCCATGCTGCCGGCCAAGGCCGCGGCATGGCATGCTGCCGGCCAAGGCCGCGGCATGCCATGTTGCTGGCCAAGGCCGTGGCATGGCATGCTGCTGGCCAAGGCCGTGGCATGACATGCTGGCCAAGGCCGGGGCATGGCAAGCTGCTGGCCAAGGTCGTGGCATGGCACGCTGCTGGCCAAGGCCGGGGCATAGCACGCTGCTGGCCATGGCCGTGGCTTGGCAAGGTTGCCAAGGCCGGGGCATGGCGTGCTGCTGGCCAAGGCTTTGGCATGCCATGTTGCTGGCCAAGGCTGTGGCATGGCATGCTGCTGGCCAAGGCTGTGGCATGGCATGCTGCTGGCCAAGGCCGTGGCATGACATGCTGGCCAAGGCCGGGGCATGGCATGCTGCTGGCCAAGGTCGTGGCATGGCATGCTGCTGGCCAAGGCCGTGGCATGACATGCTTGCCAAGGCCAGGGCATGGCATGCTGCTGGCCAAGGCTTTGGCATGCCATGTTGCTGGCCAAGGCTGTGGCATGGCATGCTGCCCTAGGCCAACGTGCCACCGCCACCGCCGCGGGCCGCCACTCGACGCATCCCGTGCTTGGCTATGTAGTTTCGATGCCACAAGCCAATGCCACAAGCCAAGCGATGGCATGTGCCAAGCGCCCGCCTAGGCATAGGCGTGGCCTGTGGCCTGGCCATGCTGGCCAGCCTTAAGGGAGGTGCCCCCCCCTTATAATAGCCTGTTAAGCCCTTTTCAATCTGGCAGGAGGAAACATCAAGCATGTTCGAGGAGTCATAATGGGGTTTTTTTAAAAAGTAATGGTTTTTTGCCAAAACTTTCAACATGAAAGTTGTATGAAATAATTTAATACACCATAAAAAAAATTATAAAAAAATATTTGGCCACCGGAATATTTTATTTTAATTTATTTCAATTTTAATACTTAAAAAATAATAAAAATTACTAAAAATACTCAAAAAATTCTAGAAAAATTCCAACAATTATAAGATGAGGCACTAGTAATTATAGTAATTTTTTTAATTATTTTTTTATTTTTAATTTATTTTATTATAATTTTTATGAGTAAATAAATAATTAAAAAGCCCGACGAACGTACAAAAACTCTTAGAGAAACCCAGCAAGCATCGGATAGCTCGAATGCAAATAACAAACGCAACAGGCAACTTCCGAGGGACATACTTTTCCCAACAAGCTTCCATTGGGGAAAGCACTAGCAACGTGTTCGCAAGTCAAAGGCAACCAAACCGGCTATTACCCGAGGGACAAGCATTTCGCAGGGCAACATATACGTAAGTCAAAGCCAAACCAAATGGCAATTACACGAGGGACAGGATTGCTTGCCAAGGGCGTGGCATGCGATGTTCTAGCCCAAGGCCAAGGCACGCCACGCTGCGGGACAAGGCCGTGGCAAGACATGCGGCTGGCCTTGGCCTTGGCATGGCATGCCGCCGGCTTTGGCTGGGCTGCGTTGGCCTTGCCATGGAATGTTGCTGGCTTCGGATGGGCTGCCTCGGCCTTGGCCTTGGCCGTGGCATGGCATGGCATGCTGCTGGCCTTGGCCTTGGCCTTGGCATGGCATGCTGCTGGCTTTGGCTGGGCTGCCTTGGCCGTGGCATGGCATGCTGCTGGCCTAGGCCTTGGCATGGCATGCTGCTGGCTTTGGCTGGGCTGCCTTGGCCGTGGCATGGCATGCTGCTGGCCTAGGCCTTGGCATGGCATGCTGCTGGCATTGGCTGGCAGCCTTGGCCGTGGCATGGCATGCTGCTGGCCTTGGCCTTGGCATGGCATGCTGCTGGCTTTGGCTGGCCTGCCTTGGCCGTGGCATGGCATGCTGCTGGCCTTGGCCTTGGCATGGCATGCTGCTGGCTTTGGCTGGCCTGCCTTGGCCGTGGCATGGCATGCTGCTGGCCTAGGCCTTGGCATGGCATGCTGCTGGCTTTGGCTGGCCTGCCTTGGCCGTGGCATGGCATGCTGCTGGCCTAGGCCTTGGCATGGCATGCTGCTGGCTTTGGTTGGGCTGCCTTGGCCGTGGCATGGCATGCTGCTGGCCTTGGCCTTGGCATGGCATGCTGCTGGCTTTGGCTGGCCTGCCTTGGCCGTGGCATGGCATGCTGCTGGCCTTGGCCTTGGCATGGCATGCTGCTGGCTTTGGCTGGGCTGCCTTGGCCGTGGCATGGCATGCTGCTGGCCTAGGCCTTGGCATGGCATGCTGCTGGCTTTGGCTGGGCTGCCTTGGCCGTGGCATGGCATGCTGCTGGCCTAGGCCGTGGCATGGCATGCTGCTGGCCTTGGCCTTGGCATGGCATGCTGCTGGCTTTGGCTGGCCTGCCTTGGCCGTGGCATGGCATGCTGCTGGCCTAGGCCTTGGCATGGCATGCTGCTGGCTTTGGGTGGGCTGCCTTGGCCGTGGCATGGCATGCTGCTGGCCTTGGCCTTGGCATGGCATGCTGCTGGCTTTGGCTGGCCTGCCTTGGCCGTGGCATGGCATGCTGCTGGCCTAGGCCTTGGCATGGCATGCTGCTGGCTTTGGCTGGGCTGCCTTGGCCGTGGCATGGCATGCTGCTGGCCTTGGCCTTGGCATGGCATGCTGCTGGCTTTGGCTGGGCTGCCTTGGCCGTGGCATGGCATGCTGCTGGCTTTGGCTTGCCTGCCTTGGCCGTGGCATGGCATGCTGCTGGCCTAGGCCTTGGCATGGCATGCTGCTGGCTTTGGCTGGGCTGCCTTGGCCGTGGCATGGCATGCTGCTGGCCTTGGCCTTGGCATGGCATGCTGCTGGCTTTGGCTGGGCTGCCTTGGCCGTGGCATGGCATGCTGGTGGCCTAGGCCTTGGCATGGCATGCTGCTGGCTTTGACTGGCCTGCCTTGGCCGTGGCATGGCATGCTGCTGGCCTAGGCCTTGGCATGGCATGCTGCTGGCTTTGGGTGGGCTGCCTTGGCCGTGGCATGGCATGCTGCTGGCCTTGGCCTTGGCATGGCATGCTGCTGGCTTTGGCTGGCCTGCCTTGGCCGTGGCATGGCATGCTGCTGGCCTAGGCCTTGGCATGGCATGCTGCTGGCTTTGGCTGGGCTGCCTTGGCCGTGGCATGGCATGCTGCTGGCCTTGGCCTTGGCATGGCATGCTGCTGGCTTTGGCTGGGCTGCCTTGGCCGTGGCATGGCATGCTGCTGGCCATGGCCTTGGCATGGCATGCTGCTGGCTTTGGCTTGCCTGCCTTGGCCGTGGCATGGCATGCTGCTGGCCTAGGCCTTGGCATGGCATGCTGCTGGCTTTGGCTGGGCTGCCTTGGCCGTGGCATGGCATGCTGCTGGCCTTGGCCTTGGCATGGCATGCTGCTGGCTTTGGCTGGCCTGCCTTGGCCGTGGCATGGCATGCTGCTGGCCTAGGCCTTGGCATGGCATGCTGCTGGCTTTGGCTGGGCTGCCTTGGCCGTGGCATGGCATGCTGCTGGCCTTGGCCTTGGCATGGCATGCTGCTGGCTTTGGCTTGCCTGCCTTGGCCGTGGCATGGCATGCTGCTGGCCTAGGCCTTGGCATGGCATGCTGCTGGCTTTGGCTGGGCTGCCTTGGCCGTGGCATGGCATGCTGCTGGCCTTGGCCTTGGCTTGGCATGCTGCTGGCTTTGGCTGGGCTGCCTTGGCCGTGGCATGGCATGCTGCTGGCCTTGGCCTTGATATGGCATGCTGCTGGCTTTGGCTGGCAGCCTTGGCCGTGGCATGGCATGCTGCTGGCCTTGGCCTTGGCATGGCATGCTGCTGGCTTTGGCTGGCCTGCCTTGGCAGTGGCATGGCATGCTGCTGGCCTAGGCCTTGGCATGGCATGCTGCTGGCTTTGGCTGGCCTGCGTTGGCCGTGGCATGGCATGCTGCTGGCCTAGGCCTTCGCATGGCATGCTGCTGGCCTAGGCCTTCGCATGGCATGCTGCTGGCTTTGGCTGGGCTGCCTTGGCCGTGGCATGGCATGCTGCTGGCCTTGGCCTTGGCATGGCATGCTGCTGGCTTTGGCTGGGCTGCCTTGGCCGTGGCATGGCATGCTGCTGGCCTTGGCCTTGGCATGGCATGCTGCTGGCTTTGGCTGGCCTGCCTTGGCCGTGGCATGGCATGCTGCTGGCCTTGGCATGGCATGCTGCTGGCTTTGGCTGGGCTGCCTTCGCCGTGGCATGCCATGCTGCTGGCCTTGGCCTTGGGGCTGGGCTGCCTTGGCTGCGGTTCTTATCACTAGACGTGCGTTGCGTGCGAAGGCGTGCAAAGGCGTGCGCGACCATGCGCGCAACACGCGCACCGTGGTCAAAAGACCACGCGCGCGGTATTCGCACAGGCCACGCTGCCCACGCCGCGGGCATGCCAGGCCGCCCAGGCCGTGCGCATGCCATGCCGTGCTGCCCAGGCCGGCTGCATGCCAGGCCGCCCAGGCCGTGCGCATGCCATGCCGTGCTGCCCACGCCGCGGGCATGCCAGGCCGGCTGCATGCCAGGCCGCCCAGGCCGTGCGCATGCCATGCCGTGCTGCCCACGCCGCGGGCATGCCAGGCCGCCCACGCCCGCGCGCATGCCACGCCATGCTGCCCAAGGCCGCGCCCAGGCCGCGCAAGGCCGCGCCCAGGCCGCCCAAGGCCGCGCCCAGGCCGCCCAAGGCCGCGCCCAGGCCGCGCCCAGGCCGCCCAAGGCCGCGCCCAGGCCGCGCAAGGCCGCGCCCAGGCCGCCCAAGGCCGCGCCCAGGCCGCGCAAGGCCGCCCAAGGCCGCGGTCCAGGCCGCCCAAGGCCGCGGCCGAGCCGCCCCAGGCCGCAGCCCAGGCCGCGGTCGAGCCGCAGTGCATGTAACCCAAGGCCGCAGCCCAGGCCGCGCCCAACATGGGGCGTACCTGCCACTGCCTTGCCCTGGGCAAGGGAGGTGCCCCCCCCTTATAATAGCCTGTTAAGCCCTTTTCAATCTGGCAGGAGGAAACATCAAGCATGTTCGAGGAGTCATAATGGGGTTTTTTTAAAAAGTAATGGTTTTTTGCCAAAACTTTCAACATGAAAGTTGTAGGAAATAATTTAATACACCATAAAAAAAATTAAAAAAAATATTTTTTTACAGAAAATATTTTATTTTAATTTATTTCGATATTAATACTTAAAAAATAATAAAAATTAATAAAAATAGTCAAAAAATTATGGAAAAATTCCCATAATTAAAGGATGATTCACTAGTAATTATAGAAATTATTAAATTATTTTTTTCATTTTTTTTATTTTATTTTGATTTTTTTATGCCAAATAAGGGCTTTAAAAATTCGAAAAGCTCCAGAAAAATTGCAAAAAAATAGGGAATGACATTTAAAATTGATTGTAGTGCATTTTTAATTGTGTTGCACGGTTTGGGTAAGATTATAAAAGAATCATGTTCAAAAAGATCGATCGAGGCGGTGGCACGCCATGGCCTTGGCCTTGGCCTTGGCCTTTGCCCGCGGCCTTGGCCTTTGCCTTGGCCTTGGCCATGGCCATGCCTTGCACAGGGACTTGGCCTTGCCCACTGCCTTGGCCTTGGCTTTGGCCTTGGCCTTGGCATGGCATGGCATGCTCGCCGAGGCCGTGGCATGCCTTGCTGCTAGCCAAGGCCGTGGCGTGGCATGCTCGCCCAGCCCGTGGCATGCCGTGCTCGCCCAGCCCGTGGCACGCCATGTTGGCCCAAGGCATTGGCATGGCATGCCGGCCAAGGCATGCTGGCCAACGCTGCACAAGGCGGTGCCATGGCATGGCATGCTGACCAAGACCGTGCCATGGCATGCTGGGCGAGGCCGGGGCATGGCATGCTGGCCGAGGCCGTGGCTTGCCATGCCGCCACGGCCGTGGCATGCCGGGCAACGGACCGGCATGGCCCAGCCCGTGGCACGCCATGTTGGCCCAAGGCATTGGCATGGCATGCCGGCCAAGGCATGCTGGCCAACGCTGCGGCACGGCGTGCTGGACAAGGCGGTGCCATGGCATGGCATGCTGACCAAGACAGTGCCATGGCATGCTGGCCGAGGCCGTGGCATGGCATGCTGGCCGAGGCCGTGGCTTGCCATGCCGCCACGGCCGTGGCATGCTGGGCAACGGACCGGCATGGCATGCTGGCCGTGGCGGTGGCACGACATGCTGGCCAAGGCAGTGGCATGGCATGTAGGCCAAGGCTAAGGCATGGCACGCTGTGGCATGGCACGCTGGCCAAGGCAGTCGCAAGGCATGCGGGCCGAGGCCGCGGCACGGCCCGCTGGGCAACGCGGTGGCATGGCATGCTGGGCAACGCCGTGGCAAGGCATGCGGGCCGAGGCCTTGGCATGGCATGCTGGCCGAGGCCGTGGCATGGCATGCGGGCCGAGGCCGTGGCATGGCATGGCATGCGGGCCGAGGCCGTGGCATGGCATGCGGGCCGAGGCCGTGGCGTGGCATGGCATGGCATGTTGGGCAACGCCGTGGCAAGACATGCGGGCCGAGGCCGTGGCATGGCATGTTGGGCAACGCCCTGGCAAGCCATGCGGGCCGAGGCCGTGGGGTGGCATGTTGGCCAAGGCTAAGGCATGGCACGCCGGGCAACGCGGTGCATTGGCATGCTGGGCAGCGCGGTGGCAAGGCATGGGGGCCGAGGCCGTGGCATGGCATGTTGGGCAACGCCGTGGCAAGACATGCGGGCCGAGGCCGTGGCATGGCATGCGGGCCGAGGCCGTGGCACGACATGTTGGCCAAGGCTAAGGCATGGCACGCCGGGCAACGCGGTGGCATGGCATGCTGGGCAACGCGGTGGCAAGGCATGCGGGCCGAGGCCGTGGCATGGCATGTTGGGCAACGCCGTAGAAGGGCATGCGGGCCGAGGCCGTGGCATGGCATGCGGGCCGAGGCCGTGGCATGGCATGTTGGGCGACGCCGTAGCAAGGCATGCGGGCCGAGGCCGTGGCATGTCATGCGGGCCGAGGCCGTGGCATGGCATGCGGGCCGAGGCCGTGGCATGGCATGTTGGCCGAGGCCGTGGCAAGGCATGCGGGCCGAGGCCGTGGCATGGCATGTTTGGCAACGCCGTGGCAAGACATGCGGGCCGTGGCATGGCATGGCATGCGGGCCGAGGCCGTGGCACGACATGTTGGCCAAGGCTAAGGCATGGCACGCCGGGCAACGCGGTGGCATGGCACGCCGGGCAACGCGGTGGCAAGGCATGCGGGCCGGGGCCGTGGCATGGCATGTTGGGCGACGCCGTAGCAAGGCATGCGGTCCGAGGCCGTGGCATGTCATGCGGGCCGAGGCCATGGCATGGCATGCGGGCCGAGGCCGTGGCATGGCATGTTGGGCGACGCCGTAGCAAGGCATGCGGGCCGAGGCCGTGGCATGTCATGCGAGCCGAGGCCGTGGCATGGCATGCGGGCCGAGGCCGTGGCATGGCAAGTTGGGCGACGTCGTGGCAAGGCATGCGGGCCGAGGCCGTGGCATGTCACGCGGGCCGAGGCCGTGGCATGGCATGCGGGCAGAGGCCGTGGCATGGCATGTTGGGCGACGCCGTCGCAAGGCATGCGGGCCGAGGCCGTGGCATGGCATGCGGGCCGAGGCCGTGGCATGGCATGTTGGGCGACGCCGTAGCAAGGCATGCGGGCCGAGGCCGTGGCATGTCATGGCATGTTGGGCGACGCCGTAGCAAGGCATGCGGGCCGAGGCCGTGGCATGGCATGTTTGGCAACGCCGTGGCAAGACATGAGGGCCGTGGCATGGCATGGCATGCGGGCCGAGGCCGTGGCACGACATGTTGGCCAAGGCTAAGGCATGGCACGCCGGGCAACGCGGTGGCATGGCATGCGGGCCGGGGCCGTGGCATGGCATGTTGGCCAACGTCGTAGCAAGGCATGCGGGCCGAGGCCGAGGCCGTGGCACGGCATGCGGGCCGAGGCTGTGGCATGGCATGTTGGGCGACGCCGTAGCAAGGCATGCGGTCCGAGGCCGTGGCATGTCATGCGGGCCGAGGCCGTGGCATGGCATGCGGGCCGAGGCCGTGGCATGGCATGTTGGGCGACGCCGTAGCAAGGCATGCGGGCCGAGGCCGTGCCGTGGCATGCGGGCCGAGGCCGTGGCATGGCATGCGGGCCGAGGCCGTGGCCTGGCATGTTGGGCGACGCCGTAGCAAGGCATGCGGTCCGAGGCCGTGGCCTGTCATGCGGGCCGAGGCCGTGGCATGGCATGCGGGCCGAGGCCGTGGCATGGCATGCGGGCCGAGGCCGTGGCATGGCATGTTGGGCGACGCCGTAGCATGGCATGCGGGCCGAGGCCGTGGCATGTCATGCGCGCCGAGGCCGTGGGATGGCATGCGGGCCGAGGACGTGGCATGGCAAGTTGGGCGACGTCGTGGCAAGGCATGCGGGCCGAGGCCGTGGCATGGCATGCGGGCCGAGGCCGTGGCAAGGCATGTTGGGCGACGCCGTCGCAAGGCATGCGGGCCGAGGCCGTGGCATGGCATGCGGGCCGAGGCCGTGGCATGGCATGCGGGCCGAGGCCGTGGCATGGCATGTTGGGCGACGCCGTAGCAAGGCATGCGGGCCGAGGCCGTGCCGTGGCATGCGGGCCGAGGCCGTGGCATGGCATGTTGGGCGACGCCGTAGCAAGGCATGCGGTCCGAGGCCGTGGCATGTCATGCGGGCCGAGGCCGTGGCATGGCATGCGGGCCGAGGCCGTGGCATGGCATGTTGGGCGACGCCGTAGCAAGGCATGCGGTCCGAGGCCGTGGCATGTCATGCGGGCCGAGGCCGTGGCATGGCATGCGGGCCGAGGCCGTGGCATGGCATGTTGGGCGACGCCGTAGCAAGGCATGCGGGCCGAGGCCGTGCCGTGGCATGCGGGCCGAGGCCGTGGCATGGCATGTTGGGCGACGCCGTAGCAAGGCATGCGGTCCGAGGCCGTGGCATGTCATGCGGGCCGAGGCCGTGGCATGGCATGCGGGCCGAGGCCGTGGCATGGCATGTTGGGCGACGCCGTAGCAAGGCATGCGGGCCGAGGCCGTGGCATGTCATGCGGGCCGAGGCCGTGGCATGGCATGCGGGCCGAGGCCGTGGCATGGCAAGTTGGGCGGCGTCGTGGCAAGGCATGCTGGCCGAGGCCGTGGCATGTCATGCGGGCCGAGGCCGTGGCATGGCATGCGGGCCGAGGCCGTGGCAAGGCATGTTGGGCGACGCCGTAGCAAGGCATGCGGGCCGAGGCCGTGGCATGTCATGCGGGCCGAGGCCGTGGCACGTCATGCGGGCCGAGGCCGTGGCATGGCATGTTTGGCCACGCCGTGGCAAGACATGCGGGCCGTGGCATGGCATGGCATGCGGGCCGAGGCCGTGGCTCGACATGTTGGCCAAGGCTAAGGCATGGCACGCCGGGCAACGCGGTGGCATGGCATGCTGGGCAACGCGGTGGCAAGGCATGCGGGCTGAGGCCGTGGCATGGCATGTTGGGCAACGCCGCAGCAAGGCATGCGGGCCGAGGCCGTGGCATGGCATGCGGGCCGAGGCCGTGGCATGGCATGCGGGCCGAGGCCGTGGCATGGCATGCGGGCCGAGGCCGTGGCATGGCATGTTGGGCGACGCCGTAGCAAGGCATGCGGTCCGAGGCCGTGGCATGTCATGCGGGCCGAGGCCGTGGCATGGCATGCGGGCCGAGGCCGTGGCATGGCATGTTGGGCGACGCCGTAGCAAGGCATGCGGGCCGAGGCCGTGGCATGTCATGCGGGCCGAGGCCGTGGCATGGCATGCGGGCCGAGGCCGTGGCATGGCAAGTTGGGCGGCGTCGTGGCAAGGCATGCGGGCCGAGGCCGTGGCAGGTCATGCGGGCCGAGGCCGTGGCACGGCATGCGGGCCGAGGCCGTGGCACGTCATGCGGGCCGAGGCCGTGGCATGGCATGTTTGGCAACGCCGTGGCAAGACATGCGGGCTGTGGCATGGCATGGCATGCGGGCCGAGGCCGTGGCTCGACATGTTGGCCAAGGCTAAGGCATGGCACGCCGGGCAACGCGGTGGCATGGCATGCTGGGCAACGCGGTGGCAAGGCATGCGGGCCGAGGCCGTGGCATGGCATGTTGGGCAACGCCGCAGCAAGGCATGCGGGCCGAGGCCGTGGCATGGCATGCGGGCCGAGGCCGTGGCATGGCATGCGGGCCGTGGCCGTGGCATGGCATGTTGGGCGACGCCGTCGCAAGGCATGCGGGCCGAGGCCGTGGCATGGCATGTTTGGCAACGCCGTGGCAAGACATGCGGGCCGTGGCATGGCATGGCATGCGGGCCGAGGCCGTGGCACGGCATGCGGGCCGAGGCCGTGGCATGGCATGTTGGGCGACGCCGTAGCAAGGCATGCGGGCCGAGGCCGTGGCCGTGGCATGGCATGCGGGCCGAGGCCGTGGCCTGGCATGTTGGGCGACGCCGTAGCAAGGCATGCGGTCCGAGGCCGTGGCCTGTCATGCGGGCCGAGGCCGTGGCATGGCATGCGGGCCGAGGCCGTGGCATGGCATGCGGGCCGAGGCCGTGGCATGGCATGTTGGGCGACGCCGTAGCATGGCATGCGGGCCGAGGCCGTGGCATGTCATGCGCGCCGAGGCCGTGGCATGGCATGCGGGCCGAGGCCGTGGCATGGCAAGTTGGGCGACGTCGTGGCAAGGCATGCGGGCCGAGGCCGTGGCATGGCATGCGGGCCGAGGCCGTGGCAAGGCATGTTGGGCGACGCCGTCGCAAGGCATGCGGGCCGAGGCCGTGGCATGGCATGCGGGCCGAGGCCGTGGCATGGCATGCGGGCCGAGGCCGTGGCATGGCATGTTGGGCGACGCCGTAGCAAGGCATGCGGGCCGAGGCCGTGCCGTGGCATGCGGGCCGAGGCCGTGGCATGGCATGTTGGGCGACGCCGTAGCAAGGCATGCGGTCCGAGGCCGTGGCATGTCATGCGGGCCGAGGCCGTGGGATGGCATGCGGGCCGAGGCCGTGGCATGGCATGTTGGGCGACGCCGTAGCAAGGCATGCGGTCCGAGGCCGTGGCATGTCATGCGGGCCGAGGCCGTGGCATGGCATGCGGGCCGAGGCCGTGGCATGGCATGTTGGGCGACGCCGTAGCAAGGCATGCGGGCCGAGGCCGTGCCGTGGCATGCGGGCCGAGGCCGTGGCATGGCATGTTGGGCGACGCCGTAGCAAGGCATGCGGTCCGAGGCCGTGGCATGTCATGCGGGCCGAGGCCGTGGCATGGCATGCGGGCCGAGGCCGTGGCATGGCATGTTGGGCGACGCCGTAGCAAGGCATGCGGGCCGAGGCCGTGGCATGTCATGCGGGCCGAGGCCGTGGCATGGCATGCGGGCCGAGGCCGTGGCATGGCAAGTTGGGCGGCGTCGTGGCAAGGCATGCTGGCCGAGGCCGTGGCATGTCATGCGGGCCGAGGCCGTGGCATGGCATGCGGGCCGAGGCCGTGGCAAGGCATGTTGGGCGACGCCGTAGCAAGGCATGCGGGCCGAGGCCGTGGCATGTCATGCGGGCCGAGGCCGTGGCACGTCATGCGGGCCGAGGCCGTGGCATGGCATGTTTGGCCACGCCGTGGCAAGACATGCGGGCCGTGGCATGGCATGGCATGCGGGCCGAGGCCGTGGCTCGACATGTTGGCCAAGGCTAAGGCATGGCACGCCGGGCAACGCGGTGGCATGGCATGCTGGGCAACGCGGTGGCAAGGCATGCGGGCTGAGGCCGTGGCATGGCATGTTGGGCAACGCCGCAGCAAGGCATGCGGGCCGAGGCCGTGGCATGGCATGCGGGCCGAGGCCGTGGCATGGCATGCGGGCCGAGGCCGTGGCATGGCATGCGGGCCGAGGCCGTGGCATGGCATGTTGGGCGACGCCGTAGCAAGGCATGCGGTCCGAGGCCGTGGCATGTCATGCGGGCCGAGGCCGTGGCATGGCATGCGGGCCGAGGCCGTGGCATGGCATGTTGGGCGACGCCGTAGCAAGGCATGCGGGCCGAGGCCGTGGCATGTCATGCGGGCCGAGGCCGTGGCATGGCATGCGGGCCGAGGCCGTGGCATGGCAAGTTGGGCGGCGTCGTGGCAAGGCATGCGGGCCGAGGCCGTGGCAGGTCATGCGGGCCGAGGCCGTGGCACGGCATGCGGGCCGAGGCCGTGGCACGTCATGCGGGCCGAGGCCGTGGCATGGCATGTTTGGCAACGCCGTGGCAAGACATGCGGGCTGTGGCATGGCATGGCATGCGGGCCGAGGCCGTGGCTCGACATGTTGGCCAAGGCTAAGGCATGGCACGCCGGGCAACGCGGTGGCATGGCATGCTGGGCAACGCGGTGGCAAGGCATGCGGGCCGAGGCCGTGGCATGGCATGTTGGGCAACGCCGCAGCAAGGCATGCGGGCCGAGGCCGTGGCATGGCATGCGGGCCGAGGCCGTGGCATGGCATGCGGGCCGTGGCCGTGGCATGGCATGTTGGGCGACGCCGTCGCAAGGCATGCGGGCCGAGGCCGTGGCATGGCATGTTTGGCAACGCCGTGGCAAGACATGCGGGCCGTGGCATGGCATGGCATGCGGGCCGAGGCCGTGGCACGGCATGCGGGCCGAGGCCGTGGCATGGCATGTTGGGCGACGCCGTAGCAAGGCATGCGGGCCGAGGCCGTGGCCGTGGCATGGCATGCGGGCCGTGGCCGTGGCCTGGCATGTTGGGCGACGCCGTAGCAAGGCATGCGGTCCGAGGCCGTGGCCTGTCATGCGGGCCGAGGCCGTGGCATGGCATGCGGGCCGAGGCCGTGGCATGGCATGCGGGCCGAGGCCGTGGCATGGCATGTTGGGCGACGCCGTAGCATGGCATGCGGGCCGAGGCCGTGGCATGTCATGCGCGCCGAGGCCGTGGCATGGCATGCGGGCCGAGGCCGTGGCATGGCAAGTTGGGCGACGTCGTGGCAAGGCATGCGGGCCGAGGCCGTGGCATGGCATGCGGGCCGAGGCCGTGGCAAGGCATGTTGGGCGACGCCGTCGCAAGGCATGCGGGCCGAGGCCGTGGCATGGCATGCGGGCCGAGGCCGTGGCATGGCATGCGGGCCGAGGCCGTGGCATGGCATGTTGGGCGACGCCGTAGCAAGGCATGCGGGCCGAGGCCGTGCCGTGGCATGCGGGCCGAGGCCGTGGCATGGCATGTTGGGCGACGCCGTAGCAAGGCATGCGGTCCGAGGCCGTGGCATGTCATGCGGGCCGAGGCCGTGGCATGGCATGCGGGCCGAGGCCGTGGCATGGCATGTTGGGCGACGCCGTAGCAAGGCATGCGGTCCGAGGCCGTGGCATGTCATGCGGGCCGAGGCCGTGGCATGGCATGCGGGCCGAGGCCGTGGCATGGCATGTTGGGCGACGCCGTAGCAAGGCATGCGGGCCGAGGCCGTGCCGTGGCATGCGGGCCGAGGCCGTGGCATGGCATGTTGGGCGACGCCGTAGCAAGGCATGCGGTCCGAGGCCGTGGCATGTCATGCGGGCCGAGGCCGTGGCATGGCATGCGGGCCGAGGCCGTGGCATGGCATGTTGGGCGACGCCGTAGCAAGGCATGCGGGCCGAGGCCGTGGCATGTCATGCGGGCCGAGGCCGTGGCATGGCATGCGGGCCGAGGCCGTGGCATGGCAAGTTGGGCGGCGTCGTGGCAAGGCATGCTGGCCGAGGCCGTGGCATGTCATGCGGGCCGAGGCCGTGGCATGGCATGCGGGCCGAGGCCGTGGCAAGGCATGTTGGGCGACGCCGTAGCAAGGCATGCGGGCCGAGGCCGTGGCATGTCATGCGGGCCGAGGCCGTGGCACGTCATGCGGGCCGAGGCCGTGGCATGGCATGTTTGGCCACGCCGTGGCAAGACATGCGGGCCGTGGCATGGCATGGCATGCGGGCCGAGGCCGTGGCTCGACATGTTGGCCAAGGCTAAGGCATGGCACGCCGGGCAACGCGGTGGCATGGCATGCTGGGCAACGCGGTGGCAAGGCATGCGGGCTGAGGCCGTG
>NW_028129277.1:16637500-16655000 GCF_055761805.1 Camellia sinensis | reverse complement strand
GGCAGGGATTCGTCCAACTCGCACAAACCGAACACAACTCACGCGCCACGACGTACACTGTGCACCAGCCCCCCAAAACGAATCACCCCCCGAAGGACCAAGAAGCCCGACGAACGCGCGAAAACATTTAGAGAGGCCGAGCAAGCACCGGTTAGCGCGAACGCAAATAACAAGCGCAACAGGCAACTTTCGAGGGACATACTTTTCGCAACAAGCTTCCACTAGGAAAGCACAGGCAACTCGTTCGAACGTCAAAGCCAACCAAATGGCAATTACCCGAGGGACATGCTTTTCGCAAGGCACCTTCCACTAGGGAAGCGCAGACAACCCGAAGGCGAGTCGAAGACAACCTAAAGGCGATCACCCGAGGGACATGGAGGAATGCACCAGTGGAGTTCGCTGCACAGGCAGGGATCCGTCCAACTCGCACAAACCGAACACAACTCACGCGCCACGACGTACACTGTGCACCAGCCCCCCAAAACGAATCACCCCCCGAAGGACTAAGAAGCCCGACGAACGCGCGAAAACATTTAGAGAGGCCGAGCAAGCACCGGTTAGCGCGAATGAAAGTAACAAGCGCAACAGGCAACTTTCGAGGGACATACTTTTCGCAACAAGCTTCCACTAGGAAAGCATAGGCAACTCGTTCGAACGTCAAAGCCAACCAAATGGCAATTACCCGAGGGACACGCTTTTCGCAAGGCACCTTCCACTAGGGAAGCGCAGGCAACCCGAAGGCGAGTCGAAGACAACCCGAGGGACATGGAGGAATGCACCAGTGGAGTTCGCTGCACAGGCAGGGATCCGTCCAACTCGCACAAACCGAACACAACTCACGCGCCACGACGTACACTGTGCACCAGCCCCCCAAAACGAATCACCCCCCGAAGGACTAAGAAGCCCGACGAACGCGCGAAAACATTTAGAGAGGCCGAGCAAGCACCGGTTAGCGCGAATGCAAATAACAAACGCAACAGGCAACTTTCGAGGGACATACTTTTCGCAACAAGCTTCCACTAGGAAAGCATAGGCAACTCGTTCGAACGTCAAAGCCAACCAAATGGCAATTACCCGAGGGACACGCTTTTCGCAAGGCACCTTCCACTAGGGAAGCGCAAGCAACCCGAAGGCGAGTCGAAGACAACCCGAGGGACATGGAGGAATGCACCAGTGGAGTTCGCTGCACAGGCAGGGATCCGTCCAACTCGCACAAACCGAACACAACTCACGCGCCACGACGTACACTGTGCACCAGCCCCCCAAAACGAATCACCCCCCGAAGGACTAAGAAGCCCGACGAACGCGCGAAAACATTTAGAGAGGCCGAGCAAGCACCGGTTAGCGCGAATGCAAATAACAAACGCAACAGGCAAATTTCGAGGGACATACTTTTCGCAACAAGCTTCCACTAGGAAAGCATAGGCAACTCGTTCGAACGTCAAAGCCAACCAAATGGCAATTACCCGAGGGACACGCTTTTCGCAAGGCACCTTCCACTAGGGAAGCGCAAGCAACCCGAAGGCGAGTCGAAGACAACCCGAGGGACATGGAGGAATGCACCAGTGGAGTTCGCTGCACAGGCAGGGATCCGTCCAACTCGCACAAACCGAACACAACTCACGCGCCACGACGTACACTGTGCACCAGCCCCCCAAAACGAATCACCCCCCGAAGGACCAAGAAGCCCGACGAACGCGCGAAAACATTTAGAGAGGCCGAGCAAGCACCGGTTAGCGCGAATGCAAATAACAAACGCAACAGGCAACTTTCGAGGGACATACTTCTCGCAACAAGCTTCCACAAGGAAAGCACAGGCAACTCGTTCGCACGCCAAAGCCAACCAAATGGCAATTTAACCGAGGGACATGCATTTCGCAAGGCAACTTGTACAATTACCCGAGGGACATGGCATGCTTGCCAAGGCCGTGGCTTGGCATGCTTGCCAAGGCCGTGGCATGACATGCTGCTGGCCAAGGCCGGGCATGCCATGCTGCTGGACAAGGCCGTGGCAAGGCATGCTGATGGCCGAGGCCGTGGCAAGGCATGCTGATGGCCGAGGCCGTGGCAAGGCATGCTGATGGCCGAGGCCGTGGCAAGGCATGCTGCTGGCCAAGGCGTTGGCATGGCATGCTGCTGCTGACCAAGGCTTGGGCTTGCCATGCTGCCGGCCAAGGCCGCGGCATGGCATGCTGCCGGCCAAGGCCGCGGCATGCCATGTTGCTGGCCAAGGCCGTGGCATGGCATGCTGCTGGCCAAGGCCGTGGCATGACATGCTGGCCAAGGCCGGGGCATGGCAAGCTGCTGGCCAAGGTCGTGGCATGGCACGCTGCTGGCCAAGGCCGGGGCATAGCACGCTGCTGGCCATGGCCGTGGCTTGGCAAGGTTGCCAAGGCCGGGGCATGGCGTGCTGCTGGCCAAGGCTTTGGCATGCCATGTTGCTGGCCAAGGCTGTGGCATGGCATGCTGCTGGCCAAGGCTGTGGCATGGCATGCTGCTGGCCAAGGCCGTGGCATGACATGCTGGCCAAGGCCGGGGCATGGCATGCTGCTGGCCAAGGTCGTGGCATGGCATGCTGCTGGCCAAGGCCGTGGCATGACATGCTTGCCAAGGCCAGGGCATGGCATGCTGCTGGCCAAGGCTTTGGCATGCCATGTTGCTGGCCAAGGCTGTGGCATGGCATGCTGCCCTAGGCCAACGTGCCACCGCCACCGCCGCGGGCCGCCACTCGACGCATCCCGTGCTTGGCTATGTAGTTTCGATGCCACAAGCCAATGCCACAAGCCAAGCGATGGCATGTGCCAAGCGCCCGCCTAGGCATAGGCGTGGCCTGTGGCCTGGCCATGCTGGCCAGCCTTAAGGGAGGTGCCCCCCCCTTATAATAGCCTGTTAAGCCCTTTTCAATCTGGCAGGAGGAAACATCAAGCATGTTCGAGGAGTCATAATGGGGTTTTTTTAAAAAGTAATGGTTTTTTGCCAAAACTTTCAACATGAAAGTTGTATGAAATAATTTAATACACCATAAAAAAAATTATAAAAAAATATTTGGCCACCGGAATATTTTATTTTAATTTATTTCAATTTTAATACTTAAAAAATAATAAAAATTACTAAAAATACTCAAAAAATTCTAGAAAAATTCCAACAATTATAAGATGAGGCACTAGTAATTATAGTAATTTTTTTAATTATTTTTTTATTTTTAATTTATTTTATTATAATTTTTATGAGTAAATAAATAATTAAAAAGCCCGACGAACGTGCAAAAACTCTTAGAGAAACCCAGCAAGCATCGGATAGCTCGAATGCAAATAACAAACGCAACAGGCAACTTCCGAGGGACATACTTTTCCCAACAAGCTTCCACTGGGGAAAGCACTAGCAACGTGTTCGCAAGTCAAAGGCAACCAAACCGGCTATTACCCGAGGGACAAGCATTTCGCAGGGCAACATATACGTAAGTCAAAGCCAAACCAAATGGCAATTACACGAGGGACAGGATTGCTTGCCAAGGGCGTGGCATGCGATGTTCTAGCCCAAGGCCAAGGCACGCCACGCTGCGGGACAAGGCCGTGGCAAGACATGCGGCTGGCCTTGGCCTTGGCATGGCATGCCGCCGGCTTTGGCTGGGCTGCGTTGGCCTTGCCATGGAATGTTGCTGGCTTCGGATGGGCTGCCTCGGCCTTGGCCTTGGCCGTGGCATGGCATGGCATGCTGCTGGCCTTGGCCTTGGCCTTGGCATGGCATGCTGCTGGCTTTGGCTGGGCTGCCTTGGCCGTGGCATGGCATGCTGCTGGCTTTGGCTGGGCTGCCTTGGCCGTGGCATGGCATGCTGCTGGCCTAGGCCTTGGCATGGCATGCTGCTGGCTTTGGCTGGGCTGCCTTGGCCGTGGCATGGCATGCTGCTGGCCTAGGCCTTGGCATGGCATGCTGCTGGCATTGGCTGGCAGCCTTGGCCGTGGCATGGCATGCTGCTGGCCTTGGCCTTGGCATGGCATGCTGCTGGCTTTGGCTGGCCTGCCTTGGCCGTGGCATGGCATGCTGCTGGCCTTGGCCTTGGCATGGCATGCTGCTGGCTTTGGCTGGCCTGCCTTGGCCGTGGCATGGCATGCTGCTGGCCTAGGCCTTGGCATGGCATGCTGCTGGCTTTGGCTGGCCTGCCTTGGCCGTGGCATGGCATGCTGCTGGCCTAGGCATGGCATGGCATGCTGCTGGCTTTGGCTGGGCTGCCTTGGCCGTGGCATGGCATGCTGCTGGCCTTGGCCTTGATATGGCATGCTGCTGGCTTTGGCTGGGCTGCCTTGGCCGTGGCATGGCATGCTGCTGGCCTAGGCCTTGGCATGGCATGCTGCTGGCTTTGGCTGGGCTGCCTTGGCCTTGGCATGGCATGCTGCTGGCTTTGGCTGGCCTGCCTTGGCCGTGGCATGGCATGCTGCTGGCCTAGGCCATGGCATGGCATGCTGCTGGCTTTGGCTGGGCTGCCTTGGCCGTGGCATGGCATGCTGCTGCCCTTGGCCTTGATATGGCATGCTGCTGGCTTTGGCTGGGCTGCCTTGGCCGTGGCATGGCATGCTGCTGGCCTAGGCCTTGGCATGGCATGCTGCTGGCTTTGGCTGGCCTGCGTTGGCCGTGGCATGGCATGCTGCTGGCCTAGGCCTTCGCATGGCATGCTGCTGGCCTAGGCCTTCGCATGGCATGCTGCTGGCTTTGGCTGGGCTGCCTTGGCCGTGGCATGGCATGCTGCTGGCCTTGGCCTTGGCATGGCATGCTGCTGGCTTTGGCTGGGCTGCCTTGGCCGTGGCATGGCATGCTGGTGGCCTAGGCCTTGGCATGGCATGCTGCTGGCTTTGGCTGGCCTGCCTTGGCCGTGGCATGGCATGCTGCTGGCCTAAGCCTTGGCATGGCATGCTGCTGGCTTTGGTTGGGCTGCCTTGGCCGTGGCATGGCATGCTGCTGGCCTTGGCCTTGGCATGGCATGCTGCTCGCTTTGGCTGGCCTGCCTTGGCCGTGGCATGGCATGCTGCTGGCCTAGGCCTTGGCATGGCATGCTGCTGGCTTTGGCTGGGCTGCCTTGGCCGTGGCATGGCATGCTGCTGGCCTTGGCCTTGGCATGCCATGCTGGTGGCTTTGGCTGGCCTGCCTTGGCCGTGGCATGGCATGCTGCTGGCCTAGGCCTTGGCATGGCATGCTGCTGGCTTTGGCTGGGCTGCCTTGGCCGTGGCATGGCATGCTGCTGGCCTTGGCCTTGGCATGGCATGCTGCTGGCTTTGGCTGGGCTGCCTTGGCCGTGGCATGGCATGCTGCTGGCCTTGGCCTTGGCATGGCATGCTGCTGGCTTTGGCTGGGCTGCCTTGGCCGTGGCATGGCATGCTGCTGGCCTAGGCCTTGGCATGGCATGCTGCTGGCTTTGGCTGGCCTGCCTTGGCCGTGGCATGGCATGCTGCTGGCCTAGGCCTTGGCATGGTATGCTGCTGGCCTAGGCCTTGGCATGGCATGCTGCTGGCTTTGGCTGGCAGCCTTGGCCGTGGCATGGCATGCTGCTGGCCTTGGCCTTGGCATGGCATGCTGCTGGCCTTGGCCTTGGCATGGCATGCTGCTGGCTTTGGCAGGCCTGCCTTGGCCGTGGCATGGCATGCTGCTGGCCTTGGCCTTGGCATGGCATGCTGCTGGCTTTGGCTGGCCTGCCTTGGCCGTGGCATGGCATGCTGCTGGCCTAGGCCTTGGCATGGCATGCTGCTGGCTTTGGCTGGCCTGCCTTGGCCGTGGCATGGCATGCTGCTGGCCTAGGCATGGCATGGCATGCTGCTGGCTTTGGCTGGGCTGCCTTGGCCGTGGCATGGCATGCTGCTGGCCTTGGCCTTGATATGGCATGCTGCTGGCTTTGGCTGGGCTGCCTTGGCCGTGGCATGGCATGCTGCTGGCCTAGGCCTTGGCATGGCATGCTGCTGGCTTTGGCTGGGCTGCCTTGGCCGTGGCATGGCATGCTGCTGGCCTTGGCCTTGGCATGGCATGCTGCTGGCTTTGGCTGGCCTGCCTTGGCCGTGGCATGGCATGCTGCTGGCCTAGGCCATGGCATGGCATGCTGCTGGCTTTGGCTGGGCTGCCTTGGCCGTGGCATGGCATGCTGCTGCCCTTGGCCTTGATATGGCATGCTGCTGGCTTTGGCTGGGCTGCCATGGCCGTGGCATGGCATGCTGCTGGCCTAGGCCTTGGCATGGCATGCTGCTGGCTTTGGCTGGCCTGCGTTGGCCGTGGCATGGCATGCTGCTGGCCTAGGCCTTGGCATGGCATGCTGCTGGCTTTGGCTGGGCGGCCTTGGCCGTGGCATGGCATGCTGCTGGCCTTGGCCTTGGCATGGCATGCTGCTGGCTTTGGCTGGGCTGCCTTGGCCGTGGCATGGCATGCTGGTGGCCTAGGCCTTGGCATGGCATGCTGCTAGCTTTGGCTGGCCTGCCTTGGCCGTGGCATGGCATGCTGCTGGCCTAAGCCTTGGCATGGCATGCTGCTGGCTTTGGTTGGGCTGCCTTGGCCGTGGCATGGCATGCTGCTGGCCTAGGCCTTGGCATGGCATGCTGCTCGCTTTGGCTGGCCTGCCTTGGCCGTGGCATGGCATGCTGCTGGCCTAGGCCTTGGCATGGCATGCTGCTGGCTTTGGCTGGGCTGCCTTGGCCGTGGCATGGCATGCTGCTGGCCTTGGCCTTGGCATGCCATGCTGTTGGCTTTGGCTGGCCTGCCTTGGCCGTGGCATGGCATGCTGCTGGCCTAGGCCTTGGCATGGCATGCTGCTGGCTTTGGCTGGGCTGCCTTGGCCGTGGCATGGCATGCTGCTGGCCTTGGCCTTGGCATGGCATGCTGCTGGCTTTGGCTGGGCTGCCTTGGCCGTGGCATGGCATGCTGCTGGCCTTGGCCTTGGCATGGCATGCTGCTGGCTTTGGCTGGGCTGCCTTGGCCGTGGCATGGCATGCTGCTGGCCTAGGCCTTGGCATGGCATGCTGCTGGCTTTGGCTGGGCTGCCTTGGCCGTGGCATGGCATGCTGCTGGCCTAGGCCGTGGCATGGCATGCTGCTGGCCTTGGCCTTGGCATGGCATGCTGCTGGCTTTGGCTGGCCTGCCTTGGCCGTGGCATGGCATGCTGCTGGCCTAGGCCTTGGCATGGCATGCTGCTGGCTTTGGCTGGCCTGTTTTGGCCGTGGCATGGCATGCTGCTGGCCTAGGCCTTGGCATGGCATGCTGCTGGCTTTGGCTGGCCTGCCTTGGCCGTGGCATGGCATGCTGCTGGCCTAGGCCATGGCATGGCATGCTGCTGGCTTTGGCTGGGCTGCCTTGGCCGTGGCATGGCATGCTGCTGGCCTTGGCCTTGATATGGCATGCTGCTGGCTTTGGCTGGGCTGCCTTGGCCGTGCCATGGCATGCTGCTGGCCTAGGCCTTGGCATGGCATGCTGCCGGCTTTGGCTGGCCTGCCTTGGCCGTGGCATGGCATGCTGCTGGCCTTGGCCTTGGCATGGCATGCTGCTGGCTTTGGCTGGCCTGCCTTGGCCGTGGCATGGCATGCTGCTGGCCTAGGCCATGGCATGGCATGCTGCTGGCTTTGGCTGGGCTGCCTTGGCCGTGGCATGGCATGCTGCTGCCCTTGGCCGTGATATGGCATGCTGCTGGCTTTGGCTGGGCTGCCTTGGCCGTGGCATGGCATGCTGCTGGCCTAGGCCTTGGCATGGCATGTTGCTGGCTTTGGCTGGCCTGCCTTGGCCGTGGCATGGCATGCTGCTGGCCTAGGCCTTGGCATGGCATGCTGCTGGCTTTGGCTGGGCTGCCTTGGCCGTGGCATGGCATGCTGCTGGCCTTGGCCTTGGCATGGCATGCTGCTGGCTTTGGCGGGGCTGCCTTGGCCGTGGCATGGCATGCTGGTGGCCTAGGCCTTGGCATGGCATGCTGCTGGCTTTGGCTGGCCTGCCTTGGCCGTGGCATGGCATGCTGCTGGCCTAGGCCTTGGCATGGCATGCTGCTGGCTTTGGTTGGGCTGCCTTGGCCGTGGCATGGCATGCTGCTGGCCTTGGCCTTGGCATGGCATGCTGCTGGCTTTGGCTGGCCTGCCTTGGCCGTGGCATGGCATGCTGCTGGCCTAGGCCATGGCATGGCATGCTGCTGGCTTTGGCTGGGCTGCCTTGGCCGTGGCATGGCATGCTGCTGCCCTTGGCCGTGATATGGCATGCTGCTGGCTTTGGCTGGGCTGCCTTGGCCGTGGCATGGCATGCTGCTGGCCTAGGCCTTGGCATGGCATGTTGCTGGCTTTGGCTGGCCTGCCTTGGCCGTGGCATGGCATGCTGCTGGCCTAGGCCTTGGCATGGCATGCTGCTGGCTTTGGCTGGGCTGCCTTGGCCGTGGCATGGCATGCTGCTGGCCTTGGCCTTGGCATGGCATGCTGCTGGCTTTGGCGGGGCTGCCTTGGCCGTGGCATGGCATGCTGGTGGCCTAGGCCTTGGCATGGCATGCTGCTGGCTTTGGCTGGCCTGCCTTGGCCGTGGCATGGCATGCTGCTGGCCTAGGCCTTGGCATGGCATGCTGCTGGCTTTGGTTGGGCTGCCTTGGCCGTGGCATGGCATGCTGCTGGCCTTGGCCTTGGCATGGCATGCTGCTGGCTTTGGCTGGCCTGCCTTGGCCGTGGCGTGGCATGCTGCTGGCCTTGGCCTTGGCATGGCATGCTGCTGGCTTTGGCTGGGCTGCCTTGGCCGTGGCATGGCATGCTGCTGGCCTAGGCCTTGGCATGGCATGCTGCTGGCTTTGGCTGGGCTGCCTTGGCCGTGGCATGGCATGCTGCTGGCCTAGGCCGTGGCATGGCATGCTGCTGGCCTTGGCCTTGGCATGGCATGCTGCTGGCTTTGGCTGGCCTGCCTTGGCCGTGGCATGGCATGCTGCTGGCCTAGGCCTTGGCATGGCATGCTGCTGGCTTTGGGTGGGCTGCCTTGGCCGTGGCATGGCATGCTGCTGGCCTTGGCCTTGGCATGGCATGCTGCTGGCTTTGGCTGGCCTGCCTTGGCCGTGGCATGGCATGCTGCTGGCCTAGGCCTTGGCATGGCATGCTGCTGGCTTTGGCTGGGCTGCCTTGGCCGTGGCATGGCATGCTGCTGGCCTTGGCCTTGGCATGGCATGCTGCTGGCTTTGGCTGGGCTGCCTTGGCCGTGGCATGGCATGCTGCTGGCTTTGGCTTGCCTGCCTTGGCCGTGGCATGGCATGCTGCTGGCCTAGGCCTTGGCATGGCATGCTGCTGGCTTTGGCTGGGCTGCCTTGGCCGTGGCATGGCATGCTGCTGGCCTTGGCCTTGGCATGGCATGCTGCTGGCTTTGGCTGGGCTGCCTTGGCCGTGGCATGGCATGCTGGTGGCCTAGGCCTTGGCATGGCATGCTGCTGGCTTTGGCTGGCCTGCCTTGGCCGTGGCATGGCATGCTGCTGGCCTAGGCCTTGGCATGGCATGCTGCTGGCTTTGGGTGGGCTGCCTTGGCCGTGGCATGGCATGCTGCTGGCCTTGGCCTTGGCATGGCATGCTGCTGGCTTTGGCTGGCCTGCCTTGGCCGTGGCATGGCATGCTGCTGGCCTAGGCCTTGGCATGGCATGCTGCTGGCTTTGGCTGGGCTGCCTTGGCCGTGGCATGGCATGCTGCTGGCCTTGGCCTTGGCATGGCATGCTGCTGGCTTTGGCTGGGCTGCCTTGGCCGTGGCATGGCATGCTGCTGGCCATGGCCTTGGCATGGCATGCTGCTGGCTTTGGCTTGCCTGCCTTGGCCGTGGCATGGCATGCTGCTGGCCTAGGCCTTGGCATGGCATGCTGCTGGCTTTGGCTGGGCTGCCTTGGCCGTGGCATGGCATGCTGCTGGCCTTGGCCTTGGCATGGCATGCTGCTGGCTTTGGCTGGCCTGCCTTGGCCGTGGCATGGCATGCTGCTGGCCTAGGCCTTGGCATGGCATTCTGCTGGCTTTGGCTGGGCTGCCTTGGCCGTGGCATGGCATGGTGCTGGCCTTGGCCTTGGCATGGCATGCTGCTGGCTTTGGCTTGCCTGCCTTGGCCGTGGCATGGCATGCTGCTGGCCTAGGCCTTGGCATGGCATGCTGCCGGCTTTGGCTGGGCTGCCTTGGCCGTGGCATGGCATGCTGCTGGCCTTGGCCTTGGCTTGGCATGCTGCTGGCTTTGGCTGGGCTGCCTTGGCCGTGGCATGGCATGCTGCTGGCCTTGGCCTTGATATGGCATGCTGCTGGCTTTGGCTGGCAGCCTTGGCCGTGGCATGGCATGCTGCTGGCCTTGGCCTTGGCATGGCATGCTGCTGGCTTTGGCTGGCCTGCCTTGGCAGTGGCATGGAATGCTGCTGGCCTAGGCCTTGGCATGGCATGCTGCTGGCTTTGGCTGGCCTGCGTTGGCCGTGGCATGGCATGCTGCTGGCCTAGGCCTTCGCATGGCATGCTGCTGGCCTAGGCCTTCGCATGGCATGCTGCTGGCTTTGGCTGGGCTGCCTTGGCCGTGGCATGGCATGCTGCTGGCCTTGGCCTTGGCATGGCATGCTGCTGGCTTTGGCTGGGCTGCCTTGGCCGTGGCATGGCATGCTGCTGGCCTTGGCCTTGGCATGGCATGCTGCTGGCTTTGGCTGGCCTGCCTTGGCCGTGGCATGGCATGCTGCTGGCCTTGGCATGGCATGCTGCTGGCTTTGGCTGGGCTGCCTTCGCCGTGGCATGCCATGCTGCTGGCCTTGGCCTTGGGGCTGGGCTGCCTTGGCTGCGGTTCTTATCACTAGACGTGCGTTGCGTGCGAAGGCGTGCAAAGGCGTGCGCGACCATGCGCGCAACACGCGCACCGTGGTCAAAAGACCACGCGCGCGGTATTCGCACAGGCCACGCTGCCCACGCCGCGGGCATGCCAGGCCGCCCAGGCCGTGCGCATGCCATGCCGTGCTGCCCAGGCCGGCTGCATGCCAGGCCGCCCAGGCCGTGCGCATGCCATGCCGTGCTGCCCACGCCGCGGGCATGCCAGGCCGGCTGCATGCCAGGCCGCCCAGGCCGTGCGCATGCCATGCCGTGCTGCCCACGCCGCGGGCATGCCAGGCCGGCTGCATGCCAGGCCGCCCAGGCCGTGCGCATGCCATGCCGTGCTGCCCATGCCGCGCGCATGCCAGGCCGCCCACGCCCGCGCGCATGCCACGCCATGCTGCCCAAGGCCGCGCCCAGGCCGCGCAAGGCCGCGCCCAGGCCGCCCAAGGCCGCGCCCAGGCCGCGCAAGGCCGCGCCCAGGCCGCCCAAGGCCGCGCCCAGGCCGCCCAAGGCCGCGCCCAGGCCGCGCAAGGCCGCCCAAGGCCGCGGCCGAGCCGCCCCAGGCCGCAGCCCAGGCCGCGGTCGAGCCGCAGTGCATGTAACCCAAGGCCGCAGCCCAGGCCGCGCCCAACATGGGGCGTACCTGCCACTGCCTTGCCCTGGGCAAGGGAGGTGCCCCCCCCTTATAATAGCCTGTTAAGCCCTTTTCAATCTGGCAGGAGGAAACATCAAGCATGTTCGAGGAGTCATAATGGGGTTTTTTTAAAAAGTAATGGTTTTTTGCCAAAACTTTCAACATGAAAGTTGTAGGAAATAATTTAATACACCATAAAAAAAATTAAAAAAAATATTTTTTTACAGAAAATATTTTATTTTAATTTATTTCGATATTAATACTTAAAAAATAATAAAAATTAATAAAAATAGTCAAAAAATTATGGAAAAATTCCCATAATTAAAGGATGATTCACTAGTAATTATAGAAATTATTAAATTATTTTTTTCATTTTTTTATTTTATTTTGATTTTTTTATGCCAAATAAGGGCTTTAAAAATTCGAAAAGCTCCAGAAAAATTGCAAAAAAATAGGGAATGACATTTAAAATTGATTGTAGTGCATTTTTAATTGTGTTGCACGGTTTGGGTAAGATTATAAAAGAATCATGTTCAAAAAGATCGATCGAGGCGGTGGCACGCCATGGCCTTGGCCTTGGCCTTGGCCTTTGCCCGCGGCCTTGGCCTTTGCCTTGGCCTTGGCCATGCCTTGCACAGGGACTTGGCCTTGCCCACTGCCTTGGCCTTGGCTTTGGCCTTGGCCTTGGCATGGCATGGCATGCTCGCCGAGGCCGTGGCATGCCTTGCTGCTAGCCAAGGCCGTGGCGTGGCATGCTCGCCCAGCCCGTGGCATGCCGTGCTCGCCCAGCCCGTGGCACGCCATGTTGGCCCAAGGCATTGGCATGGCATGCCGGCCAAGGCATGCTGGCCAACGCTGCACAAGGCGGTGCCATGGCATGGCATGCTGACCAAGACCGTGCCATGGCATGCTGGGCGAGGCAGTCGCAAGGCATGCGGGCCGAGGCCGCGGCACGGCCCGCTGGGCAACGCGGTGGCATGGCATGCTGGGCAACGCCGTGGCAAGGCATGCGGGCCGAGGCCTTGGCATGGCATGCTGGCCGAGGCCGTGGCATGGCATGCGGGCCGAGGCCGTGGCATGGCATGGCATGCGGGCCGAGGCCGTGGCATGGCATGCGGGCCGAGGCCGTGGCGTGGCATGGCATGGCATGTTGGGCAACGCCGTGGCAAGACATGCGGGCCGAGGCCGTGGCATGGCATGTTGGGCAACGCCCTGGCAAGCCATGCGGGCCGAGGCCGTGGCGTGGCATGTTCGCCAAGGCTAAGGCATGGCACGCCGGGCAACGCGGTGCATTGGCATGCTGGGCAGCGCGGTGGCAAGGCATGGGGGCCGAGGCCGTGGCATGGCATGTTGGGCAACGCCGTGGCAAGACATGCGGGCCGAGGCCGTGGCATGGCATGCGGGCCGAGGCCGTGGCACGACATGTTGGCCAAGGCTAAGGCATGGCACGCCGGGCAACGCGGTGGCATGGCATGCTGGGCAACGCGGTGGCAAGGCATGCGGGCCGAGGCCGTGGCATGGCATGTTGGGCAACGCCGTAGAAGGGCATGCGGGCCGAGGCCGTGGCATGGCATGCGGGCCGAGGCCGTGGCATGGCATGTTGGGCGACGCCGTAGCAAGGCATGCGGGCCGAGGCCGTGGCATGTCATGCGGGCCGAGGCCGTGGCATGGCATGCGGGCCGAGGCCGTGGCATGGCATGTTGGCCGAGGCCGTGGCAAGGCATGCGGGCCGAGGCCGTGGCATGGCATGTTTGGCAACGCCGTGGCAAGACATGCGGGCCGTGGCATGGCATGGCATGCGGGCCGAGGCCGTGGCACGACATGTTGGCCAAGGCTAAGGCATGGCACGCCGGGCAACGCGGTGGCATGGCACGCCGGGCAACGCGGTGGCAAGGCATGCGGGCCGGGGCCGTGGCATGGCATGTTGGGCGACGCCGTAGCAAGGCATGCGGTCCGAGGCCGTGGCATGTCATGCGGGCCGAGGCCATGGCATGGCATGCGGGCCGAGGCCGTGGCATGGCATGTTGGGCGACGCCGTAGCAAGGCATGCGGGCCGAGGCCGTGGCATGTCATGCGAGCCGAGGCCGTGGCATGGCATGCGGGCCGAGGCCGTGGCATGGCAAGTTGGGCGACGTCGTGGCAAGGCATGCGGGCCGAGGCCGTGGCATGTCACGCGGGCCGAGGCCGTGGCATGGCATGCGGGCAGAGGCCGTGGCATGGCATGTTGGGCGACGCCGTAGCAAGGCATGCGGGCCGAGGCCGTGGCATGTCATGGCATGTTGGGCGACGCCGTAGCAAGGCATGCGGGCCGAGGCCGTGGCATGGCATGTTTGGCAACGCCGTGGCAAGACATGAGGGCCGTGGCATGGCATGGCATGCGGGCCGAGGCCGTGGCAAGGCATGCGGGCCGAGGCCGTGGCATGGCATGCGGGCCGAGGCCGTGGCATGGCATGTTGGGCGACGCCGTAGCAAGGCATGCGGGCCGAGGCCGTGGCATGTCATGGCATGTTGGGCGACGCCGTAGCAAGGCATGCGGGCCGAGGCCGTGGCATGGCATGTTTGGCAACGCCGTGGCAAGACATGAGGGCCGTGGCATGGCATGGCATGCGGGCCGAGGCCGTGGCACGACATGTTGGCCAAGGCTAAGGCATGGCACGCCGGGCAACGCGGTGGCATGGCATGCGGGCCGGGGCCGTGGCATGGCATGTTGGCCAACGTCGTAGCAAGGCATGCGGGCCGAGGCCGAGGCCGTGGCACGGCATGCGGGCCGAGGCTGTGGCATGGCATGTTGGGCGACGCCGTAGCAAGGCATGCGGTCCGAGGCCGTGGCATGTCATGCGGGCCGAGGCCGTGGCATGGCATGCGGGCCGAGGCCGTGGCATGGCATGTTGGGCGACGCCGTAGCAAGGCATGCGGGCCGAGGCCGTGCCGTGGCATGCGGGCCGAGGCCGTGGCATGGCATGCGGGCCGAGGCCGTGGCATGGCATGTTGGGCGACGCCGTAGCAAGGCATGCGGTCCGAGGCCGTGGCCTGTCATGCGGGCCGAGGCCGTGGCATGGCATGCGGGCCGAGGCCGTGGCATGGCATGCGGGCCGAGGCCGTGGCATGGCATGTTGGGCGACGCCGTAGCATGGCATGCGGGCCGAGGCCGTGGCATGTCATGCGCGCCGAGGCCGTGGCATGGCATGCGGGCCGAGGCCGTGGCATGGCAAGTTGGGCGACGTCGTGGCAAGGCATGCGGGCCGAGGCCGTGGCATGGCATGCGGGCCGAGGCCGTGGCAAGGCATGTTGGGCGACGCCGTCGCAAGGCATGCGGGCCGAGGCCGTGGCATGTCATGCGGGCCGAGGCCGTGGCATGGCATGCGGGCCGAGGCCGTGGCATGGCATGTTGGGCGACGCCGTAGCAAGGCATGCGGGCCGAGGCCGTGCCGTGGCATGCGGGCCGAGGCCGTGGCATGGCATGTTGGGCGACGCCGTAGCAAGGCATGCGGTCCGAGGCCGTGGCATGTCATGCGGGCCGAGGCCGTGGCATGGCATGCGGGCCGAGGCCGTGGCATGGCATGTTGGGTGACGCCGTAGCAAGGCATGCGGTCCGAGGCCGTGGCATGTCATGCGGGCCGAGGCCGTGGCATGGCATGCGGGCCGAGGCCGTGGCATGGCATGTTGGGCGACGCCGTAGCAAGGCATGCGGGCCGAGGCCGTGCCGTGGCATGCGGGCCGAGGCCGTGGCATGGCATGTTGGGCGACGCCGTAGCAAGGCATGCGGTCCGAGGCCGTGGCATGTCATGCGGGCCGAGGCCGTGGCATGGCATGCGGGCCGAGGCCGTGGCATGGCATGTTGGGCGACGCCGTAGCAAGGCATGCGGGCCGAGGCCGTGGCATGTCATGCGGGCCGAGGCCGTGGCATGGCATGCGGGCCGAGGCCGTGGCATGGCAAGTTGGGCGGCGTCGTGGCAAGGCATGCTGGCCGAGGCCGTGGCATGTCATGCGGGCCGAGGCCGTGGCATGGCATGCGGGCCGAGGCCGTGGCAAGGCATGTTGGGCGACGCCGTAGCAAGGCATGCGGGCCGAGGCCGTGGCATGTCATGCGGGCCGAGGCCGTGGCACGTCATGCGGGCCGAGGCCGTGGCATGGCATGTTTGGCCACGCCGTGGCAAGACATGCGGGCCGTGGCATGGCATGGCATGCGGGCCGAGGCCGTGGCTCGACATGTTGGCCAAGGCTAAGGCATGGCACGCCGGGCAACGCGGTGGCATGGCATGCTGGGCAACGCGGTGGCAAGGCATGCGGGCCGAGGCCGTGGCATGGCATGTTGGGCAACGCCGCAGCAAGGCATGCGGGCCGAGGCCGTGGCATGGCATGCGGGCCGAGGCCGTGGCATGGCATGCGGGCCGAGGCCGTGGCATGGCATGTTGGGCGACGCCGTAGCAAGGCATGCGGTCCGAGGCCGTGGCATGTCATGCGGGCCGAGGCCGTGGCATGGCATGCGGGCCGAGGCCGTGGCATGGCATGTTGGGCGACGCCGTAGCAAGGCATGCGGGCCGAGGCCGTGGCATGTCATGCGGGCCGAGGCCGTGGCATGGCATGCGGGCCGAGGCCGTGGCATGGCAAGTTGGGCGGCGTCGTGGCAAGGCATGCGGGCCGAGGCCGTGGCATGTCATGCGGGCCGAGGCCGTGGCACGTCATGCGGGCCGAGGCCGTGGCATGGCATGTTTGGCAACGCCGTGGCAAGACATGCGGGCTGTGGCATGGCATGGCATGCGGGCCGAGGCCGTGGCTCGACATGTTGGCCAAGGCTAAGGCATGGCACGCCGGGCAACGCGGTGGCATGGCATGCTGGGCAACGCGGTGGCAAGGCATGCGGGCCGAGGCCGTGGCATGGCATGTTGGGCAACGCCGCAGCAAGGCATGCGGGCCGAGGCCGTGGCATGGCATGCGGGCCGAGGCCGTGGCATGGCATGCGGGCCGTGGCCGTGGCATGGCATGTTGGGCGACGCCGTCGCAAGGCATGCGGGCCGAGGCCGTGGCATGGCATGTTTGGCAACGCCGTGGCAAGACATGCGGGCCGTGGCATGGCATGGCATGCGGGCCGAGGCCGTGGCACGGCATGCGGGCCGAGGCCGTGGCATGGCATGTTGGGCGACGCCGTAGCAAGGCATGCGGGCTGAGGCCGTGGCCGTGGCATGGCATGCGGGCCGTGGCCGTGGCATGGCATGGCATGCGGGCCGAGGCCGTGGCATGGCATGTTGGGCAACGCCGTGGCAAGGCATGCGGGCCGAGGCCGTGGCATGGCATGATGGCCGAGGCCGTGGCATGTCATGCGGGCCGAGGCCGTGGCATGGCATGTTGGGCGACGCCGTAGCAAGGCATGCGGTCCGAGGCCGTGGCATGTTATGCGGGCCGAGGCCGTGGCATGGCTTGTTGGGCGACGCCGTAGCAAGGCATGCGGGCCGAGGCCGTGGCATGTCATGCTGGCCAAGGCCAAGGCATGACATGGCATGGCATGCGGGCCGAGGCCGTGGCATGGCATGTTGGGCAACGCCGTGGCAAGGCATGCGGGCCGAGGCCGTGGCATGGCATGATGGCCGAGGCCGTGGCATGCCATGCTGGCCAAGGCTAAGGCATGGCATGCCGGGCAACGCGGTGGCATGGCATGCTGGGCAACGCCGTGGCAAGGCATGCGGGCCGAGGCCGTGGCATGGCATGTTGGGCAACGCCTTGGCAAGACATGCGGGCCGAGGCCGTGGCATGGCATGGCATGTTGGGCAACGCCTTGGCAAGGCATGCGGGCCGAGGCCGTGGCATGGCATGCTAGCCGAGGCCGTGGCATGGCATGTTGGGCGACGCCGTGGCAAGGCATGCGGGCCGAGGCCGTGGCATGGCATGCGGGCCGAGGCCGTGGCACTGCATGTTGGGCGACGCCGTAGCAAGGCATGCGGGCCGAGGCCGAGGCCGTGGCATGGCATGTTGACCGAGGCCAAGGCATGGCATGCCGGGCAACGCGGTGGCATGGCATGCGCGGCCGAGGCCGTGGCAAGGCATGCGGGCCGAGGCCGTGGCATGGCATGTTGGGCGA
>NW_028129277.1:16612500-16627500 GCF_055761805.1 Camellia sinensis | reverse complement strand
TAACAAACGCAACAGGCAACTTTCGAGGGACATACTTCTCGCAACAAGCTTCCACAAGGAAAGCACAGGCAACTCGTTCGCACGCCAAAGCCAACCAAATGGCAATTTAACCGAGGGACATGCATTTCGCAAGGCAACTTGTACAATTACCCGAGGGACATGGCATGCTTGCCAAGGCCGTGGCTTGGCATGCTTGCCAAGGCCGTGGCATGACATGCTGCTGGCCAAGGCCGGGCATGCCATGCTGCTGGACAAGGCCGTGGCAAGGCATGCTGATGGCCGAGGCCGTGGCAAGGCATGCTGATGGCCGAGGCCGTGGCAAGGCATGCTGATGGCCGAGGCCGTGGCAAGGCATGCTGATGGCCGAGGCCGTGGCAAGGCATGCTGCTGGCCAAGGCGTTGGCATGGCATGCTGCTGCTGACCAAGGCTTGGGCTTGCCATGCTGCCGGCCAAGGCCGCGGCATGGCATGCTGCCGGCCAAGGCCGCGGCATGCCATGTTGCTGGCCAAGGCCGTGGCATGGCATGCTGCTGGCCAAGGCCGTGGCATGACATGCTGGCCAAGGCCGGGGCATGGCAAGCTGCTGGCCAAGGTCGTGGCATGGCACGCTGCTGGCCAAGGCCGGGGCATAGCACGCTGCTGGCCATGGCCGTGGCTTGGCAAGGTTGCCAAGGCCGGGGCATGGCGTGCTGCTGGCCAAGGCTTTGGCATGCCATGTTGCTGGCCAAGGCTGTGGCATGGCATGCTGCTGGCCAAGGCTGTGGCATGGCATGCTGCTGGCCAAGGCCGTGGCATGACATGCTGGCCAAGGCCGGGGCATGGCATGCTGCTGGCCAAGGTCGTGGCATGGCATGCTGCTGGCCAAGGCCGTGGCATGACATGCTTGCCAAGGCCAGGGCATGGCATGCTGCTGGCCAAGGCTTTGGCATGCCATGTTGCTGGCCAAGGCTGTGGCATGGCATGCTGCCCTAGGCCAACGTGCCACCGCCACCGCCGCGGGCCGCCACTCGACGCATCCCGTGCTTGGCTATGTAGTTTCGATGCCACAAGCCAATGCCACAAGCCAAGCGATGGCATGTGCCAAGCGCCCGCCTAGGCATAGGCGTGGCCTGTGGCCTGGCCATGCTGGCCAACCTTAAGGGAGGTGCCCCCCCCTTATAATAGCCTGTTAAGCCCTTTTCAATCTGGCAGGAGGAAACATCAAGCATGTTCGAGGAGTCATAATGGGGTTTTTTTAAAAAGTAATGGTTTTTTGCCAAAACTTTCAACATGAAAGTTGTATGAAATAATTTAATACACCATAAAAAAAATTATAAAAAAATATTTGGCCACCGGAATATTTTATTTTAATTTATTTCAATTTTAATACTTAAAAAATAATAAAAATTACTAAAAATACTCAAAAAATTCTAGAAAAATTCCAACAATTATAAGATGAGGCACTAGTAATTATAGTAATTTTTTTAATTATTTTTTTATTTTTAATTTATTTTATTATAATTTTTATGAGTAAATAAATAATTAAAAAGCCCGACGAACGTGCAAAAACTCTTAGAGAAACCCAGCAAGCATCGGATAGCTCGAATGCAAATAACAAACGCAACAGGCAACTTCCGAGGGACATACTTTTCCCAACAAGCTTCCACTGGGGAAAGCACTAGCAACGTGTTCGCAAGTCAAAGGCAACCAAACCGGCTATTACCCGAGGGACAAGCATTTCGCAGGGCAACATATACGTAAGTCAAAGCCAAACCAAATGGCAATTACACGAGGGACAGGATTGCTTGCCAAGGGCGTGGCATGCGATGTTCTAGCCCAAGGCCAAGGCACGCCACGCTGCGGGACAAGGCCGTGGCAAGACATGCGGCTGGCCTTGGCCTTGGCATGGCATGCCGCCGGCTTTGGCTGGGCTGCGTTGGCCTTGCCATGGAATGTTGCTGGCTTCGGATGGGCTGCCTCGGCCTTGGCCTTGGCCGTGGCATGGCATGGCATGCTGCTGGCCTTGGCCTTGGCCTTGGCATGGCATGCTGCTGGCTTTGGCTGGGCTGCCTTGGCCGTGGCATGGCATGCTGCTGGCTTTGGCTGGGCTGCCTTGGCCGTGGCATGGCATGCTGCTGGCCTAGGCCTTGGCATGGCATGCTGCTGGCTTTGGCTGGGCTGCCTTGGCCGTGGCATGGCATGCTGCTGGCCTAGGCCTTGGCATGGCATGCTGCTGGCTTTGGCTGGCAGCCTTGGCCGTGGCATGGCATGCTGCTGGCCTTGGCCTTGGCATGGCATGCTGCTGGCTTTGGCTGGCCTGCCTTGGCCGTGGCATGGCATGCTGCTGGCCTTGGCCTTGGCATGGCATGCTGCTGGCTTTGGCTGGCCTGCCTTGGCCGTGGCATGGCATGCTGCTGGCCTAGGCCTTGGCATGGCATGCTGCTGGCTTTGGCTGGCCTGCCTTGGCCGTGGCATGGCATGCTGCTGGCCTAGGCATGGCATGGCATGCTGCTGGCTTTGGCTGGGCTGCCTTGGCCGTGGCATGGCATGCTGCTGGCCTTGGCCTTGATATGGCATGCTGCTGGCTTTGGCTGGGCTGCCTTGGCCGTGGCATGGCATGCTGCTGGCCTAGGCCTTGGCATGGCATGCTGCTGGCTTTGGCTGGGCTGCCTTGGCCTTGGCATGGCATGCTGCTGGCTTTGGCTGGCCTGCCTTGGCCGTGGCATGGCATGCTGCTGGCCTAGGCCATGGCATGGCATGCTGCTGGCTTTGGCTGGGCTGCCTTGGCCGTGGCATGGCATGCTGCTGCCCTTGGCCTTGATATGGCATGCTGCTGGCTTTGGCTGGGCTGCCTTGGCCGTGGCATGGCATGCTGCTGGCCTAGGCCTTGGCATGGCATGCTGCTGGCTTTGGCTGGCCTGCGTTGGCCGTGGCATGGCATGCTGCTGGCCTAGGCCTTCGCATGGCATGCTGCTGGCCTAGGCCTTCGCATGGCATGCTGCTGGCTTTGGCTGGGCTGCCTTGGCCGTGGCATGGCATGCTGCTGGCCTTGGCCTTGGCATGGCATGCTGCTGGCTTTGGCTGGGCTGCCTTGGCCGTGGCATGGCATGCTGGTGGCCTAGGCCTTGGCATGGCATGCTGCTGGCTTTGGCTGGCCTGCCTTGGCCGTGGCATGGCATGCTGCTGGCCTAAGCCTTGGCATGGCATGCTGCTGGCTTTGGGTGGGCTGCCTTGGCCGTGGCATGGCATGCTGCTGGCCTTGGCCTTGGCATGGCATGCTGCTCGCTTTGGCTGGCCTGCCTTGGCCGTGGCATGGCATGCTGCTGGCCTAGGCCTTGGCATGGCATGCTGCTGGCTTTGGCTGGTATGCCTTGGCCGTGGCATGGCATGCTGCTGGCCTTGGCCTTGGCATGCCATGCTGTTGGCTTTGGCTGGCCTGCCTTGGCCGTGGCATGGCATGCTGCTGGCCTAGGCCTTGGCATGGCATGCTGCTGGCTTTGGCTGGGCTGCCTTGGCCGTGGCATGGCATGCTGCTGGCCTTGGCCTTGGCATGGCATGCTGCTGGCTTTGGCTGGGCTGCCTTGGCCGTGGCATGGCATGCTGCTGGCCTTGGCCTTGGCATGGCATGCTGCTGGCTTTGGCTGGGCTGCCTTGGCCGTGGCATGGCATGCTGCTGGCCTAGGCCTTGGCATGGCATGCTGCTGGCTTTGGCTGGGCTGCCTTGGCCGTGGCATGGCATGCTGCTGGCCTAGGCCTTGGCATGGTATGCTGCTGGCCTAGGCCTTGGCATGGCATGCTGCTGGCTTTGGCTGGCAGCCTTGGCCGTGGCATGGCATGCTGCTGGCCTTGGCCTTGGCATGGCATGCTGCTGGCCTTGGCCTTGGCATGGCATGCTGCTGGCTTTGGCAGGCCTGCCTTGGCCGTGGCATGGCATGCTGCTGGCCTTGGCCTTGGCATGGCATGCTGCTGGCTTTGGCTGGCCTGCCTTGGCCGTGGCATGGCATGCTGCTGGCCTAGGCCTTGGCATGGCATGCTGCTGGCTTTGGCTGGCCTGCCTTGGCCGTGGCATGGCATGCTGCTGGCCTAGGCATGGCATGGCATGCTGCTGGCTTTGGCTGGGCTGCCTTGGCCGTGGCATGGCATGCTGCTGGCCTTGGCCTTGAAATGGCATGCTGCTGGCTTTGGCTGGGCTGCCTTGGCCGTGGCATGGCATGCTGCTGGCCTAGGCCTTGGCATGGCATGCTGCTGGCTTTGGCTGGGCTGCCTTGGCCGTGGCATGGCATGCTGCTGGCCTTGGCCTTGGCATGGCATGCTGCTGGCTTTGGCTGGCCTGCCTTGGCCGTGGCATGGCATGCTGCTGGCCTAGGCCATGGCATGGCATGCTGCTGGCTTTGGCTGGGCTGCCTTGGCCGTGGCATGGCATGCTGCTGCCCTTGGCCTTGATATGGCATGCTGCTGGCTTTGGCTGGGCTGCCAAGGCCGTGGCATGGCATGCTGCTGGCCTAGGCCTTGGCATGGCATGCTGCTGGCTTTGGCTGGCCTGCGTTGGCCGTGGCATGGCATGCTGCTGGCCTAGGCCTTGGCATGGCATGCTGCTGGCTTTGGCTGGGCTGCCTTGGCCGTGGCATGGCATGCTGCTGGCCTTGGCCTTGGCATGGCATGCTGCTGGCTTTGGCTGGGCTGCCTTGGCCGTGGCATGGCATGCTGGTGGCCTAGGCCTTGGCATGGCATGCTGCTGGCTTTGGCTGGCCTGCCTTGGCCGTGGCATGGCATGCTGCTGGCCTAAGCCTTGGCATGGCATGCTGCTGGCTTTGGTTGGGCTGCCTTGGCCGTGGCATGGCATGCTGCTGGCCTAGGCCTTGGCATGGCATGCTGCTCGCTTTGGCTGGCCTGCCTTGGCCGTGGCATGGCATGCTGCTGGCCTAGGCCTTGGCATGGCATGCTGCTGGCTTTGGCTGGGCTGCCTTGGCCGTGGCATGGCATGCTGCTGGCCTTGGCCTTGGCATGCCATGCTGTTGGCTTTGGCTGGCCTGCCTTGGCCGTGGCATGGCATGCTGCTGGCCTAGGCCTTGGCATGGCATGCTGCTGGCTTTGGCTGGGCTGCCTTGGCCGTGGCATGGCATGCTGCTGGCCTTGGCCTTGGCATGGCATGCTGCTGGCTTTGGCTGGGCTGCCTTGGCCGTGGCATGGCATGCTGCTGGCCTTGGCCTTGGCATGGCATGCTGCTGGCTTTGGCTGGGCTGCCTTGGCCGTGGCATGGCATGCTGCTGGCCTAGGCCTTGGCATGGCATGCTGCTGGCTTTGGCTGGGCTGCCTTGGCCGTGGCATGGCATGCTGCTGGCCTAGGCCGTGGCATGGCATGCTGCTGGCCTTGGCCTTGGCATGGCATGCTGCTGGCTTTGGCTGGCCTGCCTTGGCCGTGGCATGGCATGCTGCTGGCCTAGGCCTTGGCATGGCATGCTGCTGGCTTTGGCTGGCCTGTTTTGGCCGTGGCATGGCATGCTGCTGGCCTAGGCCTTGGCATGGCATGCTGCTGGCTTTGGCTGGCCTGCCTTGGCCGTGGCATGGCATGCTGCTGGCCTAGGCCATGGCATGGCATGCTGCTGGCTTTGGCTGGGCTGCCTTGGCCGTGGCATGGCATGCTGCTGGCCTTGGCCTTGATATGGCATGCTGCTGGCTTTGGCTGGGCTGCCTTGGCCGTGCCATGGCATGCTGCTGGCCTAGGCCTTGGCATGGCATGCTGCTGGCTTTGGCTGGCCTGCCTTGGCCGTGGCATGGCATGCTGCTGGCCTTGGCCTTGGCATGGCATGCTGCTGGCTTTGGCTGGCCTGCCTTGGCCGTGGCATGGCATGCTGCTGGCCTAGGCCATGGCATGGCATGCTGCTGGCTTTGGCTGGGCTGCCTTGGCCGTGGCATGGCATGCTGCTGCCCTTGGCCGTGATATGGCATGCTGCTGGCTTTGGCTGGGCTGCCTTGGCCGTGGCATGGCATGCTGCTGGCCTAGGCCTTGGCATGGCATGTTGCTGGCTTTGGCTGGCCTGCCTTGGCCGTGGCATGGCATGCTGCTGGCCTAGGCCTTGGCATGGCATGCTGCTGGCTTTGGCTGGGCTGCCTTGGCCGTGGCATGGCATGCTGCTGGCCTTGGCCTTGGCATGGCATGCTGCTGGCTTTGGCGGGGCTGCCTTGGCCGTGGCATGGCATGCTGGTGGCCTAGGCCTTGGCATGGCATGCTGCTGGCTTTGGCTGGCCTGCCTTGGCCGTGGCATGGCATGCTGCTGGCCTAGGCCTTGGCATGGCATGCTGCTGGCTTTGGTTGGGCTGCCTTGGCCGTGGCATGGCATGCTGCTGGCCTTGGCCTTGGCATGGCATGCTGCTGGCTTTGGCTGGCCTGCCTTGGCCGTGGCATGGCATGCTGCTGGCCTTGGCCTTGGCATGGCATGCTGCTGGCTTTGGCTGGGCTGCCTTGGCCGTGGCATGGCATGCTGCTGGCCTAGGCCTTGGCATGGCATGCTGCTGGCTTTGGCTGGGCTGCCTTGGCCGTGGCATGGCATGCTGCTGGCCTAGGCCGTGGCATGGCATGCTGCTGGCCTAGGCCTTGGCATGGCATGCTGCTGGCTTTGGCTGGCCTGCCTTGGCCGTGGCATGGCATGCTGCTGGCCTAGGCCTTGGCATGGCATGCTGCTGGCTTTGGGTGGGCTGCCTTGGCCGTGGCATGGCATGCTGCTGGCCTTGGCCTTGGCATGGCATGCTGCTGGCTTTGGCTGGCCTGCCTTGGCCGTGGCATGGCATGCTGCTGGCCTAGGCCTTGGCATGGCATGCTGCTGGCTTTGGGTGGGCTGCCTTGGCCGTGGCATGGCATGCTGCTGGCCTTGGCCTTGGCATGGCATGCTGCTGGCTTTGGCTGGGCTGCCTTGGCCGTGGCATGGCATGCTGCTGGCTTTGGCTTGCCTGCCTTGGCCGTGGCATGGCATGCTGCTGGCCTAGGCCTTGGCATGGCATGCTGCTGGCTTTGGCTGGGCTGCCTTGGCCGTGGCATGGCATGCTGCTGGCCTTGGCCTTGGCATGGCATGCTGCTGGCTTTGGCTGGGCTGCCTTGGCCGTGGCATGGCATGCTGGTGGCCTAGGCCTTGGCATGGCATGCTGCTGGCTTTGGCTGGCCTGCCTTGGCCGTGGCATGGCATGCTGCTGGCCTAGGCCTTGGCATGGCATGCTGCTGGCTTTGGGTGGGCTGCCTTGGCCGTGGCATGGCATGCTGCTGGCCTTGGCCTTGGCATGGCATGCTGCTGGCTTTGGCTGGCCTGCCTTGGCCGTGGCATGGCATGCTGCTGGCCTAGGCCTTGGCATGGCATGCTGCTGGCTTTGGCTGGGCTGCCTTGGCCGTGGCATGGCATGCTGCTGGCCTTGGCCTTGGCATGGCATGCTGCTGGCTTTGGCTGGGCTGCCTTGGCCGTGGCATGGCATGCTGCTGGCCATGGCCTTGGCATGGCATGCTGCTGGCTTTGGCTTGCCTGCCTTGGCCGTGGCATGGCATGCTGCTGGCCTAGGCCTTGGCATGGCATGCTGCTGGCTTTGGCTGGGCTGCCTTGGCCGTGGCATGGCATGCTGCTGGCCTTGGCCTTGGCATGGCATGCTGCTGGCTTTGGCTGGCCTGCCTTGGCCGTGGCATGGCATGCTGCTGGCCTAGGCCTTGGCATGGCATGCTGCTGGCTTTGGCTGGGCTGCCTTGGCCGTGGCATGGCATGCTGCTGGCCTTGGCCTTGGCATGGCATGCTGCTGGCTTTGGCTTGCCTGCCTTGGCCGTGGCATGGCATGCTGCTGGCCTAGGCCTTGGCATGGCATGCTGCTGGCTTTGGCTGGGCTGCCTTGGCCGTGGCATGGCATGCTGCTGGCCTTGGCCTTGGCTTGGCATGCTGCTGGCTTTGGCTGGGCTGCCTTGGCCGTGGCATGGCATGCTGCTAGCCTTGGCCTTGGCATGGCATGCTGCTGGCTTTGGCTGGCCTGCCTTGGCCGTGGCATGGCATGCTGCTGGCCTTGGCATGGCATGCTGCTGGCTTTGGCTGGGCTGCCTTCGCCGTGGCATGCCATGCTGCTGGCCTTGGCCTTGGGGCTGGGCTGCCTTGGCTGCGGTTCTTATCACTAGACGTGCGTTGCGTGCGAAGGCGTGCAAAGGCGTGCGCGACCATGCGCGCAACACGCGCACCGTGGTCAAAAGACCACGCGCGCGGTATTCGCACAGGCCACGCTGCCCACGCCGCGGGCATGCCAGGCCGCCCAGGCCGTGCGCATGCCATGCCGTGCTGCCCAGGCCGGCTGCATGCCAGGCCGCCCAGGCCGTGCGCATGCCATGCCGTGCTGCCCACGCCGCGGGCATGCCAGGCCGGCTGCATGCCAGGCCGCCCAGGCCGTGCGCATGCCATGCCGTGCTGCCCACGCCGCGGGCATGCCAGGCCGGCTGCATGCCAGGCCGCCCAGGCCGTGCGCATGCCATGCCGTGCTGCCCATGCCGCGCGCATGCCAGGCCGCCCACGCCCGCGCGCATGCCACGCCATGCTGCCCAAGGCCGCGCCCAGGCCGCGCAAGGCCGCGCCCAGGCCGCCCAAGGCCGCGCCCAGGCCGCGCAAGGCCGCGCCCAGGCCGCCCAAGGCCGCGCCCAGGCCGCGCAAGGCGGCGCCCAGGCCGCCCAAGGCCGCGCCCAGGCCGCGCAAGGCCGCCCAAGGCCGCGGTCCAGGCCGCCCAAGGCCGCGGCCGAGCCGCCCCAGGCCGCAGCCCAGGCCGCGGTCGAGCCGCAGTGCATGTAACCCAAGGCCGCAGCCCAGGCCGCGCCCAACATGGGGCGTACCTGCCACTGCCTTGCCCTGGGCAAGGGAGGTGCCCCCCCCTTATAATAGCCTGTTAAGCCCTTTTCAATCTGGCAGGAGGAAACATCAAGCATGTTCGAGGAGTCATAATGGGGTTTTTTTAAAAAGTAATGGTTTTTTGCCAAAACTTTCAACATGAAAGTTGTAGGAAATAATTTAATACACCATAAAAAAAATTAAAAAAAATATTTTTTTACAGAAAATATTTTATTTTAATTTATTTCGATATTAATACTTAAAAAATAATAAAAATTAATAAAAATAGTCAAAAAATTATGGAAAAATTCCCATAATTAAAGGATGATTCACTAGTAATTATAGAAATTATTAAATTATTTTTTTCATTTTTTTTATTTTATTTTGATTTTTTTATGCCAAATAAGGGCTTTAAAAATTCGAAAAGCTCCAGAAAAATTGCAAAAAAATAGGGAATGACATTTAAAATTGATTGTAGTGCATTTTTAATTGTGTTGCACGGTTTGGGTAAGATTATAAAAGAATCATGTTCAAAAAGATCGATCGAGGCGGTGGCACGCCATGGCCTTGGCCTTGGCCTTGGCCTTTGCCCGCGGCCTTGGCCTTTGCCTTGGCCTTGGCCATGCCTTGCACAGGGACTTGGCCTTGCCCACTGCCTTGGCCTTGGCTTTGGCCTTGGCCTTGGCATGGCATGGCATGCTCGCCGAGGCCGTGGCATGCCTTGCTGCTAGCCAAGGCCGTGGCGTGGCATGCTCGCCCAGCCCGTGGCATGCCGTGCTCGCCCAGCCCGTGGCACGCCATGTTGGCCCAAGGCATTGGCATGGCATGCCGGCCAAGGCATGCTGGCCAACGCTGCACAAGGCGGTGCCATGGCATGGCATGCTGACCAAGACCGTGCCATGGCATGCTGGGCGAGGCAGTCGCAAGGCATGCGGGCCGAGGCCGCGGCACGGCCCGCTGGGCAACGCGGTGGCATGGCATGCTGGGCAACGCCGTGGCAAGGCATGCGGGCCGAGGCCTTGGCATGGCATGCTGGCCGAGGCCGTGGCATGGCATGCGGGCCGAGGCCGTGGCATGGCATGGCATGCGGGCCGAGGCCGTGGCATGGCATGCGGGCCGAGGCCGTGGCGTGGCATGGCATGGCATGTTGGGCAACGCCGTGGCAAGACATGCGGGCCGAGGCCGTGGCATGGCATGTTGGGCAACGCCCTGGCAAGCCATGCGGGCCGAGGCCGTGGCGTGGCATGTTTGCCAAGGCTAAGGCATGGCACGCCGGGCAACGCGGTGCATTGGCATGCTGGGCAGCGCGGTGGCAAGGCATGGGGGCCGAGGCCGTGGCATGGCATGTTGGGCAACGCCGTGGCAAGACATGCGGGCCGAGGCCGTGGCATGGCATGCGGGCCGAGGCCGTGGCACGACATGTTGGCCAAGGCTAAGGCATGGCACGCCGGGCAACGCGGTGGCATGGCATGCTGGGCAACGCGGTGGCAAGGCATGCGGGCCGAGGCCGTGGCATGGCATGTTGGGCAACGCCGTAGAAGGGCATGCGGGCCGAGGCCGTGGCATGGCATGCGGGCCGAGGCCGTGGCATGGCATGTTGGGCGACGCCGTAGCAAGGCATGCGGGCCGAGGCCGTGGCATGTCATGCGGGCCGAGGCCGTGGCATGGCATGCGGGCCGAGGCCGTGGCATGGCATGTTGGCCGAGGCCGTGGCAAGGCATGCGGGCCGAGGCCGTGGCATGGCATGTTTGGCAACGCCGTGGCAAGACATGCGGGCCGTGGCATGGCATGGCATGCGGGCCGAGGCCGTGGCACGACATGTTGGCCAAGGCTAAGGCATGGCACGCCGGGCAACGCGGTGGCATGGCACGCCGGGCAACGCGGTGGCAAGGCATGCGGGCCGGGGCCGTGGCATGGCATGTTGGGCGACGCCGTAGCAAGGCATGCGGTCCGAGGCCGTGGCATGTCATGCGGGCCGAGGCCATGGCATGGCATGCGGGCCGAGGCCGTGGCATGGCATGTTGGGCGACGCCGTAGCAAGGCATGCGGGCCGAGGCCGTGGCATGTCATGCGAGCCGAGGCCGTGGCATGGCATGCGGGCCGAGGCCGTGGCATGGCAAGTTGGGGGACGTCGTGGCAAGGCATGCGGGCCGAGGCCGTGGCATGTCACGCGGGCCGAGGCCGTGGCATGGCATGCGGGCAGAGGCCGTGGCATGGCATGTTGGGCGACGCCGTCGCAAGGCATGCGGGCCGAGGCCGTGGCATGGCATGCGGGCCGAGGCCGTGGCATGGCATGTTGGGCGACGCCGTAGCAAGGCATGCGGGCCGAGGCCGTGGCATGTCATGGCATGTTGGGCGACGCCGTAGCAAGGCATGCGGGCCGAGGCCGTGGCATGGCATGTTTGGCAACGCCGTGGCAAGACATGAGGGCCGTGGCATGGCATGGCATGCGGGCCGAGGCCGTGGCACGACATGTTGGCCAAGGCTAAGGCATGGCACGCCGGGCAACGCGGTGGCATGGCATGCGGGCCGGGGCCGTGGCATGGCATGTTGGCCAACGTCGTAGCAAGGCATGCGGGCCGAGGCCGAGGCCGTGGCACGGCATGCGGGCCGAGGCTGTGGCATGGCATGTTGGGCGACGCCGTAGCAAGGCATGCGGTCCGAGGCCGTGGCATGTCATGCGGGCCGAGGCCGTGGCATGGCATGCGGGCCGAGGCCGTGGCATGGCATGTTGGGCGACGCCGTAGCAAGGCATGCGGGCCGAGGCCGTGCCGTGGCATGCGGGCCGAGGCCGTGGCATGGCATGCGGGCCGAGGCCGTGGCATGGCATGTTGGGCGACGCCGTAGCAAGGCATGCGGTCCGAGGCCGTGGCCTGTCATGCGGGCCGAGGCCGTGGCATGGCATGCGGGCCGAGGCCGTGGCATGGCATGCGGGCCGAGGCCGTGGCATGGCATGTTGGGCGACGCCGTAGCATGGCATGCGGGCCGAGGCCGTGGCATGTCATGCGCGCCGAGGCCGTGGCATGGCATGCGGGCCGAGGCCGTGGCATGGCAAGTTGGGCGACGTCGTGGTAAGGCATGCGGGCCGAGGCCGTGGCATGGCATGCGGGCCGAGGCCGTGGCAAGGCATGTTGGGCGACGCCGTCGCAAGGCATGCGGGCCGAGGCCGTGGCATGTCATGCGGGCCGAGGCCGTGGCATGGCATGCGGGCCGAGGCCGTGGCATGGCATGTTGGGCGACGCCGTAGCAAGGCATGCGGGCCGAGGCCGTGCCGTGGCATGCGGGCCGAGGCCGTGGCATGGCATGTTGGGCGACGCCGTAGCAAGGCATGCGGTCCGAGGCCGTGGCATGTCATGCGGGCCGAGGCCGTGGCATGGCATGCGGGCCGAGGCCGTGGCATGGCATGTTGGGCGACGCCGTAGCAAGGCATGCGGTCCGAGGCCGTGGCATGTCATGCGGGCCGAGGCCGTGGCATGGCATGCGGGCCGAGGCCGTGGCATGGCATGTTGGGCGACGCCGTAGCAAGGCATGCGGGCCGAGGCCGTGCCGTGGCATGCGGGCCGAGGCCGTGGCATGGCATGTTGGGCGACGCCGTAGCAAGGCATGCGGTCCGAGGCCGTGGCATGTCATGCGGGCCGAGGCCGTGGCATGGCATGCGGGCCGAGGCCGTGGCATGGCATGTTGGGCGACGCCGTGGCAAGGCATGCGGGCCGAGGCCGTGGCATGTCATGCGGGCCGAGGCCGTGGCATGGCATGCGGGCCGAGGCCGTGGCATGGCAAGTTGGGCGGCGTCGTGGCAAGGCATGCTGGCCGAGGCCGTGGCATGTCATGCGGGCCGAGGCCGTGGCATGGCATGCGGGCCGAGGCCGTGGCAAGGCATGTTGGGCGACGACGTAGCAAGGCATGCGGGCCGAGGCCGTGGCATGTCATGCGGGCCGAGGCCGTGGCACGTCATGCGGGCCGAGGCCGTGGCATGGCATGTTTGGCCACGCCGTGGCAAGACATGCGGGCCGTGGCATGGCATGGCATGCGGGCCGAGGCCGTGGCTCGACATGTTGGCCAAGGCTAAGGCATGGCACGCCGGGCAACGCGGTGGCATGGCATGCTGGGCAACGCGGTGGCAAGGCATGCGGGCCGAGGCCGTGGCATGGCATGTTGGGCAACGCCGCAGCAAGGCATGCGGGCCGAGGCCGTGGCATGGCATGCGGGCCGAGGCCGTGGCATGGCATGCGGGCCGAGGCCGTGGCATGGCATGCGGGCCGAGGCCGTGGCATGGCATGTTGGGCGACGCCGTAGCAAGGCATGCGGTCCGAGGCCGTGGCATGTCATGCGGGCCGAGGCCGTGGCATGGCATGCGGGCCGAGGCCGTGGCATGGCATGTTGGGCGACGCCGTAGCAAGGCATGCGGGCCGAGGCCGTGGCATGTCATGCGGGCCGAGGCCGTGGCATGGCATGCGGGCCGAGGCCGTGGCATGGCAAGTTGGGCGGCGTCGTGGCAAGGCATGCGGGCCGAGGCCGTGGCATGTCATGCGGGCCGAGGCCGTGGCACGGCATGCGGGCCGAGGCCGTGGCACGTCATGCGGGCCGAGGCCGTGGCATGGCATGTTTGGCAACGCCGTGGCAAGACATGCGGGCTGTGGCATGGCATGGCATGCGGGCCGAGGCCGTGGCTCGACATGTTGGCCAAGGCTAAGGCATGGCACGCCGGGCAACGCGGTGGCATGGCATGCTGGGCAACGCGGTGGCAAGGCATGCGGGCCGAGGCCGTGGCATGGCATGTTGGGCAACGCCGCAGCAAGGCATGCGGGCCGAGGCCGTGGCATGGCATGCGGGCCGAGGCCGTGGCATGGCATGCGGGCCGTGGCCGTGGCATGGCATGTTGGGCGACGCCGTCGCAAGGCATGCGGGCCGAGGCCGTGGCATGGCATGTTTGGCAACGCCGTGGCAAGACATGCGGGCCGTGGCATGGCATGGCATGCGGGCCGAGGCCGTGGCACGGCATGCGGGCCGAGGCCGTGGCATGGCATGTTGGGCGACGCCGTAGCAAGGCATGCGGGCTGAGGCCGTGGCCGTGGCATGGCATGCGGGCCGTGGCCGTGGCATGGCATGGCATGCGGGCCGAGGCCGTGGCATGGCATGTTGGGCAACGCCGTGGCAAGGCATGCGGGCCGAGGCCGTGGCATGGCATGATGGCCGAGGCCGTGGCATGTCATGCGGGCCGAGGCCGTGGCATGGCATGTTGGGCGACGCCGTAGCAAGGCATGCGGTCCGAGGCCGTGGCATGTTATGCGGGCCGAGGCCGTGGCATGGCTTGTTGGGCGACGCCGTAGCAAGGCATGCGGGCCGAGGCCGTGGCATGTCATGCTGGCCAAGGCCAAGGCATGACATGGCATGGCATGCGGGCCGAGGCCGTGGCATGGCATGTTGGGCAACGCCGTGGCAAGGCATGCGGGCCGAGGCCGTGGCATGGCATGATGGCCGAGGCCGTGGCATGCCATGCTGGCCAAGGCTAAGGCATGGCATGCCGGGCAACGCGGTGGCATGGCATGCTGGGCAACGCCGTGGCAAGGCATGCGGGCCGAGGCCGTGGCATGGCATGTTGGGCAACGCCTTGGCAAGACATGCGGGCCGAGGCCGTGGCATGGCATGGCATGTTGGGCAACGCCTTGGCAAGGCATGCGGGCCGAGGCCGTGGCATGGCATGCTAGCCGAGGCCGTGGCATGGCATGTTGGGCGACGCCGTGGCAAGGCATGCGGGCCAAGGCCGTGGCATGGCATGCGGGCCGAGGCCGTGGCACTGCATGTTGGGCGACGCCGTAGCAAGGCATGCGGGCCGAGGCCGAGGCCGTGGCATGGCATGTTGACCGAGGCCAAGGCATGGCATGCCGGGCAACGCGGTGGCATGGCATGCGCGGCCGAGGCCGTGGCAAGGCATGCGGGCCGAGGCCGTGGCATGGCATGTTGGGCGACGGCGTGGCAAGGCATGCGGGCCGAGGCCGTGGCATGGCATGCGGGCCGAGGCCGTGGCACTGCATGTTGGGCGACGCCGTAGCAAGGCATGCGGGCCGAGGCCGAGGCTGTGGCATGGCATGTTGACCGAGGCCAAGGCATGGCATGCCGGGCAACGCGGTGGCATGGCATGCGCGGCCGAGGCCGTGGCAAGGCATGCGGGCCGAGGCCGTGGCAT
>NW_028129277.1:16592500-16602500 GCF_055761805.1 Camellia sinensis | reverse complement strand
TGCTGGCCAAGGCCGGGCATGCCATGCTGCTGGACAAGGCCGTGGCAAGGCATGCTGATGGCCGAGGCCGTGGCAAGGCATACTGATGGCCGAGGCCGTGGCAAGGCATGCTGATGGCCGAGGCCGTGGCAAGGCATGCTGATGGCCGAGGCCGTGGCAAGGCATGCTGCTGGCCAAGGCGTTGGCATGGCATGCTGCTGCTGACCAAGGCTTGGGCTTGCCATGCTGCCGGCCAAGGCCGCGGCATGGCATGCTGCCGGCCAAGGCCGCGGCATGCCATGTTGCTGGCCAAGGCCGTGGCATGGCATGCTGCTGGCCAAGGCCGTGGCATGACATGCTGGCCAAGGCCGGGGCATGGCAAGCTGCTGGCCAAGGTCGTGGCATGGCACGCTGCTGGCCAAGGCCGGGGCATAGCACGCTGCTGGCCATGGCCGTGGCTTGGCAAGGTTGCCAAGGCCGGGGCATGGCGTGCTGCTGGCCAAGGCTTTGGCATGCCATGTTGCTGGCCAAGGCTGTGGCATGGCATGCTGCTGGCCAAGGCTGTGGCATGGCATGCTGCTGGCCAAGGCCGTGGCATGACATGCTGGCCAAGGCCGGGGCATGGCATGCTGCTGGCCAAGGTCGTGGCATGGCATGCTGCTGGCCAAGGCCGTGGCATGACATGCTTGCCAAGGCCAGGGCATGGCATGGTGCTGGCCAAGGCTTTGGCATGCCATGTTGCTGGCCAAGGCTGTGGCATGGCATGCTGCCCTAGGCCAACGTGCCACCGCCACCGCCGCGGGCCGCCACTCGACGCATCCCGTGCTTGGCTATGTAGTTTCGATGCCACAAGCCAATGCCACAAGCCAAGCGATGGCATGTGCCAAGCGCCCGCCTAGGCATAGGCGTGGCCTGTGGCCTGGCCATGCTGGCCAGCCTTAAGGGAGGTGCCCCCCCCTTATAATAGCCTGTTAAGCCCTTTTCAATCTGGCAGGAGGAAACATCAAGCATGTTCGAGGAGTCATAATGGGGTTTTTTTAAAAAGTAATGGTTTTTTGCCAAAACTTTCAACATGAAAGTTGTATGAAATAATTTAATACACCATAAAAAAAATTATAAAAAAATATTTGGCCACCGGAATATTTTATTTTAATTTATTTCAATTTTAATACTTAAAAAATAATAAAAATTACTAAAAATACTCAAAAAATTCTAGAAAAATTCCAACAATTATAAGATGAGGCACTAGTAATTATAGTAATTTTTTTAATTATTTTTTTATTTTTAATTTATTTTATTATAATTTTTATGAGTAAATAAATAATTAAAAAGCCCGACGAACGTGCAAAAACTCTTAGAGAAACCCAGCAAGCATCGGATAGCTCGAATGCAAATAACAAACGCAACAGGCAACTTCCGAGGGACATACTTTTCCCAACAAGCTTCCACTGGGGAAAGCACTAGCAACGTGTTCGCAAGTCGAAGGCAACCAAACCGGCTATTACCCGAGGGACAAGCATTTCGCAGGGCAACATATACGTAAGTCAAAGCCAAACCAAATGGCAATTACACGAGGGACAGGATTGCTTGCCAAGGGCGTGGCATGCGATGTTCTAGCCCAAGGCCAAGGCACGCCACGCTGCGGGACAAGGCCGTGGCAAGACATGCGGCTGGCCTTGGCCTTGGCATGGCATGCCGCCGGCTTTGGCTGGGCTGCGTTGGCCTTGCCATGGAATGTTGCTGGCTTCGGATGGGCTGCCTCGGCCTTGGCCTTGGCCGTGGCATGGCATGGCATGCTGCTGGCCTTGGCCTTGGCCTTGGCATGGCATGCTGCTGGCTTTGGCTGGGCTGCCTTGGCCGTGGCATGGCATGCTGCTGGCTTTGGCTGGGCTGCCTTGGCCGTGGCATGGCATGCTGCTGGCCTAGGCCTTGGCATGGCATGCTGCTGGCTTTGGCTGGGCTGCCTTGGCCGTGGCATGGCATGCTGCTGGCCTAGGCCTTGGCATGGCATGCTGCTGGCTTTGGCTGGCAGCCTTGGCCGTGGCATGGCATGCTGCTGGCCTTGGCCTTGGCATGGCATGCTGCTGGCTTTGGCTGGCCTGCCTTGGCCGTGGCATGGCATGCTGCTGGCCTTGGCCTTGGCATGGCATGCTGCTGGCTTTGGCTGGCCTGCCTTGGCCGTGGCATGGCATGCTGCTGGCCTAGGCCTTGGCAGGGCATGCTGCTGGCTTTGGCTGGCCTGCCTTGGCCGTGGCATGGCATGCTGCTGGCCTAGGCATGGCATGGCATGCTGCTGGCTTTGGCTGGGCTGCCTTGGCCGTGGCATGGCATGCTGCTGGCCTTGGCCTTGATATGGCATGCTGCTGGCTTTGGCTGGGCTGCCTTGGCCGTGGCATGGCATGCTGCTGGCCTAGGCCTTGGCATGGCATGCTGCTGGCTTTGGCTGGGCTGCCTTGGCCTTGGCATGGCATGCTGCTGGCTTTGGCTGGCCTGCCTTGGCCGTGGCATGGCATGCTGCTGGCCTAGGCCATGGCATGGCATGCTGCTGGCTTTGGCTGGGCTGCCTTGGCCGTGGCATGGCATGCTGCTGCCCTTGGCCTTGATATGGCATGCTGCTGGCTTTGGCTGGGCTGCCTTGGCCGTGGCATTGCATGCTGCTGGCCTAGGCCTTGGCATGGCATGCTGCTGGCTTTGGCTGGCCTGCGTTGGCCGTGGCATGGCATGCTGCTGGCCTAGGCCTTCGCATGGCATGCTGCTGGCCTAGGCCTTCGCATGGCATGCTGCTGGCTTTGGCTGGGCTGCCTTGGCCGTGGCATGGCATGCTGCTGGCCTTGGCCTTGGCATGGCATGCTGCTGGCTTTGGCTGGGCTGCCTTGGCCGTGGCATGGCATGCTGGTGGCCTAGGCCTTGGCATGGCATGCTGCTGGCTTTGGCTGGCCTGCCTTGGCCGTGGCATGGCATGCTGCTGGCCTAAGCCTTGGCATGGCATGCTGCTGGCTTTGGTTGGGCTGCCTTGGCCGTGGCATGGCATGCTGCTGGCCTTGGCCTTGGCATGGCATGCTGCTCGCTTTGGCTGGCCTGCCTTGGCCGTGGCATGGCATGCTGCTGGCCTAGGCCTTGGCATGGCATGCTGCTGGCTTTGGCTGGGCTGCCTTGGCCGTGGCATGGCATGCTGCTGGCCTTGGCCTTGGCATGCCATGCTGTTGGCTTTGGCTGGCCTGCCTTGGCCGTGGCATGGCATGCTGCTGGCCTAGGCCTTGGCATGGCATGCTGCTGGCTTTGGCTGGGCTGCCTTGGCCGTGGCATGGCATGCTGCTGGCCTTGGCCTTGGCATGGCATGCTGCTGGCTTTGGCTGGGCTGCCTTGGCCGTGGCATGGCATGCTGCTGGCCTTGGCCTTGGCATGGCATGCTGCTGGCTTTGGCTGGGCTGCCTTGGCCGTGGCATGGCATGCTGCTGGCCTAGGCCTTGGCATGGCATGCTGCTGGCTTTGGCTGGGCTGCCTTGGCCGTGGCATGGCATGCTGCTGGCCTAGGCCTTGGCATGGTATGCTGCTGGCCTAGGCCTTGGCATGGCATGCTGCTGGCTTTGGCTGGGCTGCCTTCGCCGTGGCATGCCATGCTGCTGGCCTTGGCCTTGGGGCTGGGCTGCCTTGGCTGCGGTTCTTATCACTAGACGTGCGTTGCGTGCGAAGGCGTGCAAAGGCGTGCGCGACCATGCGCGCAACACGCGCACCGTGGTCAAAAGACCACGCGCGCGGTATTCGCACAGGCCACGCTGCCCACGCCGCGGGCATGCCAGGCCGCCCAGGCCGTGCGCATGCCATGCCGTGCTGCCCAGGCCGGCTGCATGCCAGGCCGCCCAGGCCGTGCGCATGCCATGCCGTGCTGCCCACGCCGCGGGCATGCCAGGCCGGCTGCATGCCAGGCCGCCCAGGCCGTGCGCATGCCATGCCGTGCTGCCCACGCCGCGGGCATGCCAGGCCGGCTGCATGCCAGGCCGCCCAGGCCGTGCGCATGCCATGCCGTGCTGCCCATGCCGCGCGCATGCCAGGCCGCCCACGCCCGCGCGCATGCCACGCCATGCTGCCCAAGGCCGCGCCCAGGCCGCCCAAGGCCGCGCCCAGGCCGCCCAAGGCCGCGCCCAGGCCGCGCAAGGCCGCGCCCAGGCCGCCCAAGGCCGCGCCCAGGCCGCGCAAGGCCGCCCAAGGCCGCGGTCCAGGCCGCCCAAGGCCGCGGCCGAGCCGCCCCAGGCCGCAGCCCAGGCCGCGGTCGAGCCGCAGTGCATGTAACCCAAGGCCGCAGCCCAGGCCGCGCCCAACATGGGGCGTACCTGCCACTGCCTTGCCCTGGGCAAGGGAGGTGCCCCCCCCTTATAATAGCCTGTTAAGCCCTTTTCAATCTGGCAGGAGGAAACATCAAGCATGTTCGAGGAGTCATAATGGGGTTTTTTTAAAAAGTAATGGTTTTTTGCCAAAACTTTCAACATGAAAGTTGTAGGAAATAATTTAATACACCATAAAAAAAATTAAAAAAAATATTTTTTTACAGAAAATATTTTATTTTAATTTATTTCGATATTAATACTTAAAAAATAATAAAAATTAATAAAAATAGTCAAAAAATTATGGAAAAATTCCCATAATTAAAGGATGATTCACTAGTAATTATAGAAATTATTAAATTATTTTTTTCATTTTTTTTATTTTATTTTGATTTTTTTATGCCAAATAAGGGCTTTAAAAATTCGAAAAGCTCCAGAAAAATTGCAAAAAAATAGGGAATGACATTTAAAATTGATTGTAGTGCATTTTTAATTGTGTTGCACGGTTTGGGTAAGATTATAAAAGAATCATGTTCAAAAAGATCGATCGAGGCGGTGGCACGCCATGGCCTTGGCCTTGGCCTTGGCCTTTGCCCGCGGCCTTGGCCTTTGCCTTGGCCTTGGCCATGGCCATGCCTTGCACAGGGACTTGGCCTTGCCCACTGCCTTGGCCTTGGCTTTGGCCTTGGCCTTGGCATGGCATGGCATGCTCGCCGAGGCCGTGGCATGCCTTGCTGCTAGCCAAGGCCGTGGCGTGGCATGCTCGCCCAGCCCGTGGCATGCCGTGCTCGCCCAGCCCGTGGCACGCCATGTTGGCCCAAGGCATTGGCATGGCATGCCGGCCAAGGCATGCTGGCCAACGCTGCACAAGGCGGTGCCATGGCATGGCATGCTGACCAAGACCGTGCCATGGCATGCTGGGCGAGGCCGGGGCATGGCATGCTGGCCGAGGCCGTGGCTTGCCATGCCGCCACGGCCGTGGCATGCCGGGCAACGGACCGGCATGGCCCAGCCCGTGGCACGCCATGTTGGCCCAAGGCATTGGCATGGCATGCCGGCCAAGGCATGCTGGCCAACGCTGCGGCACGGCGTGCTGGACAAGGCGGTGCCATGGCATGGCATGCTGACCAAGACAGTGCCATGGCATGCTGGCCGAGGCCGTGGCATGGCATGCTGGCCGAGGCCGTGGCTTGCCATGCCGCCACGGCCGTGGCATGCTGGGCAACGGACCGGCATGGCATGCTGGCCGTGGCGGTGGCACGACATGCTGGCCAAGGCAGTGGCATGGCATGTAGGCCAAGGCTAAGGCATGGCACGCTGTGGCATGGCACGCTGGCCAAGGCAGTCGCAAGGCATGCGGGCCGAGGCCGCGGCACGGCCCGCTGGGCAACGCGGTGGCATGGCATGCTGGGCAACGCCGTGGCAAGGCATGCGGGCCGAGGCCTTGGCATGGCATGCTGGCCGAGGCCGTGGCATGGCATGCGGGCCGAGGCCGTGGCATGGCATGGCATGCGGGCCGAGGCCGTGGCATGGCATGCGGGCCGAGGCCGTGGCGTGGCATGGCATGGCATGTTGGGCAACGCCGTGGCAAGACATGCGGGCCGAGGCCGTGGCATGGCATGTTGGGCAACGCCCTGGCAAGCCATGCGGGCCGAGGCCGTGGCGTGGCATGTTCGCCAAGGCTAAGGCATGGCACGCCGGGCAACGCGGTGCATTGGCATGCTGGGCAGCGCGGTGGCAAGGCATGGGGGCCGAGGCCGTGGCATGGCATGTTGGGCAACGCCGTGGCAAGACATGCGGGCCGAGGCCGTGGCATGGCATGCGGGCCGAGGCCGTGGCACGACATGTTGGCCAAGGCTAAGGCATGGCACGCCGGGCAACGCGGTGGCATGGCATGCTGGGCAACGCGGTGGCAAGGCATGCGGGCCGAGGCCGTGGCATGGCATGTTGGGCAACGCCGTAGAAGGGCATGCGGGCCGAGGCCGTGGCATGGCATGCGGGCCGAGGCCGTGGCATGGCATGTTGGGCGACGCCGTAGCAAGGCATGCGGGCCGAGGCCGTGGCATGTCATGCGGGCCGAGGCCGTGGCATGGCATGCGGGCCGAGGCCGTGGCATGGCATGTTGGCCGAGGCCGTGGCAAGGCATGCGGGCCGAGGCCGTGGCATGGCATGTTTGGCAACGCCGTGGCAAGACATGCGGGCCGTGGCATGGCATGGCATGCGGGCCGAGGCCGTGGCACGACATGTTGGCCAAGGCTAAGGCATGGCACGCCGGGCAACGCGGTGGCATGGCACGTCGGGCAACGCGGTGGCAAGGCATGCGGGCCGGGGCCGTGGCATGGCATGTTGGGCGACGCCGTAGCAAGGCATGCGGTCCGAGGCCGTGGCATGTCATGCGGGCCGAGGCCATGGCATGGCATGCGGGCCGAGGCCGTGGCATGGCATGTTGGGCGACGCCGTAGCAAGGCATGCGGGCCGAGGCCGTGGCATGTCATGCGAGCCGAGGCCGTGGCATGGCATGCGGGCCGAGGCCGTGGCATGGCAAGTTGGGCGACGTCGTGGCAAGGCATGCGGGCCGAGGCCGTGGCATGTCACGCGGGCCGAGGCCGTGGCATGGCATGCGGGCAGAGGCCGTGGCATGGCATGTTGGGCGACGCCGTCGCAAGGCATGCGGGCCGAGGCCGTGGCATGGCATGCGGGCCGAGGCCGTGGCATGGCATGTTGGGCGACGCCGTAGCAAGGCATGCGGGCCGAGGCCGTGGCATGTCATGGCATGTTGGGCGACGCCGTAGCAAGGCATGCGGGCCGAGGCCGTGGCATGGCATGTTTGGCAACGCCGTGGCAAGACATGAGGGCCGTGGCATGGCATGGCATGCGGGCCGAGGCCGTGGCACGACATGTTGGCCAAGGCTAAGGCATGGCACGCCGGGCAACGCGGTGGCATGGCATGCGGGCCGGGGCCGTGGCATGGCATGTTGGCCAACGTCGTAGCAAGGCATGCGGGCCGAGGCCGAGGCCGTGGCACGGCATGCGGGCCGAGGCTGTGGCATGGCATGTTGGGCGACGCCGTAGCAAGGCATGCGGTCCGAGGCCGTGGCATGTCATGCGGGCCGAGGCCGTGGCATGGCATGCGGGCCGAGGCCGTGGCATGGCATGTTGGGCGACGCCGTAGCAAGGCATGCGGGCCGAGGCCGTGCCGTGGCATGCGGGCCGAGGCCGTGGCATGGCATGCGGGCCGAGGCCGTGGCATGGCATGTTGGGCGACGCCGTAGCAAGGCATGCGGTCCGAGGCCGTGGCCTGTCATGCGGGCCGAGGCCGTGGCATGGCATGCGGGCCGAGGCCGTGGCATGGCATGCGGGCCGAGGCCGTGGCATGGCATGTTGGGCGACGCCGTAGCATGGCATGCGGGCCGAGGCCGTGGCATGTCATGCGCGCCGAGGCCGTGGCATGGCATGCGGGCCGAGGCCGTGGCATGGCAAGTTGGGCGACGTCGTGGCAAGGCATGCGGGCCGAGGCCGTGGCATGGCATGCGGGCCGAGGCCGTGGCAAGGCATGTTGGGCGACGCCGTCGCAAGGCATGCGGGCCGAGGCCGTGGCATGTCATGCGGGCCGAGGCCGTGGCATGGCATGCGGGCCGAGGCCGTGGCATGGCATGTTGGGCGACGCCGTAGCAAGGCATGCGGGCCGAGGCCGTGCCGTGGCATGCGGGCCGAGGCCGTGGCATGGCATGTTGGGCGACGCCGTAGCAAGGCATGCGGTCCGAGGCCGTGGCATGTCATGCGGGCCGAGGCCGTGGCATGGCATGCGGGCCGAGGCCGTGGCATGGCATGTTGGGCGACGCCGTAGCAAGGCATGCGGTCCGAGGCCGTGGCATGTCATGCGGGCCGAGGCCGTGGCATGGCATGCGGGCCGAGGCCGTGGCATGGCATGTTGGGCGACGCCGTAGCAAGGCATGCGGGCCGAGGCCGTGCCGTGGCATGCGGGCCGAGGCCGTGGCATGGCATGTTGGGCGACGCCGTAGCAAGGCATGCGGTCCGAGGCCGTGGCATGTCATGCGGGCCGAGGCCGTGGCATGGCATGCGGGCCGAGGCCGTGGCATGGCATGTTGGGCGACGCCGTAGCAAGGCATGCGGGCCGAGGCCGTGGCATGTCATGCGGGCCGAGGCCGTGGCATGGCATGCGGGCCGAGGCCGTGGCATGGCAAGTTGGGCGGCGTCGTGGCAAGGCATGCTGGCCGAGGCCGTGGCATGTCATGCGGGCCGAGGCCGTGGCATGGCATGCGGGCCGAGGCCGTGGCAAGGCATGTTGGGCGACGCCGTAGCAAGGCATGCGGGCCGAGGCCGTGGCATGTCATGCGGGCCGAGGCCGTGGCACGTCATGCGGGCCGAGGCCGTGGCATGGCATGTTTGGCCACGCCGTGGCAAGACATGCGGGCCGTGGCATGGCATGGCATGCGGGCCGAGGCCGTGGCTCGACATGTTGGCCAAGGCTAAGGCATGGCACGCCGGGCAACGCGGTGGCATGGCATGCTGGGCAACGCGGTGGCAAGGCATGCGGGCCGAGGCCGTGGCATGGCATGTTGGGCAACGCCGCAGCAAGGCATGCGGGCCGAGGCCATGGCATGGCATGCGGGCCGAGGCCGTGGCATGGCATGCGGGCCGAGGCCGTGGCATGGCATGTTGGGCGACGCCGTAGCAAGGCATGCGGTCCGAGGCCGTGGCATGTCATGCGGGCCGAGGCCGTGGCATGGCATGCGGGCCGAGGCCGTGGCATGGCATGTTGGGCGACGCCGTAGCAAGGCATGCGGGCCGAGGCCGTGGCATGTCATGCGGGCCGAGGCCGTGGCATGGCATGCGGGCCGAGGCCGTGGCATGGCAAGTTGGGCGGCGTCGTGGCAAGGCATGCGGGCCGAGGCCGTGGCATGTCATGCGGGCCGAGGCCGTGGCACGGCATGCGGGCCGAGGCCGTGGCACGTCCTGCGGGCCGAGGCCGTGGCATGGCATGTTTGGCAACGCCGTGGCAAGACATGCGGGCTGTGGCATGGCATGGCATGCGGGCCGAGGCCGTGGCTCGACATGTTGGCCAAGGCTAAGGCATGGCACGCCGGGCAACGCGGTGGCATGGCATGCTGGGCAACGCGGTGGCAAGGCATGCGGGCCGAGGCCGTGGCATGGCATGTTGGGCAACGCCGCAGCAAGGCATGCGGGCCGAGGCCGTGGCATGGCATGCGGGCCGAGGCCGTGGCATGGCATGCGGGCCGTGGCCGTGGCATGGCATGTTGGGCGACGCCGTCGCAAGGCATGCGGGCCGAGGCCGTGGCATGGCATGTTTGGCAACGCCGTGGCAAGACATGCGGGCCGTGGCATGGCATGGCATGCGGGCCGAGGCCGTGGCACGGCATGCGGGCCGAGGCCGTGGCATGGCATGTTGGGCGACGCCGTAGCAAGGCATGCGGGCTGAGGCCGTGGCCGTGGCATGGCATGCGGGCCGTGGCCGTGGCATGGCATGGCATGCGGGCCGAGGCCGTGGCATGGCATGTTGGGCAACGCCGTGGCAAGGCATGCGGGCCGAGGCCGTGGCATGGCATGATGGCCGAGGCCGTGGCATGTCATGCGGGCCGAGGCCGTGGCATGGCATGTTGGGCGACGCCGTAGCAAGGCATGCGGTCCGAGGCCGTGGCATGTTATGCGGGCCGAGG
>NW_028129277.1:16567500-16582500 GCF_055761805.1 Camellia sinensis | reverse complement strand
CACTAGGGAAGCGCAAGCAACCCGAAGGCGAGTCGAAGACAACCCGAGGGACATGGAGGAATGCACCAGTGGAGTTCGCTGCACAGGCAGGGATCCGTCCAACTCGCACAAACCGAACACAACTCACGCGCCACGACGTACACTGTGCACCAGCCCCCCAAAACGAATCACCCCCCGAAGGACTAAGAAGCCCGACGAACGCGCGAAAACATTTAGAGAGGCCGAGCAAGCACCGGTTAGCGCGAATGCAAATAACAAACGCAACAGGCAAATTTCGAGGGACATACTTTTCGCAACAAGCTTCCACTAGGAAAGCATAGGCAACTCGTTCGAACGTCAAAGCCAACCAAATGGCAATTACCCGAGGGACACGCTTTTCGCAAGGCACCTTCCACTAGGGAAGCGCAAGCAACCCGAAGGCGAGTCGAAGACAACCCGAGGGACATGGAGGAATGCACCAGTGGAGTTCGCTGCACAGGCAGGGATCCGTCCAACTCGCACAAACCGAACACAACTCACGCGCCACGACGTACACTGTGCACCAGCCCCCCAAAACGAATCACCCCCCGAAGGACCAAGAAGCCCGACGAACGCGCGAAAACATTTAGAGAGGCCGAGCAAGCACCGGTTAGCGCGAATGCAAATAACAAACGCAACAGGCAACTTTCGAGGGACATACTTCTCGCAACAAGCTTCCACAAGGAAAGCACAGGCAACTCGTTCGCACGCCAAAGCCAACCAAATGGCAATTTAACCGAGGGACATGCATTTCGCAAGGCAACTTGTACAATTACCCGAGGGACATGGCATGCTTGCCAAGGCCGTGGCTTGGCATGCTTGCCAAGGCCGTGGCATGACATGCTGCTGGCCAAGGCCGGGCATGCCATGCTGCTGGACAAGGCCGTGGCAAGGCATGCTGATGGCCGAGGCCGTGGCAAGGCATGCTGATGGCCGAGGCCGTGGCAAGGCATGCTGATGGCCGAGGCCGTGGCAAGGCATGCTGCTGGCCAAGGCGTTGGCATGGCATGCTGCTGCTGACCAAGGCTTGGGCTTGCCATGCTGCCGGCCAAGGCCGCGGCATGGCATGCTGCCGGCCAAGGCCGCGGCATGCCATGTTGCTGGCCAAGGCCGTGGCATGGCATGCTGCTGGCCAAGGCCGTGGCATGACATGCTGGCCAAGGCCGGGGCATGGCAAGCTGCTGGCCAAGGTCGTGGCATGGCACGCTGCTGGCCAAGGCCGGGGCATAGCACGCTGCTGGCCATGGCCGTGGCTTGGCAAGGTTGCCAAGGCCGGGGCATGGCGTGCTGCTGGCCAAGGCTTTGGCATGCCATGTTGCTGGCCAAGGCTGTGGCATGGCATGCTGCTGGCCAAGGCTGTGGCATGGCATGCTGCTGGCCAAGGCCGTGGCATGACATGCTGGCCAAGGCCGGGGCATGGCATGCTGCTGGCCAAGGTCGTGGCATGGCATGCTGCTGGCCAAGGCCGTGGCATGACATGCTTGCCAAGGCCAGGGCATGGCATGCTGCTGGCCAAGGCTTTGGCATGCCATGTTGCTGGCCAAGGCTGTGGCATGGCATGCTGCCCTAGGCCAACGTGCCACCGCCACCGCCACGGGCCGCCACTCGACGCATCCCGTGCTTGGCTATGTAGTTTCGATGCCACAAGCCAATGCCACAAGCCAAGCGATGGCATGTGCCAAGCGCCCGCCTAGGCATAGGCGTGGCCTGTGGCCTGGCCATGCTGGCCAGCCTTAAGGGAGGTGCCCCCCCCTTATAATAGCCTGTTAAGCCCTTTTCAATCTGGCAGGAGGAAACATCAAGCATGTTCGAGGAGTCATAATGGGGTTTTTTTAAAAAGTAATGGTTTTTTGCCAAAACTTTCAACATGAAAGTTGTATGAAATAATTTAATACACCATAAAAAAAATTATAAAAAAATATTTGGCCACCGGAATATTTTATTTTAATTTATTTCAATTTTAATACTTAAAAAATAATAAAAATTACTAAAAATACTCAAAAAATTCTAGAAAAATTCCAACAATTATAAGATGAGGCACTAGTAATTATAGTAATTTTTTTAATTATTTTTTTATTTTTAATTTATTTTATTATAATTTTTATGAGTAAATAAATAATTAAAAAGCCCGACGAACGTGCAAAAACTCTTAGAGAAACCCAGCAAGCATCGGATAGCTCGAATGCAAATAACAAACGCAACAGGCAACTTCCGAGGGACATACTTTTCCCAACAAGCTTCCACTGGGGAAAGCACTAGCAACGTGTTCGCAAGTCAAAGGCAACCAAACCGGCTATTACCCGAGGGACAAGCATTTCGCAGGGCAACATATACGTAAGTCAAAGCCAAACCAAATGGCAATTACACGAGGGACAGGATTGCTTGCCAAGGGCGTGGCATGCGATGTTCTAGCCCAAGGCCAAGGCACGCCACGCTGCGGGACAAGGCCGTGGCAAGACATGCGGCTGGCCTTGGCCTTGGCATGGCATGCCGCCGGCTTTGGCTGGGCTGCGTTGGCCTTGCCATGGAATGTTGCTGGCTTCGGATGGGCTGCCTCGGCCTTGGCCTTGGCCGTGGCATGGCATGGCATGCTGCTGGCCTTGGCCTTGGCCTTGGCATGGCATGCTGCTGGCTTTGGCTGGGCTGCCTTGGCCGTGGCATGGCATGCTGCTGGCTTTGGCTGGGCTGCCTTGGCCGTGGCATGGCATGCTGCTGGCCTAGGCCTTGGCATGGCATGCTGCTGGCTTTGGCTGGGCTGCCTTGGCCGTGGCATGGCATGCTGCTGGCCTAGGCCTTGGCATGGCTTGCTGCTGGCATTGGCTGGCAGCCTTGGCCGTGGCATGGCATGCTGCTGGCCTTGGCCTTGGCATGGCATGCTGCTGGCTTTGGCTGGCCTGCCTTGGCCGTGGCATGGCATGCTGCTGGCCTTGGCCTTGGCATGGCATGCTGCTGGCTTTGGCTGGCCTGCCTTGGCCGTGGCATGGCATGCTGCTGGCCTAGGCCTTGGCATGGCATGCTGCTGGCTTTGGCTGGCCTGCCTTGGCCGTGGCATGGCATGCTGCTGGCCTAGGCATGGCATGGCATGCTGCTGGCTTTGGCTGGGCTGCCTTGGCCGTGGCATGGCATGCTGCTGGCCTTGGCCTTGATATGGCATGCTGCTGGCTTTGGCTGGGCTGCCTTGGCCGTGGCATGGCATGCTGCTGGCCTAGGCCTTGGCATGGCATGCTGCTGGCTTTGGCTGGGCTGCCTTGGCCTTGGCATGGCATGCTGCTGGCTTTGGCTGGCCTGCCTTGGCCGTGGCATGGCATGCTGCTGGCCTAGGCCATGGCATGGCATGCTGCTGGCTTTGGCTGGGCTGCCTTGGCCGTGGCATGGCATGCTGCTGCCCTTGGCCTTGATATGGCATGCTGCTGGCTTTGGCTGGGCTGCCTTGGCCGTGGCATGGCATGCTGCTGGCCTAGGCCTTGGCATGGCATGCTGCTGGCTTTGGCTGGCCTGCGTTGGCCGTGGCATGGCATGCTGCTGGCCTAGGCCTTCGCATGGCATGCTGCTGGCCTAGGCCTTCGCATGGCATGCTGCTGGCTTTGGCTGGGCTGCCTTGGCCGTGGCATGGCATGCTGCTGGCCTTGGCCTTGGCATGGCATGCTGCTGGCTTTGGCTGGGCTGCCTTGGCCGTGGCATGGCATGCTGGTGGCCTAGGCCTTGGCATGGCATGCTGCTGGCTTTGGCTGGCCTGCCTTGGCCGTGGCATGGCATGCTGCTGGCCTAAGCCTTGGCATGGCATGCTGCTGGCTTTGGTTGGGCTGCCTTGGCCGTGGCATGGCATGCTGCTGGCCTTGGCCTTGGCATGGCATGCTGCTCGCTTTGGCTGGCCTGCCTTGGCCGTGGCATGGCATGCTGCTGGCCTAGGCCTTGGCATGGCATGCTGCTGGCTTTGGCTGGGCTGCCTTGGCCGTGGCATGGCATGCTGCTGGCCTTGGCCTTGGCATGCCATGCTGTTGGCTTTGGCTGGCCTGCCTTGGCCGTGGCATGGCATGCTGCTGGCCTAGGCCTTGGCATGGCATGCTGCTGGCTTTGGCTGGGCTGCCTTGGCCGTGGCATGGCATGCTGCTGGCCTTGGCCTTGGCATGGCATGCTGCTGGCTTTGGCTGGGCTGCCTTGGCCGTGGCATGGCATGCTGCTGGCCTTGGCCTTGGCATGGCATGCTGCTGGCTTTGGCTGGGCTGCCTTGGCCGTGGCATGGCATGCTGCTGGCCTAGGCCTTGGCATGGCATGCTGCTGGCTTTGGCTGGGCTGCCTTGGCCGTGGCATGGCATGCTGCTGGCCTAGGCCTTGGCATGGTATGCTGCTGGCCTAGGCCTTGGCATGGCATGCTGCTGGCTTTGGCTGGCAGCCTTGGCCGTGGCATGGCATGCTGCTGGCCTTGGCCTTGGCATGGCATGCTGCTGGCCTTGGCCTTGGCATGGCATGCTGCTGGCTTTGGCAGGCCTGCCTTGGCCGTGGCATGGCATGCTGCTGGCCTTGGCCTTGGCATGGCATGCTGCTGGCTTTGGCTGGCCTGCCTTGGCCGTGGCATGGCATGCTGCTGGCCTAGGCCTTGGCATGGCATGCTGCTGGCTTTGGCTGGCCTGCCTTGGCCGTGGCATGGCATGCTGCTGGCCTAGGCATGGCATGGCATGCTGCTGGCTTTGGCTGGGCTGCCTTGGCCGTGGCATGGCACGCTGCTGGCCTTGGCCTTGATATGGCATGCTGCTGGCTTTGGCTGGGCTGCCTTGGCCGTGGCATGGCATGCTGCTGGCCTAGGCCTTGGCATGGCATGCTGCTGGCTTTGGCTGGGCTGCCTTGGCCGTGGCATGGCATGCTGCTGGCCTTGGCCTTGGCATGGCATGCTGCTGGCTTTGGCTGGCCTGCCTTGGCCGTGGCATGGCATGCTGCTGGCCTAGGCCATGGCATGGCATGCTGCTGGCTTTGGCTGGGCTGCCTTGGCCGTGGCATGGCATGCTGCTGCCCTTGGCCTTGATATGGCATGCTGCTGGCTTTGGCTGGGCTGCCATGGCCGTGGCATGGCATGCTGCTGGCCTAGGCCTTGGCATGGCATGCTGCTGGCTTTGGCTGGCCTGCGTTGGCCGTGGCATGGCATGCTGCTGGCCTAGGCCTTGGCATGGCATGCTGCTGGCTTTGGCTGGGCGGCCTTGGCCGTGGCATGGCATGCTGCTGGCCTTGGCCTTGGCATGGCATGCTGCTGGCTTTGGCTGGGCTGCCTTGGCCGTGGCATGGCATGCTGGTGGCCTAGGCCTTGGCATGGCATGCTGCTGGCTTTGGCTGGCCTGCCTTGGCCGTGGCATGGCATGCTGCTGGCCTAAGCCTTGGCATGGCATGCTGCTGGCTTTGGTTGGGCTGCCTTGGCCGTGGCATGGCATGCTGCTGGCCTAGGGCTTGGCATGGCATGCTGCTCGCTTTGGCTGGCCTGCCTTGGCCGTGGCATGGCATGCTGCTGGCCTAGGCCTTGGCATGGCATGCTGCTGGCTTTGGCTGGGCTGCCTTGGCCGTGGCATGGCATGCTGCTGGCCTTGGCCTTGGCATGCCATGCTGTTGGCTTTGGCTGGCCTGCCTTGGCCGTGGCATGGCATGCTGCTGGCCTAGGCCTTGGCATGGCATGCTGCTGGCTTTGGCTGGGCTGCCTTGGCCGTGGCATGGCATGCTGCTGGCCTTGGCCTTGGCATGGCATGCTGCTGGCTTTGGCTGGGCTGCCTTGGCCGTGGCATGGCATGCTGCTGGCCTTGGCCTTGGCATGGCATGCTGCTGGCTTTGGCTGGGCTGCCTTGGCCGTGGCATGGCATGCTGCTGGCCTAGGCCTTGGCATGGCATGCTGCTGGCTTTGGCTGGGCTGCCTTGGCCGTGGCATGGCATGCTGCTGGCCTAGGCCGTGGCATGGCATGCTGCTGGCCTTGGCCTTGGCATGGCATGCTGCTGGCTTTGGCTGGCCTGCCTTGGCCGTGGCATGGCATGCTGCTGGCCTAGGCCTTGGCATGGCATGCTGCTGGCTTTGGCTGGCCTGTTTTGGCCGTGGCATGGCATGCTGCTGGCCTAGGCCTTGGCATGGCATGCTGCTGGCTTTGGCTGGCCTGCCTTGGCCGTGGCATGGCATGCTGCTGGCCTAGGCCATGGCATGGCATGCTGCTGGCTTTGGCTGGGCTGCCTTGGCCGTGGCATGGCATGCTGCTGGCCTTGGCCTTGATATGGCATGCTGCTGGCTTTGGCTGGGCTGCCTTGGCCGTGCCATGGCATGCTGCTGGCCTAGGCCTTGGCATGGCATGCTGCTGGCTTTGGCTGGGCTGCCTTGGCCGTGGCATGGCATGCTGCTGGCCTTGGCCTTGGCATGGCATGCTGCTGGCTTTGGCTGGCCTGCCTTGGCCGTGGCATGGCATGCTGCTGGCCTAGGCCATGGCATGGCATGCTGCTGGCTTTGGCTGGGCTGCCTTGGCCGTGGCATGGCATGCTGCTGCCCTTGGCCGTGATATGGCATGCTGCTGGCTTTGGCTGGGCTGCCTTGGCCGTGGCATGGCATGCTGCTGGCCTAGGCCTTGGCATGGCATGTTGCTGGCTTTGGCTGGCCTGCCTTGGCCGTGGCATGGCATGCTGCTGGCCTAGGCCTTGGCATGGCATGCTGCTGGCTTTGGCTGGGCTGCCTTGGCCGTGGCATGGCATGCTGCTGGCCTTGGCCTTGGCATGGCATGCTGCTGGCTTTGGCGGGGCTGCCTTGGCCGTGGCATGGCATGCTGGTGGCCTAGGCCTTGGCATGGCATGCTGCTGGCTTTGGCTGGCCTGCCTTGGCCGTGGCATGGCATGCTGCTGGCCTAGGCCTTGGCATGGCATGCTGCTGGCTTTGGTTGGGCTGCCTTGGCCGTGGCATGGCATGCTGCTGGCCTTGGCCTTGGCATGGCATGCTGCTGGCTTTGGCTGGCCTGCCTTGGCCGTGGCATGGCATGCTGCTGGCCTTGGCCTTGGCATGGCATGCTGCTGGCTTTGGCTGGGCTGCCTTGGCCGTGGCATGGCATGCTGCTGGCCTAGGCCTTGGCATGGCATGCTGCTGGCTTTGGCTGGGCTGCCTTGGCCGTGGCATGGCATGCTGCTGGCCTAGGCCGTGGCATGGCATGCTGCTGGCCTTGGCCTTGGCATGGCATGCTGCTGGCTTTGGCTGGCCTGCCTTGGCCGTGGCATGGCATGCTGCTGGCCTAGGCCTTGGCATGGCATGCTGCTGGCTTTGGGTGGGCTGCCTTGGCCGTGGCATGGCATGCTGCTGGCCTTGGCCTTGGCATGGCATGCTGCTGGCTTTGGCTGGCCTGCCTTGGCCGTGGCATGGCATGCTGCTGGCCTAGGCCTTGGCATGGCATGCTGCTGGCTTTGGCTGGGCTGCCTTGGCCGTGGCATGGCATGCTGCTGGCCTTGGCCTTGGCATGGCATGCTGCTGGCTTTGGCTGGGCTGCCTTGGCCGTGGCATGGCATGCTGCTGGCTTTGGCTTGCCTGCCTTGGCCGTGGCATGGCATGCTGCTGGCCTAGGCCTTGGCATGGCATGCTGCTGGCTTTGGCTGGGCTGCCTTGGCCGTGGCATGGCATGCTGCTGGCCTTGGCCTTGGCATGGCATGCTGCTGGCTTTGGCTGGGCTGCCTTGGCCGTGGCATGGCATGCTGGTGGCCTAGGCCTTGGCATGGCATGCTGCTGGCTTTGGCTGGCCTGCCTTGGCCGTGGCATGGCATGCTGCTGGCCTAGGCCTTGGCATGGCATGCTGCTGGCTTTGGGTGGGCTGCCTTGGCCGTGGCATGGCATGCTGCTGGCCTTGGCCTTGGCATGGCATGCTGCTGGCTTTGGCTGGCCTGCCTTGGCCGTGGCATGGCATGCTGCTGGCCTAGGCCTTGGCATGGCATGCTGCTGGCTTTGGCTGGGCTGCCTTGGCCGTGGCATGGCATGCTGCTGGCCTTGGCCTTGGCATGGCATGCTGCTGGCTTTGGCTGGGCTGCCTTGGCCGTGGCATGGCATGCTGCTGGCCATGGCCTTGGCATGGCATGCTGCTGGCTTTGGCTTGCCTGCCTTGGCCGTGGCATGGCATGCTGCTGGCCTAGGCCTTGGCATGGCATGCTGCTGGCTTTGGCTGGGCTGCCTTGGCCGTGGCATGGCATGCTGCTGGCCTTGGCCTTGGCATGGCATGCTGCTGGCTTTGGCTGGCCTGCCTTGGCCGTGGCATGGCATGCTGCTGGCCTAGGCCTTGGCATGGCATGCTGCTGGCTTTGGCTGGGCTGCCTTGGCCGTGGCATGGCATGCTGCTGGCCTTGGCCTTGGCATGGCATGCTGCTGGCTTTGGCTTGCCTGCCTTGGCCGTGGCATGGCATGCTGCTGGCCTAGGCCTTGGCATGGCATGCTGCTGGCTTTGGCTGGGCTGCCTTGGCCGTGGCATGGCATGCTGCTGGCCTTGGCCTTGGCTTGGCATGCTGCTGGCTTTGGCTGGGCTGCCTTGGCCGTGGCATGGCATGCTGCTGGCCTTGGCCTTGATATGGCATGCTGCTGGCTTTGGCTGGCAGCCTTGGCCGTGGCATGGCATGCTGCTGGCCTTGGCCTTGGCATGGCATGCTGCTGGCTTTGGCTGGCCTGCCTTGGCAGTGGCATGGCATGCTGCTGGCCTAGGCCTTGGCATGGCATGCTGCTGGCTTTGGCTGGCCTGCGTTGGTCGTGGCATGGCATGCTGCTGGCCTAGGCCTTCGCATGGCATGCTGCTGGCCTAGGCCTTCGCATGGCATGCTGCTGGCTTTGGCTGGGCTGCCTTGGCCGTGGCATGGCATGCTGCTGGCCTTGGCCTTGGCATGGCATGCTGCTGGCTTTGGCTGGGCTGCCTTGGCCGTGGCATGGCATGCTGCTGGCCTTGGCCTTGGCATGGCATGCTGCTGGCTTTGGCTGGCCTGCCTTGGCCGTGGCATGGCATGCTGCTGGCCTTGGCATGGCATGCTGCTGGCTTTGGCTGGGCTGCCTTCGCCGTGGCATGCCATGCTGCTGGCCTTGGCCTTGGGGCTGGGCTGCCTTGGCTGCGGTTCTTATCACTAGACGTGCGTTGCGTGCGAAGGCGTGCAAAGGCGTGCGCGACCATGCGCGCAACACGCGCACCGTGGTCAAAAGACCACGCGCGCGGTATTCGCACAGGCCACGCTGCCCACGCCGCGGGCATGCCAGGCCGCCCAGGCCGTGCGCATGCCATGCCGTGCTGCCCAGGCCGGCTGCATGCCAGGCCGCCCAGGCCGTGCGCATGCCATGCCGTGCTGCCCACGCCGCGGGCATGCCAGGCCGGCTGCATGCCAGGCCGCCCAGGCCGTGCGCATGCCATGCCGTGCTGCCCACGCCGCGGGCATGCCAGGCCGGCTGCATGCCAGGCCGCCCAGGCCGTGCGCATGCCATGCCGTGCTGCCCATGCCGCGCGCATGCCAGGCCGCCCACGCCCGCGCGCATGCCACGCCATGCTGCCCAAGGCCGCGCCCAGGCCGCGCAAGGCCGCGCCCAGGCCGCCCAAGGCCGCGCCCAGGCCGCGCAAGGCCGCGCCCAGGCCGCCCAAGGCCGCGCCCAGGCCGCGCAAGGCCGCGCCCAGGCCGCCCAAGGCCGCGCCCAGGCCGCCCAAGGCCGCGGTCCAGGCCGCCCAAGGCCGCGGCCGAGCCGCCCCAGGCCGCAGCCCAGGCCGCGGTCGAGCCGCAGTGCATGTAACCCAAGGCCGCAGCCCAGGCCGCGCCCAACATGGGGCGTACCTGCCACTGCCTTGCCCTGGGCAAGGGAGGTGCCCCCCCCTTATAATAGCCTGTTAAGCCCTTTTCAATCTGGCAGGAGGAAACATCAAGCATGTTCGAGGAGTCATAATGGGGTTTTTTTAAAAAGTAATGGTTTTTTGCCAAAACTTTCAACATGAAAGTTGTAGGAAATAATTTAATACACCATAAAAAAAATTAAAAAAAATATTTTTTTACAGAAAATATTTTATTTTAATTTATTTCGATATTAATACTTAAAAAATAATAAAAATTAATAAAAATAGTCAAAAAATTATGGAAAAATTCCCATAATTAAAGGATGATTCACTAGTAATTATAGAAATTATTAAATTATTTTTTTCATTTTTTTTATTTTATTTTGATTTTTTTATGCCAAATAAGGGCTTTAAAAATTCGAAAAGCTCCAGAAAAATTGCAAAAAAATAGGGAATGACATTTAAAATTGATTGTAGTGCATTTTTAATTGTGTTGCACGGTTTGGGTAAGATTATAAAAGAATCATGTTCAAAAAGATCGATCGAGGCGGTGGCACGCCATGGCCTTGGCCTTGGCCTTGGCCTTTGCCCGCGGCCTTGGCCTTTGCCTTGGCCTTGGCCATGCCTTGCACAGGGACTTGGCCTTGCCCACTGCCTTGGCCTTGGCTTTGGCCTTGGCCTTGGCATGGCATGGCATGCTCGCCGAGGCCGTGGCATGCCTTGCTGCTAGCCAAGGCCGTGGCGTGGCATGCTCGCCCAGCCCGTGGCATGCCGTGCTCGCCCAGCCCGTGGCACGCCATGTTGGCCCAAGGCATTGGCATGGCATGCCGGCCAAGGCATGCTGGCCAACGCTGCACAAGGCGGTGCCATGGCATGGCATGCTGACCAAGACCGTGCCATGGCATGCTGGGCGAGGCCGGGGCATGGCATGCTGGCCGAGGCCGTGGCTTGCCATGCCGCCACGGCCGTGGCATGCCGGGCAACGGACCGGCATGGCCCAGCCCGTGGCACGCCATGTTGGCCCAAGGCATTGGCATGGCATGCCGGCCAAGGCATGCTGGCCAACGCTGCGGCACGGCGTGCTGGACAAGGCGGTGCCATGGCATGGCATGCTGACCAAGACAGTGCCATGGCATGCTGGCCGAGGCCGTGGCATGGCATGCTGGCCGAGGCCGTGGCTTGCCATGCCGCCACGGCCGTGGCATGCTGGGCAACGGACCGGCATGGCATGCTGGCCGTGGCGGTGGCACGACATGCTGGCCAAGGCAGTGGCATGGCATGTAGGCCAAGGCTAAGGCATGGCACGCTGTGGCATGGCACGCTGGCCAAGGCAGTCGCAAGGCATGCGGGCCGAGGCCGCGGCACGGCCCGCTGGGCAACGCGGTGGCATGGCATGCTGGGCAACGCCTTGGCAAGGCATGCGGGCCGAGGCCTTGGCATGGCATGCTGGCCGAGGCCGTGGCATGGCATGCGGGCCGAGGCCGTGGCATGGCATGGCATGCGGGCCGAGGCCGTGGCATGGCATGCGGGCCGAGGCCGTGGCGTGGCATGGCATGGCATGTTGGGCAACGCCGTGGCAAGACATGCGGGCCGAGGCCGTGGCATGGCATGTTGGGCAACGCCCTGGCAAGCCATGCGGGCCGAGGCCGTGGGGTGGCATGTTGGCCAAGGCTAAGGCATGGCACGCCGGGCAACGCGGTGCATTGGCATGCTGGGCAGCGCGGTGGCAAGGCATGGGGGCCGAGGCCGTGGCATGGCATGTTGGGCAACGCCGTGGCAAGACATGCGGGCCGAGGCCGTGGCATGGCATGCGGGCCGAGGCCGTGGCACGACATGTTGGCCAAGGCTAAGGCATGGCACGCCGGGCAACGCGGTGGCATGGCATGCTGGGCAACGCGGTGGCAAGGCATGCGGGCCGAGGCCGTGGCATGGCATGTTGGGCAACGCCGTAGAAGGGCATGCGGGCCGAGGCCGTGGCATGGCATGCGGGCCGAGGCCGTGGCATGGCATGTTGGGCGACGCCGTAGCAAGGCATGCGGGCCGAGGCCGTGGCATGTCATGCGGGCCGAGGCCGTGGCATGGCATGCGGGCCGAGGCCGTGGCATGGCATGTTGGCCGAGGCCGTGGCAAGGCATGCGGGCCGAGGCCGTGGCATGGCATGTTTGGCAACGCCGTGGCAAGACATGCGGGCCGTGGCATGGCATGGCATGCGGGCCGAGGCCGTGGCACGACATGTTGGCCAAGGCTAAGGCATGGCACGCCGGGCAACGCGGTGGCATGGCACGCCGGGCAACGCGGTGGCAAGGCATGCGGGCCGGGGCCGTGGCATGGCATGTTGGGCGACGCCGTAGCAAGGCATGCGGTCCGAGGCCGTGGCATGTCATGCGGGCCGAGGCCATGGCATGGCATGCGGGCCGAGGCCGTGGCATGGCATGTTGGGCGACGCCGTAGCAAGGCATGCGGGCCGAGGCCGTGGCATGTCATGCGAGCCGAGGCCGTGGCATGGCATGCGGGCCGAGGCCGTGGCATGGCAAGTTGGGCGACGTCGTGGCAAGGCATGCGGGCCGAGGCCGTGGCATGTCACGCGGGCCGAGGCCGTGGCATGGCATGCGGGCAGAGGCCGTGGCATGGCATGTTGGGCGACGCCGTCGCAAGGCATGCGGGCCGAGGCCGTGGCATGGCATGCGGGCCGAGGCCGTGGCATGGCATGTTGGGCGACGCCGTAGCAAGGCATGCGGGCCGAGGCCGTGGCATGTCATGGCATGTTGGGCGACGCCGTAGCAAGGCATGCGGGCCGAGGCCGTGGCATGGCATGTTTGGCAACGCCGTGGCAAGACATGAGGGCCGTGGCATGGCATGGCATGCGGGCCGAGGCCGTGGCACGACATGTTGGCCAAGGCTAAGGCATGGCACGCCGGGCAACGCGGTGGCATGGCATGCGGGCCGGGGCCGTGGCATGGCATGTTGGCCAACGTCGTAGCAAGGCATGCGGGCCGAGGCCGAGGCCGTGGAACGGCATGCGGGCCGAGGCTGTGGCATGGCATGTTGGGCGACGCCGTAGCAAGGCATGCGGTCCGAGGCCGTGGCATGTCATGCGGGCCGAGGCCGTGGCATGGCATGCGGGCCGAGGCCGTGGCATGGCATGTTGGGCGACGCCGTAGCAAGGCATGCGGGCCGAGGCCGTGCCGTGGCATGCGGGCCGAGGCCGTGGCATGGCATGCGGGCCGAGGCCGTGGCCTGGCATGTTGGGCGACGCCGTAGCAAGGCATGCGGTCCGAGGCCGTGGCCTGTCATGCGGGCCGAGGCCGTGGCATGGCATGCGGGCCGAGGCCGTGGCATGGCATGCGGGCCGAGGCCGTGGCATGGCATGTTGGGCGACGCCGTAGCATGGCATGCGGGCCGAGGCCGTGGCATGTCATGCGCGCCGAGGCCGTGGCATGGCATGCGGGCCGAGGCCGTGGCATGGCAAGTTGGGCGACGTCGTGGCAAGGCATGCGGGCCGAGGCCGTGGCATGGCATGCGGGCCGAGGCCGTGGCAAGGCATGTTGGGCGACGCCGTCGCAAGGCATGCGGGCCGAGGCCGTGGCATGGCATGCGGGCCGAGGCCGTGGCATGGCATGCGGGCCGAGGCCGTGGCAAGGCATGTTGGGCGACGCCGTAGCAAGGCATGCGGGCCGAGGCCGTGGCATGTCATGCGGGCCGAGGCCGTGGCACGTCATGCGGGCCGAGGCCGTGGCATGGCATGTTTGGCCACGCCGTGGCAAGACATGCGGGCCGTGGCATGGCATGGCATGCGGGCCGAGGCCGTGGCTCGACATGTTGGCCAAGGCTAAGGCATGGCACGCCGGGCAACGCGGTGGCATGGCATGCTGGGCAACGCGGTGGCAAGGCATGCGGGCTGAGGCCGTGGCATGGCATGTTGGGCAACGCCGCAGCAAGGCATGCGGGCCGAGGCCGTGGCATGGCATGCGGGCCGAGGCCGTGGCATGGCATGCGGGCCGAGGCCGTGGCATGGCATGTTGGGCGACGCCGTAGCAAGGCATGCGGTCCGAGGCCGTGGCATGTCATGCGGGCCGAGGCCGTGGCATGGCATGCGGGCCGAGGCCGTGGCATGGCATGTTGGGCGACGCCGTAGCAAGGCATGCGGGCCGAGGCCGTGGCATGTCATGCGGGCCGAGGCCGTGGCATGGCATGCGGGCCGAGGCCGTGGCATGGCAAGTTGGGCGGCGTCGTGGCAAGGCATGCGGGCCGAGGCCGTGGCATGTCATGCGGGCCGAGGCCGTGGCACGACATGCGGGCCGAGGCCGTGGCACGTCATGCGGGCCGAGGCCGTGGCATGGCATGTTTGGCAACGCCGTGGCAAGACATGCGGGCTGTGGCATGGCATGGCATGCGGGCCGAGGCCGTGGCTCGACATGTTGGCCAAGGCTAAGGCATGGCACGCCGGGCAACGCGGTGGCATGGCATGCTGGGCAACGCGGTGGCAAGGCATGCGGGCCGAGGCCGTGGCATGGCATGTTGGGCAACGCCGCAGCAAGGCATGCGGGCCGAGGCCGTGGCATGGCATGCGGGCCGAGGCCGTGGCATGGCATGCGGGCCGTGGCCGTGGCATGGCATGTTGGGCGACGCCGTCGCAAGGCATGCGGGCCGAGGCCGTGGCATGGCATGTTTGGCAACGCCGTGGCAAGACATGCGGGCCGTGGCATGGCATGGCATGCGGGCCGAGGCCGTGGCACGGCATGCGGGCCGAGGCCGTGGCATGGCATGTTGGGCGACGCCGTAGCAAGGCATGCGGGCCGAGGCCGTGGCCGTGGCATGGCATGCGGGCCGTGGCCGTGGCATGGCATGGCATGCGGGCCGAGGCCGTGGCATGGCATGATGGCCGAGGCCGTGGCATGTCATGCGGGCCGAGGCCGTGGCATGGCATGTTGGGCGACGCCGTAGCAAGGCATGCGGTCCGAGGCCGTGGCATGTTATGCGGGCCGAGGCCGTGGCATGGCTTGTTGGGCGACGCCGTAGCAAGGCATGCGGGCCGAGGCCGTGGCATGTCATGCTGGCCAAGGCCAAGGCATGACATGGCATGGCATGCGGGCCGAGGCCGTGGCATGGCATGTTGGGCAACGCCGTGGCAAGGCATGCGGGCCGAGGCCGTGGCATGGCATGATGGCCGAGGCCGTGGCATGCCATGCTGGCCAAGGCTAAG